>NC_091396.1:32622641-32925671 GCF_032191515.1 Phaenicophaeus curvirostris | reverse complement strand
GCTGTTGAGCTTCTCTTAATAATGTTAATGTTTTTTAATAAAAACACGAGAAAATTTAACGCTATAAACCATAACCTTAGAGACAAAGATTTAGCTTCCCCTCTATCAGTCCTAGTTTCTGTTCATCAAGATCAATAAAGTACTTGGCCAACTCAAAATGCTCAGTCAGGCATCAAAAAAAAACCCCCAAAAAAACAACACCCAAAAAATCAAAACACACACACATTACTATTTTCCCCCCTCCCTTCTCCCCCTCTCCTGATAGGTTTATGGAAGTGGAAAAAATTTTCTACGGAACTTTTTCCTTCCTTTAAAAAAAAATACAAAAATCAAACCAGACACCAAAACCACAACAAAAATTAAACAAAACAAAAAAAAAACCTGAACAAAACCAGCCAAAACCTGAACCCCAAAAACCCACAGAAGAAATAAATCCAGATATTTTTGGCTAAGAAAGGTCAATTTTTCTAAAAAAATAGATGAGTTATCTACCTCAGATAAGAACACCATAACACATATGCAACAACTGCACAATGTTAAGGTGAGGCCACCACTGCATAAAGACTAAGCCCCTCTTCTCATTTCCACTTCTATTACTAGTTATCCTTCTCAGTCTAAACTGCATCTGGAATTCTCTCCCACCTGCAAGTGAGCAAGCCTGTCTAATAGATGCCCCATCTTTTAAATCTTCAAACAAAATTTCCACGCTTGCTATTATTATGTCTGGCCTGAAATATTTTGAGATTATATTTTATAGTAATACTAGTGTAATATTAAACTAGCTTCCATTCTGCTTACAGATGTTTTCATTAAGCTCCGATAGCAGTCAAAGCTATCAATGAAAACACCTCTTGGAGCTGAATTTTGTATTGTGTTTCAGTAACTTTAGTGTAACCAATCACTAAAAGAATATTTTACTTCAGAAATTAGATGAAGTAAGAAAGGCTAGAACTTCAGAAATTATGACCATAAACACACATAAGAAGTCTATAATTAAGGAGCTGCACAGCTAAGGCCCCTCAGAAGATCCACAGTTTTGCTTACCTAGTACCTCACTCTATACAATTCAGCCACAGGTGTAACAGAAACAGTTTGTGCTGCAGTTCCTTGAACATTCCGCTCAAACGAAAAAAAAAAAAGAAAACAAGAAAAACTCCACAAAACCAATTCCCACACTATTAAAAAAAGCCGTGAGCTAAGTTTGGATGGTAGAGAAAGAAATGATAAAATAGCCATTCGTCACACATTAATATTAAAGAGTGACAGACTGATGACTTTCCCCATTTGCCTCAATTCTATCCCCAAAAATCACTCCATAGTTCCAAGCACAACATTTTGTTGCACTCATCACAAGACAGTGTTTTTCTGTCTCCTCCACCTGCTGTGTCCCGCTTGCTTCCTCTCTGTCTCTTTGAAAGGGTTTGTTAAAGGAAAACAGCGTGCAGTTAATTTAACAATCCATGAAAAGAGGCATCAGTAGTTAGGTGGAGACAAAGGGAGACAAACTGACACCAACTCCTCCCAAACATCCATTTCCTGACCCAAATGGAGAAGAAATATGTTTTCTTCCTATTCCTACAAGATAAAGTCTGAGAGATGTTATGGTCAGAAATATGGTTGAGGGGTATGGAGGGAGTGCAACTCACGGCTCCATCTTGGCATAAAAGCTAGGAATCTAGTTCAGAAACTGAGGACATACAGAATTTGAGAAATCTCTCTTTCTTTGTCTGCAGCCGCAGGCAGGCCTATGGCAGCATTACGTGGAACTAAGGAATCCTAAGACTTCAGTATCTTCCATTATAAAATTTAGTTGATTACAGAATGACCATGCTGGCTTTAGGAAAAAATATTAACTGTCCAAAGTATTCCACCTCCACCAAAACTGCAGGAAAAAAAAAGCACAGCCAGCCATCTACAAGAAAGAAGCTGGGGGAAAGTTATGTTAGTTTTTACATTATTAAATGAGTACTAATACTCATTAGTACTAAAGAAGATGTCTGAATCAAGAATCTCTAAAGACCTTGAAACTAATCAGGACCAGAGCATTTACTCTTTTTTTTTTTTTTTTTTTTGAGGTGGGGAGGAGACAAGGGGAAACCTGTGTTTAAGCATGTTTCGTGTTCAAACGATCACCTCCACTCTCCTGGTTGCATCACAGTGCTGCTCTATACCTCTAGTCAGTGCCACTCTGGAATTTTTTCACACAGGATTATGTGGGGCAGCACAGACATGCTTGGATACATTGCTCATGTTTGAACTGCCACTTCTGCCTGCTTCTTATTGCGTGCTCCAGCAAAGGAATTTCAGAGGCAACACCTTGCAGTTACTAAAAGGTTTACTGATGTATCAGACTAAAACAATACTCCATCTGAAAGACACAGACCATGACAGCTAGTGAGATATCTGAAGGTGCTAAAAGGGCACCTCTGAACAAATAAGATGGGTGCTTATTCTGCCAGAGGCGTTATCTTTATGAATCCAGACCTAGACTACTCTGGGGATTTAGTCTACTTCCAAATTTGGCTCATCCAGCCAGCTGTGGAATGCTGACGTTGCCTACCAGCTCTGGAAGCAATAGAGAGAGAGACACACGCACTTCTGAGTTTTTGAGAAAGTCATCTTGTATGATTAAGAGAAATATTTATTCCACAGACGGAACATTACAATCCAAACACACATGCTGGAGCTGGACGGCGGTTGAGGGGGGGAGAGAGTGGACAGTTATGTGCAATATGGTAATTTCCGTAGTTGGATATGCTACACACAGGCAGCACTCAAGTGTTAACTAAATGCCAGCTCAGCCAAACAATGGAAGGCTTTCAATCCAAGGGTAGCAACAGTAATGTAAATAAATCCATTTCTACAGGCAGCTAGTGGAGTGAGAGAAGAAGCAGTCTCATGGCACTCAGAATCTGCAGGAAAAAAAGCTATACCTGAAACAAGTGTTTCTCTCTCCTCCTCTTGCCCCTTTTCTAAACAAAGAAGTTGTTTCATTATTTTTTGAAAAACTGATTGCCTGAGTGGTAACATAACCTTAACTCAGGCTATTCAAAAGTTAGCTTGGTAACAGACAGTGGCCATTAAAACTGAGAGTAGATCAGTGTCTCGGTAGAAATAAAGTAAAAGCAGCATGCATGACAGGATTAAATAGAACCATTAAATAAAACCACTGTATAGCTTCTCTTGATAAACTACAAATCTGACAATGATCACAGTAAAGACACTGTCTTTCAGAAATGAAGGTCATTCCAGAGGGAGAAGGAAGGAAGGAAGGGAGAAAGTGTTGATATCATAAACAGCAGCGTGTGAAACTAACTTAATGAAAGAATGGCCTTAAAAGGAAAAAGATAATTGAATGCTCGTAACTAATACACAACATTGCATACAGCTGTGTTTGTCAGCATTTCTGTAATCACAAAATTGAGGAACTTCCAACTGCGCAAAAGGAACTGGAATGAAACTTGGCAAGAGAAATCTTGGCCTGGAAAACTACAGAAAGGTTTGGAATTTTATCTGGGAGGGTTACTCTGTGTGTGTAAAGACACACACAATTCTTATTTAGTCCAAAGCAAATACTTAGAAAGAGCCAAATCAACCAACAACAGAAAAAGCAAGCACAAGATCAATTAACATGCATACATTTTTGTTTTTAAAGTAGATTACAAGTCTCACAGAAACCTCAAGATGGCTTTTTTTTTGAAAAGCAGGTAAGTCACGTCAAAGTGTATGGAGTTCCTCTATATGTATTCAGAAGTGTCAATGAATGTGAAGGTAGTCCATCAGTGTCTTAAGATGAAGAAGGTACACAAGTCACACCTAGGATTTAGTTATTTTTCAGCAACGTGCTCATTTTCCTAAATTCCAGCATCGCTACTTCTGATTATCTCATTCTATTATTCTTTACAAGAATTCCCTTCAAGAACTACACCCCCCAGAATCTGTAACAGGAAGCAAGAGGTATTTGCTTGGACTTTAAAGAATAACCAAATAAAATGAAGGCTGTGTATTGTTAGCCAACCTGAACGCCCTTGCTTTCTTTCAAAAATATACAAAATCAGCTGCATCCACCAAAACTGGAAAAGCAAAGAATTTAGGGTGAAGATTCTGTGTGTTCAAGAATGTGCTATTCCTTCTGCTGTTTACTGTTAGGGTCAGGAACATGTAAGCTCATACAAAACGGAATCCTTCATTAACAAACTCTCATGCATGGCAATCTTCAAGGTGAAAAGTAGCTTCACCTTTCCCTCCAAACCAAAAGAGCAATAACTTATTAATTTTTTTAATAAGAGAGATTCTTATCCAGAGTTCAGAATTTGGAATCTAAAGAACGTCAAACATCACCAGATTTACGTATCCAGAGCAGCCAGGCCTTGTAACAGGAAAGGCTTGCATGGTTTGGCCCTTAAGATCTAATTGAATGACTGAATGCTAATGTTGCTACATCAGCGACCTGAGGCAGTTCTCCAGAAAGTATCATTTTCCTTCATTCTGCCTTCATTCACAGGGGAAAAACTACAGAATTTCAGTATTTTGAGGAAGATGGCAAAAGCAGAGGCATTAAGTATACTACACTCTTGCCCTTATCTGTATTGTTTTTATCCTTTTAGGACTTAAGGGCTTACCTCTGTTATTATGGTGATTAAACAATAGCAAATTAAAACAACAACAAAAATGCCTATCCTCCTCCAGCTATGTTCAAGGTTTGTTTTGGTCTTATTACAAACCTGTTCCGAAACATTCTCACTATCCTAGGATTGCCCCCGCTACAGCTCTGAAGTTCAGCAGGCACAAGTGTGTCCTATTCTCAAATTCTGCTTGAATTACCTAGGTGTTACTGTAATGTAAGTAATAAATAAGGACAATGCAAAGATGGGAAAAAGACTACAGCATCTGCTTCACACATTTAAATACCAGGCAGTATTCAGCAGACTTGCTCACTTACTAAGTATTTCTAGACTATCTTATTATTCGGTGCTCATACCAGCAACAGAAAAGATCATTTGTTTCAGACTAAAAAATACCTAGCAATAAATTCAGTGATTTACATTGCAACTTTTGCACAGCACTTCTGTCTTGAAAGGAGAAAAGGAAAAGAAGGAAATAAAGAAAGAAACTAACTTGCCGAAAGCGGCAATCCAAAAAAAGGAGCCCATCTGCAGGGAAGTGTTCTTCCCAGCAGAAATACCATTTAATCCATTATCATGACTAAAGCCTTAAAGCAAAGCGAGAAGGTGACAATCATTAAGTCTAAAAGGTTTATTTGCAACTACTCCCTTTTTTCTTCAGTGGCCTCCTACTAGAAAGGCAGAGACCACCTTAGATATTTCTATCACTAAAGAAATCATTCAATTTTGGCTAAGCCCGAGACAAACAGCTTAGAGATTTATTTATGGACATAATGGAGAAAACAAAGCCGAAAAAACAACCCAAACATACCACACACAACCCAGATGCCATTACCATTCAAAAGTTCCTTTAACATTACCCGAAGATTTCCAGACAATAAAAATTAAATCCACATGAACTTAGGCAACAATCGGCTCACTTTCTATGACATTAAAGGATTTTTTAAAAAATAATGGAGAACAAATAGTGGTAAAAAAAAATATCTAAGTTTAGATTCTGTGTTATTTGGGGCAAATACGCCCAGCTGGACCTTGTCAGGGGAGATTAAAATTCTAGGTTGAGACACACAGATCAGTTGAGCTGCCTCAGTAGCACAGAAGCAAAACAGATGAGGATGGTACATGGCACATTTGTGGGATGAACTGTATTTCCCAAACTAGAGGGGAAGACAAATAGTTACTTGAACTATTTGAGGCGACGTGGTTGGTCCACACTGGTGAGTACCTAAATGGCATTTAAACCTCTTTACATTTTAACTTAGCTAAATTAATTACTTTAGGCAGCATAAGAAAAAATGACAACAAATGGTTCAGCTGGGAAGGGAAAGAAATGAACTGATAAGCTTGACAATGAAAAAGCCATTTCCAAGATACACACACTTTTCCTGCACTCATTAATACCGTGCTTTGTTCTGAGTACGACTGACAAAGGCCTCTGAACAGAAACATGCAGCACACTTTTACTGCACTGAAATAATTTAAATGAGTAGTTGCCAACGATTCAATGATGTAGAGGACTCTGGCATCTGCAGGGTCTTTGACAATCCCAAAGCGCACACACACTAGAAATGATAAGAATCATAAGCTTCTTTCCTTTATGTGCAGGGTCAAAATGTAAAACAGTCAAAAGGAAAACCTTAGATGTTCGCACACTATTCTTGCCATGGACTCCTGTGGGCATCAGTAACATCTTAATAAACAATTACAACCAAAGACGCTACTTTGAGAAAATTACCAATCCACTAGTTCTATCCTTTAAAGAGCCCGGAATCCCATTAAACATTATCAGAAGCAAATCCTATGGTTACCCCTGGATTGATAACATCCCCTGCTACATGATCATCAACAATACCGGATCCCACACTTGCACTTCCAGAAGCTCAGTATTTCAGCCAACATAACAGACATCTTGGTTACACACAGATAAAACCAGGCAATAGCTAGGATAAAACTCATCACGCAGATGAACATTTCTCAGAAAATAACTGCTGTCTCTGATTGGTATGATCTTTAAGGATCAAAGACCTTGGAGGTATAAGCATCAAAATAAAAATTGCCAGCCACTGGAGATTTAAATCTATGGAGTTGGACTCAGTTATGATGCTGGTTTTATGACCTTAGAATACCTTCTGCATCACCATACAGATGTTTTCTCAAGTCCTCTCTGTGCAACAGACTATAAATATCACCTGTGGTACAAATACTGCAAATTCTCATCATCTTCCTTTCCTCCCTCTTCCTTACCCTCACAACCACCAACAAAAAACCCTGAAGAAGGTAAGCCATGCCTCTATTCAAAGGTAACACTTAGCCCTCTCTTGCAAATATGGTCTATTTGACATGCAACTAACTAATCTCTGAAGAACTGGTCTCAAATTGCTTGCAGCTCTGGCAGCTACCACTTCTATTTCAAAACTGACAAAAGGACTTCTGAACCCAAAACGTAGCTTTTCAGCATGTCAATCTAACACAAACCACCCGTAAGACCCCTATGTCCTTAGATTATAAGCATATAGCGATATTCCACATCCCTCCATAGAAAGAAGTCATGTAGTACACAGAGTGTTTTCTTCTTGTCATCACAGACCACTACACTGATCCACGAACAAGAAGCTAATACTCATCAGCTCTTTTATAGGCTGTGAACTAAACGAAACAAGCGAAACTATAAGGCAAAGCACACAGAAGTCAAGAACTAGATTTTCAGAAGTTCTGAGTATCTGTGATTTCCAACAGATTTGGACTAGAAGTTATGCACTCCGTGCATTGCTTTAAAAGTTGGTCTGTGCTTGCTACGATTAAGCTGAACACCTAGTAAACAGCCCTTCGCAGAAAAAGCTCTATTCAAGACAAAGACTTGGGAGAACACACTGTCAGTTGGAGACCAGCAGTGCAGCACAGCCACATCCTTCAAAGTCCTCCACACACCGGCAAAATCAATGTACCTCAACATTAATAAACATGCTAAGAAGAGTCCTCCCTCAAGATCCCTCTGAATCTAATTAGTCTATCCCAGGGAAGAAATTTCCACCTCTACATTTTGCTTACTATTTAATAAGCTGATCACTAGGTGATTCACTGATACCTAACAACAGGTATTCCTCGTGTTCAGCTTGGAAGTTTGCTTCCTCTGAATACTTAGTGCAGGGGTTTTAATTCCATTAAGAGAGCCTTCTTGATTGGTGGTTTCTTTGACATGAATATTAACTTAAAACATGAGTTTAACAAGTTTGCTTAAAAAGGCTCTGAACTGCAGTTACTCCTCAGCCAAGAGAAAGAAAGAAATCAAAGCTGAATTAATGTTCCTGTTTAGCTTTGTCTGTTGTGCATTGATGGAAAACACTGAAACTGACACTCCTTTAACTTAGGCTTATTAGGACTTGTATGATCAAGTTAGCTTTTAAGATATGCTACAATATTTACAGGCACCAGGGGACTGTTCTGGTGTTCAAGGATTTTTTTTTAAGTCATGCTTGGGTTTTTTGAGTACACTGACTTGTAACTACACAGACAGCACCGGAACTTCCAGAAGAATCTTAAAAATGTCTATTGCATGTAAGCACTTCTACCTCACTCAGAGCTTGAATCCAGTACTTGAGTTCTGGGGACAAATGAGTTCCCAGAACGCAACACTCAAGACCGGTGTCCTGGAACACTATGTTGTACTGCAGGAACATAAAAAGTCAAGTGTCAAGCGGGACCACTCTCTGCTTATAGTTTATTCTCACAAAACAGGGAGCCTTGGAAGGTCAATCACCGCCAACTTTAGTTATGTCTCACCTCTTCTAGTTTGTAAAAAGCCACTAGGAATGCTTGTGAGGAACATGCTGGTGAGACAAGAAAGGGGAAGGTTAGTGTAGCAGAAGAAACTGAAGCAAGTAAAACAGTAATGCCACAAACAGCTGAACATTTCTAATAGTTTACTGCTCCTCAACTGAGGAAAGTCTTGTTTCCCTCCTTATCTCCTGTCCTCAGCCTGTTCTTCTCCATCACCTATGCTATTCAGTGTTCCATGAACCCAGTTCAACCTGCTAGGCCATAAGAAAGCTACACAGCTTTTCCAGATTAGTTTTCTAAGTTCTAAGCATGATGAGCTGGCTTGAAAAACAGGTCAACCACAGAACTAGTGCAATGGACATAGTAGGAATGAGGTTCTGAGAACTTTTAGATAAGCCCTCCCAAGCTCACAAAATTGCCCTGAGTTACGTACTTCTAGTATTAACCCAAGGCAGCATTTTAACCCTTGAAGTGGACACGCAAATGGATCCCACTGTGTAAAAAGCACAGGGTCAGCACTCCCATTACAAGCAGAAAACACTTCTGACAACAGCCTTTTTGTAGTATGAAACCCACTTTAAAAGTATGTGATGGTCATTAACAGAACAAGCCAATAATCATTTTGATCTCAAATTCTTCCAGATTAGGTGATGTAAGTGTTGGGGTGGCAGGGGGAAACATAGGAAAAGAAAGAATTAAGGGGATAATTATCTTGTTTTCATAGTGAAAACAACAGCCTTTTGATTTCAGTAAAAAGGAGATGGACATGAGGCTGTGTGGAAAACGGGAAGAAGGGAGACCGTGAGTACCTAAAACTAGCTGGAGCTACATAGTCGTTGATTGGAATACATATGTAAACTGACCTATTGAGCTGCCCCCAGGAATTCTTCAACAATATATATTTGCAATATATATTTTGTTGTAAACAGTTTAAGATGCACAGACTTGCCTTTTTTGATTTTCTTAAAAAAGGCACAGCTTCCAGACCCCATCTAGTGGTGCGAGTGCCTTACAACAGCGTCTTTAATCAAGACCACACTTAAGCTTTTCAATGCACTCTTTAAAAAAAGACACAATACAGTTGGTTTCAGTTTAACGTCCACCTTGAAAGAACGGCAATACTCACACGTTCTGAAAATAGAAAAAGAAGATCTCCAGAATCACCAGTCAACTTGTAATCATGCTGGACTTAAATTTAAGTTCTATTTCAACAGTGCTTCATATGCTATTTTTGAGCAGCCAGCCCACCACACTCAAATCTTACTAGTGTAGTGAGAAGTAGGGAATCTCAACTACTGTACTAAATCTAAGACAGATGACATAACAAGCTGTGAATGAACTTTGGGAAAAAGCAAAATGAATTTGCCTCCTGACTCAGTCAGCAAGACTAATCAAATTATGACTATCTGAATTGAGCTAAACTTTCACGATTCAGAGCTGCGCAACTGTCTCTAAATTTCCCCATGCGTGCCAAGAAATACTGGCTTTTTAATTATCTTCTTCGCTGTAGCAGCAGAGTATAAAGCACTCCCAGGTTCCCACCAGAAAGTTAACCAATTTTACAGTATATGAATAAAATCCACCCATAATCAGGACTTTTTTCCTAATCCTAAAAATATTTTACTTTTTAATTTGTATATTTGTTTTGTGCTGCCTGACTAAAGCAGTGGGTAAAACAAACTCCTGTGACTGGAGGCATTTAATAACAAGCTAGAACACAAACCCTCATATAACCCAATTGGAGAAGAGCTGTCTATTTGGGAGAAAAACATTCTGGTGTAAAACTCCTCAGATTTTCTGGATAAATAAGATGCAGCTCACCTGTTTCTGACAAGCATTGGAATCTGTATCTGAATTCTCTAACCTACTAGGATATTGCTATTCTACTCAAGATTTTACTATGAGCTACGAGTTTAAAAGATTTAAAAGATTTTACTAAGAGCTACGAGTTTAAAAGTGTATGATTAACCATATTGCACTGACTACCATACAAGTTTTGGGGCTAACAGCTAATCACCCCTTTTCTGACAGTGCACCATCAAGCTCAGCAAAGTTAAAGAAAAAACTACACCTCATCTGAGGAGCCTCTGCTGATTAAAACCAGAAATTCAGCATTAAACCTGATCCCCTTCAAATGAGTGAAGGCCAGCTGAATACCTTTCTGGATTCTGCAGGAGAGCAGCAGCAAGATTATCTGGAATAGTCTCCAGTTATGAAGCAAATCAAGCAGTGGCTGCATCAGTAACTCTGCTTCCACATGAGAACTGATAGAGAACAGGACAATAGTTGGGGAAAATTAATTTTACATGAAGTGTTATGCTAGCTGCCAATTACTAACTACATCTGACCATTTCACCTTTCCTGTACTGGAGGAGTGGTGCAACCCTGCTTTAACCCGCTAGAAGTTATTATTTTGGTAATTTACAGCAAATAACTAGAAAGTATCTGGACATCATCTTTCTACCCATTCACAACCCCTAATCAAAACCTCACTACCACACATTGTGACAAGACAGTTAAAGTTTACCTGATCTAGTAATTTCTGTTAGCACCACAGGTTGCATGATATAGGACTGCAAAATTCCCACAAAGGCTACAGTATTACAAAGGATTACACTGCAAGAAAGCTCTCCCTCGAGAGCTTATGGCATAAAATAAAGTCCCTCACACGTAAACTTCATGTGCAGCAATGACAATATAAAGGTAGGCTAGGGAAGGGATAGACTGATCTAACAATTTTATGCTATGGTTATATATTGTGCTATTCAACAGCCTCAGAAAGTTAATACTTACGTTTCCCCCAAAAGCCTCTGTTCCCTCATTCTTCCTACACTTCAGGCAATGCTACATCTTGGATATCGACAACAGTATAAAAGAGAACTACAAATCTGTAGAGAAGCAAGGATTTCCACCATTGGCATATGTTTTCGACAATGAGAAAAGCGGCCAAGGCAGTAGCTCTTCTTTGTTGTGCTACTACACTTGCACGCACATGACACAGGCAGCTTCTTGTTTATCCCTAGATTATAGATATCTTCCGGGCTGTTTAACCCATTCCACCTAAAAAACTCATCAGCAAACATACTTTTGGCACTCATCTTACCTGAAACCATAGTTTGTGTCCTTTATTACTATGAAGAACATGGAAAATGTCCACAAACTCGTTCACGTAACAACTTCAGTTCTGTATAAAGTCTATCACAAGTACTTACAGCATTAGGGGGATTACTTTATCCTTAACAAAAAACTTCTTTTTTTTTCCCCTGATAATTAAGTTCATCATCTATCTTCCCCCAAAAGAGACTGTAACAAACTAAAACCCACAGGTAAAAATTTAAATTCTGGCATCCACTTCCTCACTGGAGTGAGGATTATATCTTGACTGATCTACAAATTAATAAAATACGCTAAAGTCAAGTTCCATGACTCTAAATTTGCAAATTAGACCTGCAGAGATCAGTGGGAGTTTTGGCAAATGCTCTGTTACTTTAATAAAGATTAAAAATCCAGCCTTGTTTATTTAAATATGAGGGACTCCAGCTTTGGCAGGTCACTAGCAGGACAGAGCTCACACAGAAGAGCTCTCTTCCCTGAGAGTTTCCTGGGAACAAACTCCAGTGTCAGCAGAGTACTTCCGGCCATTTGCTTTCCCTCAGCTAAGCGTATCCCTCTCGTCATGTTTTGGGCACATCTCTGATCAAGTAAAGGATGAAAGCTGATGGCTGTCCTAGAAAAATGGCAGCTGAAAGCAGACTTATGATCTGCATTCATTTAAGTTACAGCTTGCTCAGCCCAAATCTGAGGCTCTAAATATCAGTCAGCAGCACTTACTCTGCAAGGAGCAGTCTCTTATTATTCACTCTCGTGTCCTCTGGGACAAGCAGGCTGGAGGCAGGAAGCATGTGCCTATTTTACACAATACACCACACCTTGTAGGTGTAAATACTTTAACTTCGGTACTCAAGGGAGCAGCTGCATGGTATACACAGTATTTGTCCAGCTGTACAATAAGGGTTACACACATTCCCCTACACGTGGAAAAAAAGGACGTGATCTATTCACCTAGGGATTTCAGCACTGTAGTTGGGGATGTTTAAACAGTGTGCTCAGATCCCACATTTAACTTTTAGATTACAAGATGACCCTGAGGTTATAACATAAGGCACCCTTTCCCCTCACCTTTCATCATATTAAAAAAAAAAAAAAAAAAAGACTGCAAAATTCAGATTTGTCAAAAGTCATTAACTACTGTTGCTATATCTGGAGAAAGAATTACTTGCCAAAAAGCACTACTTATTAAATTCTGTTGTAGCTATTGTATATTTGTCATTAGAAACAACAATGACACAAGACAGTGAAAAATGTGTGTCTTCAAATGTGTGACTATTATCTCATACACAAAACCAAGATGAACTCAACTTGCAGAAGTTCTTAAAATCACAAAATGAGGTAGAAGCTGAAAATCAAAGAATCCTGCAAAACCAGTATGAGACCACCTGGCTTGATGTTTGGTAAGAGCAAAATACTTGTATTTTGCTTGTAAAAGGACTTGTATTTTTCTCCCTCTATCCAGTTGAAGTTAGTTTGATGTTAGAAAGTAACATACTAAGACCTAGACATAAAGAGTTTGACAAGGATAAGAGAAGATTGTTTAGGGAACTTCCTAACTCCCTTTCAGTTAAATTTTATCAAACCTAGATTTCATAGCAGACTGTACAACAGCTGCCAATAAAGGCTCTGGCAAACTATAAACGTGAACGAGCTCTAGAGCCACCAGCACCAGCATGCAAATTCTGATTCAAGCTTAAAAATAAAAAGAAATTCAAACCATTAATGTTTGCAATTTAAGAATAATAAACTCTCCTGAAACCATAATTTTCTTGCTGTTGTAATGCATATGTAAATATTTTAGAATTTCTTTTAAGCCAGTTATATTTAACTGCATATAAATCACTTTTTCTCTCTGTATAGTACAAACCCAGGAAGACTTTTAGTGAGATGCACTTCTAGATACTTAAAAGAAATTCAGCAAGGGAAAAGTCAAATGTATGATATGTAAGATTTTAAACAGCTGGGACTATCGCACTGTAAAACAAGTATCACCTGTTTTCCCCTCTCTTCACTTTTTTAAAATTTTCCTTTCTGCACTCATACCTGTAACTGGAAACATGGAAATATCAAAGTTGGGGGGAAGGGAGACACATTTACTTGAATGCTCAATATTTTTTTTTCTGTTTATTATGATTAAAAAAGGAAATTACTTTCAAAATCTGAAAGATTGAAAAAGAACTCAACAGAAACTTAATCTCTCTCCTCAGTGTTAAGCAAAAAACTACCCTAACCACAGTCTCTAGTCAGCCACTGAAAACTGAGCTGGGTAGAAAAAACAAACTGTAAACCAGCCAGTGCCCAACACAGCTTCCTCCAGTATTAGCAAGCCAGTACTAAATATAATGATATGAACTTGACACAACAATCCAAGTTAATCTAGACTGGTGAAACCAAGCAGGCTTCCAAGAAATCACTTAACTTAGCATTGAAGAACTAGCCACGTTTCAAATCAGATTGCACATATGAAGAATGTTAACTATGCAAAATAACTTAATTCAGCATTACTAACATAGCTGTGAACTTTGTTCCACATCTTTTCTTACCATTGTACAGCCCAGCTTTAAAAAAAGAATGTTATGCCATCACCTTTCAAGAGAAAGAAACAGCACAGCATAAGACGAGGACAGCTAGATCTTACCTCTGAGGCTTACGAATATCCCAGAGTCCCACACCTTCCTTAGAGTTGGCAGTCGCCAGTAATCTGGGTTCTACTGGATTAAACATCACACTGTGAAAGGCTGATGGGTAGTGTGCCAGGCAGAAGGGCTCTGTTAAAAAAGTTGATATTTCAGACATAAGAACAAATAGTGCATGCAACTGTTCAACGAAGTGGGTTTGGAAGCTTAATATGGAAACAGCATTACAAGATCTGAAGATATGAAGACACGTTCAAACCATTTCTCAAGATGACACATCCAAAGCAATATAAAAACTGAGGTTTTAAAATCCACCCACGTGCACATTAACTTTGCCAAAGTATGGAAAAGGACACAAACTGGATTTCAACATACCATTTTGCTTATGGAAGGTTCCCAGAGTTTAAAACTAGCCACTTGATCTTTAAGCATTTGATTCTTCTTAAGGTTCTTTAAAAAAATTGTTATCTAATAAGGAATACACACCACAGGGCTTCCAAAAGATTCCTAGCAATTCATACCTGGAAGCTTCCACAGCCATTGATGATCACCCAAATTGTAAACATAGCAGCAATTGCTTATATGAGAGAATAATATAACAAATAGCAAGATAACTTTGTATGGAACTGCTCAAAGCAAGCTACACCAACATTGGGAAAGAGAAGCCTGCCACCTCTTAAGTGCCATACAAACAGCTGTACAAGTAGACAAGAAGGGTGTTCCTCTTGCATAAAAACGTTCACAGTTAGCTTTTGCTGTTCACACACAGTTAAAAACATGCTCATCCAGACTCTGCCTCTCATCTTGATTAGTGTAACAAGATGGTGGCCTGCTACTCTGCCCTATTTATTCCATCAAAATGCTGCATTCATGAAGACTGGGAAAAAGCCTCGAGTCTGTCATCCTCCTCTGCATCTTTCTGCTAGCCTTAAGGCTTTAGACACAGTCTAATTCTCTTTGTTGTGTGTATCTTCTGTAGCATGCTGTCACTCTTACACTCAACTAATAAACTAGAATCAATGGCTGTTTTGAGCCAGTGATTATATCAGAATTTTCCACTCACCGTTTGCTTTGATGCAGCCACTGTGCTACTCAAATGCTTGGAAGACTCTTACCGTCCATATTTGAGCCACTGTGTGCAAACACCTTTAGACCCACAAGCACCTCCAAAGGTACTTTGTTTTCTTTCCTCGTATCCCTCATTAAGGCACGTGAAACATGGCTAAACAGATTCCTCCTCAATTCCCAATATCTTCTGATACTACTGCCCATCAAGCAATTGAGACAGAGTTAACCTTTGGCTGTCCTGCCCCATCTGTATTCATTACAAGCTGCTTGACTGGGTCCTCCCTTTCTACCATTTGTTTAGCAGTGATCAAACCAAAGGTCTCTCACCATGGCTGAAGTTCCCTGGTGCTATTAACTGCCACAGGAGGCAAAGGTAAAGGGAAGAACAGGAGCAAATCTTTGTTCTGCCAGCCTGCCCCAAGGCTTTAGAGACTGCTGTGGGTCTGCTGGCAGTTCCAAATAAGGTTTAACAGAAGAGCTGACCTTCTGCATCTGCACCACCCAATTGGATTGCTGCTGGGACATAAAAGGCTGTGTTGCTAAAATGGCAGCCCCCACTGAGAAGCAATGGCCAGCATTAGCTGAGCGGAAGGAAGAACTACATCAGATTGCCAAATAAAGGAGTTTGGGTTTTTTTAGTAAACATGTAATTTGTGTACATTTGTTTAGCCCATTCATTGTCACCAATTACTGGTGTTTTCCTTCACCCCTTTATAATAAATAGCCTAGCCTGGTACCACAGTTATCTTCTAAGATATCAAAAATTGCCTTTAGGCCTGTCAAATTAAAGAGAGATTACAGGAGCTAAACTAATGAGACATTAAGTCACTTTAATGAAAAGTAGGGAAATTTCTTTTTTCTTGCTCTTTATGCTCATTCACAACTGTAGCTTTTATACACTGGAGTATGAAAATGTTTCTCAAGTGAGAAACTCAACACCGTCCCGAACAAAAATTAAGTGAGTTTATAAAAATTACTACATAAATCACTCAGCAGTGAAAGACAGGGAGAAACAGAAAGGGAACAGAGCTCATTTCCTAGCTTCTTTTAATGCACTTAATCTCAAACTAGGAGGTTATTTGCCGGATTTTAATGTGCTGGTCATTCAGGGAAGCTTAACACTGAGCAGGCACAGTGCCTATTCCTATAACAATACCACTGCAGAAAAGAGGATTACTCAATGACAAGCATCATATTGTAGTAAACATTAGCAGAGCTCACATATAAATGCTGACTCATGACTCCTACCTAAGCATGCAAAAGCCCTTTACTTAAAATTCAGAGAACCTAAGACTGCTCCAAAAAAGCCCCAAATGTACCACAGCTAATACTACTTCACTCTGTTTTCACTGGTGACTCAACCACCCCCCTGGCCAGCCTCTTCCAGTGCCCAGTGACCCTTTCCATGAAAAATTTCTTTCTGATATCCAGCCTGAACCTCCCCTGGTACAGCTTGAGGCCATTCCCCCTTGTCCTGTTGCCCGTCACTTGGGAGAAGAGACCAGCTCCCTCCTCTCCGCAACCTCCTTTCAGGTAGTTGCAGAGAGCAATAAGGTCATCTCTCAGCCTTGCAGACTGCAGACTGCTCAGTTTAAAAGCCTCAGCCTTGTGTTCTTTAGCATGAGGTAAACTCACAACTTCATTTAGAAGTATTACTTAGGTATTCATGTACAGAAATTCAATTATTGAAACATTCCCCTCCTAATTTATGTAACCACAGTTCCAAATAGAGATTCCTCAGCCTTAAAGCGGCAGCCGCAAAAATAGGGATTGCAGTGTTTTGAGAAGCTGCAGGTTTGTTACATAAAACAACGGTAGTCAGTTTGGTTTAGAAAACAAAGATTGAATTCAGTGAGAATTCAACTTCTCTCCTACCACGGAGGAGCTCTAAGTTTCCATGTAATCAGAAAACATTATGCATAATATAGACTATAGTGTCACAGAGAAGTATGTAAATAGCTCCGGAAAATTATTCAAGTCAAAGTAACAGCTTCCTAAACATCCAATTTTTTTTTTAACCCAGGCTGCAGACAAAAAAAAAAATTTCACATTCCTAACTGATTTTGAATTTAGCAAGATGTTTTTATTAAAGAAATGTGTCCTCCACTGCTGCTTTAGGCAAGTTAAAAATTATTAATACCAAGTTCTATGCTAACCTGAATGATATGCTGGTACTTTATGAAGCCATTTAAGACAGTAACACTGAACTGTAAAGATCAGGGCTTGCCTATCACTGGCCACAAGAACTACACCTCAATTTCATTCTTTTCCAACATCCCCTGTTTAAATTATCCCAGATAAACATAACTTTTCCTTTCCCTGCCTTTCCCAAATTCTTCCTAAATTAACGATCTTTTCCATCTACAGAACTCACCTCCATGGGAAGACTCTCGGATGTCCCAAATAAGAACACGGCCATCGTCTGATGAACTGGCAAAGATGTTGTCATTTACTGGGCTCACTGAAAGGCCATACACTGCATCTTCATGGGCAAACACATCCAAGGTCTCAGTGCTGGAAAAGACACACAGTACTATCATTCTTCCTTCTCTTGCTATTGTTTTAAAAAGCAAAATACTTACAGCTTTAACTAGTAATACTTTGTGACAACGTTTATGTAACTGCATAAAATTACCCTTCTCTTTAATTAGAGTAAAAAACAGACTAAAAGCCCATGTAGAGTGACCAAGATGTCATGCTATGAGGAAGAAGAAAAAAACCTCAGACCAAACCCCACAAATTAAAAACTTCAGAAACGGCAAGATACTATGGAAATCATGTTGTATTAGATTAAACTTGGGAGGAAGTAATGGGAAAGGGAAAAAAGAATCGGGATGCGTGGGCTGAATTTTCACTACTTAATGTAAAAGGGAAAGCAAGATAGAAATATGTTCTTTAATATAGGTTTCTGTATCGCCCAAAAGCTCAGTCGAAAATAACAAGAGACCAACATTCCAGCTGTCATTTTAAAATAAGTTTTCTTGGTTCTCTGCAGCAGACCAGACCTGTATTTTTTTCCATGGAGAAAAGCAGAAAAAAAGAACAAAATAAAAATAACTCCCCCAAAAGTACCTAGATTTCAGCCATTCTGCAGTTATATAAAAAAAAGCCCATTCTTTGATTCTTTTTCCAATATTTTAGATCGTTTAAAAACTAGGACATAAGGGCACTGGGAGGCCAAAAGCTAAACTACTAAGACAGAAAATGCTGCGATTATTTTATTTCTTTGGCAAAACCCCATTATTTCTGTAGAGAATATAGTTTGCATACAATCCCTATACCTGACAGAAGCTCCAACAAAGAGATTCCATGTAAAATTAAGTGTTTTGCACACATCGCGGTTGTGATCTACTAGTTCTGTCTCATTAAGGCCAAGAAAACAGTAACAGAAAAATCCATTTAAAAGTATGAAAAAGCAGTTGATAGGCTAAGTGTTATCATCCAAGAAAACAGAGTAACTTTCTATAGAAATGAATCAGAATTCATTGTGTTAGACTAGTAACGTTTCTTTCAGAAGATCACACAAATATCCTTAAAGGAATGAATTCTGAATGCATTACAACTGGACTTAGCATAGCTACAAAAATCTCCTGATGACAAAAGCATATTAAAAATACATACGTATCAAAAAGACATTGCTAGAATACGCAAGCAAGAGATGGCAGTAAAATGTGTTTTCTACAGAAAATTGTCAAGGACAAAGATCTTGTAGAAGCTTGGCAAGTCAGAACACAACAAACACCAGCATCTGAAATTTTGACATGTCCACTGATAATTAAAAAAATAACAACAAAAAACAAAACACCAAACAAAAAACAACCCTCCCAAAACCAAACATGCCCCAAACCAAACAAAAAATGCACAAAACCCACACACCCCAGAAATTAAGAAACAAAAAGCCAAATCAAAACCCACAACAAAATAACAAACCCACAAAACCCACAACAAAATAACATAATATTCCTGAGAAAGCATTAGGGGACTAAGGGGAAGTTACTCTTGCCCAGCTCCTATGTAAGATTTACACAATAAGTAGATATAAACTATGTTGGAAGGCAGTGTACATGGATCGGTTCAATGCAAAATGCTTTGGAAAAACCTAGCAAGAAATATATCCCAATTATGTTACCCAGGATTCAGGCAACTCAAAGATTTAAGGTTTTATATTTCTCCATTCTTGCATATATTTCTTCCAGCATTTTCTTTAAACTTGATTTTTTGAGTTCATGTTATATAAACAGTCATTGCTTAAATCTGTAGAAGTTATTAGTACAGACCAAAATTTTAATTTTATAGTTTTTCTACTTCAAAAGCAGTAAGCTCAAAAGAATTACATGCTATCTAGGAGAAGCCCAATCTAATAAATTACCACTACTGTATTAATTATATTTTTCACCAACAGTCTAATGCTGATGTAGCACAACAAAGCCTAATTCCCAACTGCTTTGCAGTTTTGGTAAAAAGTAAGTATCAAAATTAATAAACTTTACACTAGTTTGGAGAATCAGGTAGCTGCAGCCTAAGTTTTAAAAGGCAGTCAGGTAGGCCAAGCACTAGCTCTTTTAAATCAAGTCAGGTGAGCGTTTTGAAAAACAGAACAAAAAAAAGCCTGCATGTGCCACAATACTTGTATATGTACCAGAATAATCTGTCTCTGAATTTACTTAGAATCTACTATGCTAGCGGCAGGAGGGCATATACATCTAGTAACCAGTCTCTTCCCCAAGGCCAAAATGATGCAGAACACAAGTGCTTAAAAATTGGGGTGATGGGGAGTACAATTTAAATAAAAAGCATGTTTCAGGATTAAAACACTATGCTCTTCTCTCAGACGATTAATGTAAAACAAAGTGTCTCCAGTGACTTAACATTAAAGAGGCTCTTGAATCAGTGGAAACAAACTGTGTATTTACCTTTCAACATCATGGAGTATAACTTGCTCATCATTTCCTATAAAGAAAAATATAAACACTTAACATCATATTCCAGTGGCTAAAAAGCATTACACTGAAAAAAAAAATCACAAAACAATTACTATTTTTTAAAATTTTCTATTTTGAAAACAAAACTGAAGCAGAGAAGACCAATTCAGTTGCCAAGTGGTCAGCCCTCTGCTCAGTTATGTCAAAGGCTCCATGTGACATCTCCAGTCATGATCAAATGCACTAATCCATTCCATCTGCTACTGCTCAACAAATAATTCTATTCAACTGTGTTAATGATCATTCTTTGTTCAGACTGAGCTTCAGTTTCGAGACAACTGCAATAAAGAGAACATTACACGAAGCAGCAGAACACTTTTGACTTTCATGCAAATACAACTTTCTTCCTGCTCAGAGGATGCTCCATAAAAAGACAATAGAAGGTAAAAAGAGATGCCATAAGCAGAATGCACTGGGCTCCCAGTTCAAAAGCCACCAGTTCACACTGTCAGCATTCAAGGTTTTCTAACCACTGAGAAGGCATGAACACGACAGCCAGTGTAATTTCTTTTGTATTAACAAAAACCAAACCAAGTAACCAAACAATCATTATGTCACTTTTCTTTGATCACTTCCATTGAATACAATGGAAACTAACCACATGCAGGCAGACTAAGAGGGTCACAGCTACAAAGTAATTCCGCTGCCTCATGCAGTGTTTTTCAACTGTAACAACAGAATTTATTTTTTTTTGTCTCTGCACTGAATATTAATTTATCTAATTTGGCACCTTCTCTTGAGAAATATTTAGAGACATTTATATTTAATTCAGAAGAAAAGCACAGAAAGCCCACAAAGTCATAATGTTATGCTCATTACGTCTTTGTAGTTGTGATATCAAGTAGTAAAGCTTTCCTAATGTATATCAAAGCCAGGGGTTCAGAAGGAGCAAGATTTCATGTTATTATTCTCAACTGTTCAGTTGACTCAGTTTTCATTTATCCCATGCACATTTCAATTTGTATTCTGTCCCTACAGAAGAAGTATTAGAAAGTTTCTCTTTGACTAACGAGGTGTGAGATTTTTCTACATCCACTTGCTCTCTGCACAGTCTCCTATTTAAATTGCGCCAGCCTCAGATTATTGCAGTAGCTCATCTTTTCCATGGTACAATAAGCAAGACAATTACATGCAAGTGTCCTTTGATCATTAATTGCAATGGAAACTGCCCCTTATACATTACAGGCAAAGTTTACACCTAGTAAAACTCCTCTAGTGCCTGTATATTTCAGTAGTGAAAAATGTATCCTACTTTCTCCACTGACAAAATTTCTTCCAGCAAATACTTCTGCTCCTCACCCTCTACACAGTGCGAACAAAAGAATCATTCCTAGATGCCTGGATTCAGGCCTCTAGTCATCATGGGATCAACCTTACCTTCCATCACAAGCTCCAAAATGGGAAAGAAAGAATGAAAGGAGGGTGCGCGTGGAAAAACCCCTTTTGTGTGTGGGATGAGAAGGTGGTAATGAAAATCTAAACATGAACTGCTTGGTTCTTCCTTGAAGAAAACATCACGGCTATTCAGCCCAGTAGGGTTCCCACTTATAGTGTTTTACTTTGACATAGGAGAGTTCATCCTTCATTGAGAATAACTGGGTTGTACTTGTATACGCAACTCTCCTTTTATAACCTCTCTTGTTTTGACAATTGCAGTTAGAACAATCAGAAATACAAGAAGTATCTGCAATTCCCTTCAATTATACCTGCAAGGACAAAATACTACAGAGCACATACAGAGGAGCACAGTTAGGGTGGCCTGTGTGTCACATTAGTCTCCTACAGAAATAAATGCAGTACCTTGCAAGTTTATTTCAGTTTTTCACATACCTAACATTAAACATAAATTTCATGCAGTTTACTAAGAGGGGATCTTTCATTTCAAATGCAGCTCTGCTCTCAGCACATGTGGACAGAGAAGGGCAACAGTATTCTCCAGGGATGGGAACTTTTTAGTATCTTGAGACAGTTTTTTCTCCAGAGGTGACATACAAAACACTGCCCACTCAGTTCCTGCCTTCCACTTTCATAATGGCTACATGTAGTGCATGTTACACCTGTGCTCCTTCAAAGCAAAGAGCTTTGAAAGTCCTTGGATGCAATTCAGTTCGTACTGAAGTGGAAAACCCTTTCTCCTCTGCTATCAAAATCTGCTTTAGGGAAGGGACATCAGATCTTAAGACATCAGTCACTGCCAGCTTTTTTTAAAGAACCAGTTGAGTTCTGTGTGTCTTCTGCCGGTTTCCATACAGTATTTTTTTTAGAGTTTTGTGGGGGTTTTTTCTTTTTTTTTTTCTTTAAGGATTCTGACTCCTGTGATTTGAATACAACTCCAATATCAGTACAGGGGGAGATGATGACCAATAGATCTTAGGACCCACAGTTCTTTCAGACCTTTAAAGAATCTCCCAGAACACTGCTGGGGGAATAAATATAGTTAGTCCAATTTTATGAACAGAGATAAAACAGATGGTGCATCTAGGACATGCAGTAAAATGACTCTTTACAAAGAATTCAAGAGTCAGACTCACAGCCCTTACAGATGAGCTCTGTGAATCTTGGTGGAGTAGCTGAAAAAGTCCCTGACTCCTCCGTTGGAAATAATTTCTGGCAGAGCACAGTGTGTTTATGCAGCCTGGAGGAGGAAAAAGATGAGAACGGCCAGTTTGTCTGTGCATCGCCTGCCACAGCTCATCTAACCTGGCATCTTAGCAAAAATGCACCATAATCGGCGATATAAATCTTTAACTGTAGATGTTACGGCGGAGGGGTTGGAACTGCATGATCTTTAAGGTCCCTTCCAACCCAAATCATTCTATAATTCTATGTTAACTGCAGTGGCAAGGTATAGGCAAACCACTCTGCTGCCCTTCCTGTGAAAACAGTAGCCACTGAGAGTGCAATGTACAAAGGGCTGAGCTGGAAATGAGAAAATACTGTTACAGCTCCTCCAGCAAGATTTGGCACAGTTCATTCCTTGAATATTCATGTAAGGTTCCATTTGTCTGAATTCAAACTAAAGTAAAACAGACTCCAGCCCAAATTTTCAATGGAATCGGTCATGCAGATATATTCATTTTAAGACAGTGTGGACAGCTGTCTCTCATAAAAAAACAGCAGTGCCCTGAATCAGAAGATAGGAATCACTAATTTAATTTTTCAGGTTTTCTCCACCTGAGAAGTATATCTGAATAATTTCATCCTTAAAGTCTGAAACCACCTTAAGATTTGTCATGTCTTTTTTTTCTAAGCAATGTTGTCGTTTTAACACAGCACTGAGGACGGGAAGCTTCCACCATTCACATGCTGAGAATCAATTTACAGCATTGATTTGCAGTTCACAAATGTAGTGAAAGGCTCTGATCAAGTAGTCTCAAAATATCCTAAAATAAATCTAGTTGTATGTTAACAGATATACTGATGAAAGTTACAAATTCCTGTCCATTCTATTCTCATGTCAGATAGGGGAAACAAAGTACAGCAGAAAATGGCACTGATGGCATTTTGACAGTCTCAGGCCTTTTTCTTCTCAATTCAATTTTCCTCTGTACCTCAGCACTTCAAAAACTAAGTAATGAAAGGAAAAAAAATTCTGTGGATTATTACCCCAGAACAAGTACATGTCCACTTTCCTTATATTAATTTTAAGACTGCATTAAACTTTCTGTTAAAAGTGGATTTATATTAAGGAAAATGAATAATAGCAAGGCAAATTAGAGCCCAATGCACCAACAGTTCTAAAAGAAAGGCACTTATTTAGTGAGGACTAAAATGATGTCAGAAAAAGCGATCCCCCAATAGAAGGAAATAGTCCTTCATTAGCAATCTAAGGGTGCAGTAAAATCAGGGAGTAGCAGCAGAGATTTTCAAGCATCGTGCTTGAATGCCAGAGAGGATAGAGGGTCTGCTCTCCGTAGAGCTAAGAGTGAATAACAAAGACCATGTTCCACAGGCTGTAGCACAAGCAGGGGCAGACTGGATCCAGGATTCTCATGACATCTCGAGACACAATGAGGTGACACCAGCATTTGGGAAAAGGAGAAGCATGACGAAACTGGAAGCGTTATGATAGCTAAAGAACATCTTGTTCCTGAAGAACCTTCATCTGCTGATTAAGGACATCTTCCAGACCCTTAGGGGACTATGGAAAAGACTTTTCATGTGGGGCAGGATTTTGTTTATGGCTTCTACTCTAAGACATTCACAATGTTTCTGTGAAATCAGGGTACTCTTCATCCTTACCTCCAGAGAACACTTTAGTATTGCCACTGTTGAAAGCCAGGCAGAAGATATTAGAGTGATGCTCTCCTTTCAGCTGGACTGGTTTGACTCTTGAATGGATGGCTTCTTCCATATGCCAAAGTAAGACCCGGCGGTCATCCCCTCCTAGAAGAAAGAAGGAAACGCGTCAACTGATGACAGACAAGTTATTTAACTCAGCAATTATTCATACAAGGCTCTGCTGAAACCCTAATCAACATTAGAAAAGTATATACCTTGCAAGGGTTTGGATATATGGACACATATTTACCTTAACATGCCATGCAGTCAGGTACTCAATATTAACAAAAACAGAGGAATCAGCAGGAAAAGTTTGGATTAAACAGCTGCCATTCTGTGAACACATCCTCGAATACTGTGTTCAGTTCTGGGCCCCTCACCACAAGAAGGATGTTGAGGCTCTGGAGTGAGTCCAGAGAAGAGCAACAAAGCTGGTGAAGGGGCTGGAGAACAGGTCTTACGAGGAGCGGCTGAGAGAGCTGGGGTTGTTTAGCCTGGAGAAGAGGAGGCTGAGGGGAGACCTCATTGCTCTCTACAACTACCTGAAAGGAGGTTGTAGAGAGGAGGGTGCTGGCCTCTTCTCCCAAGTGACGAGGGACAGGACAAGAGGGAATGGCCTCAAGCTCCACCAGGGGAGATTTAGGCTGGACATTAGGAAAAAATTTTTCACAGGAAGGGTCACTGGGCACTGGAACAGGCTGCCCAGGGAGGTGGTTGATTCACCTTCCCTGGAAGTGTTTAAGGCACGGGTGGACGAGGTGCTAAGGGGCATGGTTTAGTGTTTGATAGGAATGGTTGGACTCGATGATCTGGTAGGTCTCTTCCAACCTGGTTATTCTATGATTCTATGATTCTACATAGTGACAAACTATAGCAATCTGGAGACTCAGAATTTTACTAGTAGATAAAATTCTGTGGCAAGCTGCAGATGAATTATATGCCAAATTAACATATGCATGTTGGCAAAACACTTCTACACCAACTCCTTGTGACCAGCATCACTTAGGTTATTTACAAAACAGGAACTTTTTTTCCCCCTTTCACCAACAACTTTATCTCCTCTAGCAGTCTTCGCAAAGTCTTCATAGTGCAGGTTGGCTACAGGACTGACACGTGGCCATTAAAAGATGTTACTGAAACATTCAGAAGTCTTCAGCATGCACAGTTACGTCATGCTTCTAGATGTGTAAAGGTTAAGACTGACATTTCTGAGGTGAACTACTGAAAAATAGAACTGGGGAAAAGAAGTTCAACTTTTGCTTTATAGCTTGCTGTGTTTCCAATTGCTTGACAAAGCACAGTTCTCAGTTTAGAGCTTTACACCTCCTTCCCTGACTGGTGAACAGTCAGATAAAGTAAATAGTAGACTCTGTTCATGCTTGAATTACATTAGACTTGTTGATTAGGAAGAGAAGAAAAAATTCAAGATACTGTTTGTATTGGACCAGGACTCTCAACATCCATTTTGGATGCCTATAAAAATCTGAATAAAGGCTTCAAGTCAGACTCAAAATAGTTTTGGTATCTGTCTTTAATAACAAATGCAAGAGAAAGGCATCACAAATCAAAAGTGCCATTAGAAACATGCTGATTTCAGTTAAAACATTTTACTGCTTCTTCACACAATCAAAAGCATAAACTAAGTGCCTTCTTTCCAGAAGGAAAAAGGCACGAAACAGAGAAAAAAGGAAATTGAAATTAAGTGGTCTGTCGTTTGCTTCAAGAAGAGGTAAATGCATAAATAGAATTCATGACTACTGTTAATCAGATTTCTTAAAACTTTTCACACCATATTAATAAGTTTTCCCATGGAACTGAGTTATGCCAAACATCCTTTAAGTTAACAGTCCCTCAGCCTTTAAGTCCCCTAACAGATTTTATGGCAATCACTTTGATAAACAGTACGGCTGCATGTTATGCTTACCCATGCTCCATGAAATTAATTGTGTATTCCTCCTCCTGATTTTGTACTTCACAGAGCAAACAAGAACACATGATAAAAAGATCTGTGATATATTTGATAAGTACTAGGAATAAGAGTCAAATGTGATGGGTCCAAAAAAACTCAGAGTAATTTATAGTCAGCTAAACTGATGGGCACCTAAGATTCCTTTCTGTCCAGAAACAGGAGAGAAAGTTGTATCTGCCCCCTAGTGATTGCAGGTAAGGAGACATAGAAATACATGACCGTTGAAACACAGGACATTAGTCATGCTAAAATCAAGAAGTAATTGTCACACTTAATGTTGTTATTTTCCAAAGCTGCCAACAGCCAGGTCTTAACGTCATCACTAACTGGCAAACAATTTAAGCAACATTTAAGGCTGGTGAACACCAGCACTGCTTCTATCAGTCTACATTTATTGTCTTTCAAAACTTCTGTAAAACATGTTTCAGGGCAATACATAATAACACACTGTTGTCGACTGTTACCATAGCAAACCAATTTGCAACAACACTGCAATGTCTACACATCCTCCTACCTGAGAGCACAGCCATTCAGGTGTCTCACTTTAACAGGAAACTCACTAGTTTCCCCTACCCATCTAGTCCAGATACAAACAAAAATATGAAGATATCCAAAGACAACAAACATTACTGTGGTTTCCAGCACATACACAGTATGGTAGGAATGAGACAGACTGCAATTTGTGCAGAAGACCCTGCGACAGCATTAGAAGTTGCCACTACCTTCTTTTTTCTAAGTTCCCATACTTGAATGCCAGTTTCCTCTTCCTCTAGCTTAGAAACAACTATTCCTCCTGAACCCAAATGTCTGTCTCTCCCCCAAAATCTAGATCCCCGTGGGACTTTAGTACAAAAGGCCTCACAATCGAGTATCCAACACTACAACAGCCTGAGAACTATGTTTGCCTGCGTGTTGGCATGTTCCTCACCTTAGGAACTTTTAAAGATTCCCTACACTCATGCAATTCTGTCCCTTCTCCAACTATTGTATATCTATGCATATGCATCTCATATACAGTGTTACATACATTTTATATTTTATACATAAGGTTATACCCAATCCCTGGAGTTGTTCAAGGTCAGATTGGATTGGGCTTTGAACAATCTGATCCAGTGGGAGGTGTCCCTGCCTATGGCAGGGGAGTTGAATTGGATGATCTTTAAGGTCCCTTCCAACCCAAACCATTCTGTGATTCTGCGATCTATTTATACATCTATATATACCTATTGTCTTGCACATACTTGTCTTTGAGAATGTCTACAGCCTTGTTTCATGCCTCAGTTTTATTCCACTTATGCGCCACTGCAACAGACAAGTTTAACAAAACAAAAATGTTAACTGGGTTGGAAACGCGTTTCCTTCTAACTCCAACTCAACTATTCCAGAAATACTTCTGACTTAAGGCCATTTCCACCAGAAAGAAAAACCCTTACCAATGTGTCCAGTCATGGGAGGATGTGGCAGAACAACACTTTACCAGTCTCTGCATCCTCATACAAGAAAGCAACAAGTGTTAAGTCGCAGGCAAATATACCCAAGAAAATGCAAATCTTGTGATTGAAACCAGGAGAAGTACAAACCAGGAAATGCAATCTCTGCTACCAAAATCTGACTCTTATTCTAAGAGGGAAGAACGGAGGGAGGCACACGGGTAGGGGAAGGTATACAGGTAGACAGCAAAGAAAAGGCAAGCACATAGAGCTTTTACATTCTGTAGAAAGGAACTGCGATTCATCAGACACAAACTGCATGCACATTATGCAACATAAGCTACAGGCCTGAGAATGAGAGGTATCTCCAGGCCTATAGCATTCATTCTATACAGTTCATCAAGTGAATGCAGATTAAGATGCTTTTGATTTACAGTGGATTTACTTGTGCACATACACAACGTGTACAACCTTCTACAATGTGTGAAGCCTTCAAAACTTTTCAAAAGACGCTGTACCCACTGCACAAATGTGATAATTCCACAACACTTCCCAAAAGAGAATAACTATGTATGGCAAGGGTATGTTCTTGACATGATAGAGTACATACCAACAGCAACAGGTTTACTACGTATCTAGGAAGCCTGGATACACGGCCTCATATAAAAATACCTTAGACGCCAAGGCTCCACACATGGATCTCCTAGAAAGTGAAGCCTCACAAAGTTTTGAGCTTGGAATTTTTCAGTTCATGGTGTCATAAGTAATAAATCTGACATCTGCAAAGTATCTTCACTTATTTCTTATTTTGCTGATTCTGTTTAGGGCTGCATGACTGACAATTACAAAAGCAAAAGTTTGCATGACCAAGCTAAGAATCGTACAATGCCATTCCACAGATACCCTTCAGAAAGGAAACACATTTTAAAAGACTTAATGAGTCAGATACTTCAGTGTTCATTATGGGTCAAACCTGCTTCTACATTCAAAACCAAAGTGAGAGAGGAAAAGAAGTCAGACCACAGAAGTACTTGTGATCAGAGAGGCGAGAAGTTTATCAACTTCCCATATTACTCTTGATAAAAAAAAATTTAAAAAAAAAGAGTATCCAGTTGTTTGGGGTTTTTTACAAGCACATATGAACATAAAATACATACACATGCATTTCTTCTCTGCCCCAGGTCACTGGAATACTTTGTTAATGTTTTGGGCCTTCCAACTAACGATGATAAGAAACGCAGGTAGGATTAAGGAATTCTACCCAGAAGATACATAACAAAACACACCTAAAATTAAAGCTTGAATTTCAAATCTTGGGGTAGTTATCCTGAAATATATTCTTGAGTACACAAACACTTTGTTTTCACTCTTGACAATCTTCTAGTCCCTCTGCCCCCGAAGTGGATCTCCCAGAAGAATTAAAAGTGCCTTTTCTTCTTTGCAGTTTGCCTGCTTCAGAATGGTTTGTGCATACTACATACCCCAAAACTGGGGAGGGGGGGGAAGGAAGGAAATTATTTTATTGTGTTTTGGCTTAGGGTTTTTCTTTTTATCTTTTTTTTTTTCCCAAGTAGCACAGACAAACACTATAGGTATGATATGCCTATTATAGGTAACTGAGCAAGTCCCAAATGACTCAGCATGGCACACATTTCTGCACAAACAGCTCACTGCCTCCACAGTTCCTGAATCAAAACATTGTAGTTTTGCCCTCCTTTTGGACTAGTTCTTCCCAAAAAAAAGTTTCCTGATTTGGTTACCTTCTAAATAGGTAATCACGAAATTTATATACAATCAAATTTGGAAGAAGACTCTATCTTGTATTAACAGTGGTCTGTCTATCTGTGGTATAAGCCTGTTCCTATTAGTCCTAAGATGGTTCAAAGAGGGCCAGAATATACCCTTGCCAAAACCAAAGCCAGTCTAAACAGTATCTGCATAGCTCATGAAACACACTTGAGTTCTTGTGTGCTGACAGAAGCACTTCAAAACTATACCAGTTGGGACTTACAACCTGCAGTTTTAAGGTGCATCAACCCTGCTGATTGTGGACAAAGCTCAAGAAAGACCACTAGTCCTCTTTGTCTCCCAGGTACTGGGACTAGTCACTGAAGAACCTACTTGGCAATTGGGCAACATTTCCAAACCATAACATAAAAGATTATTCTTGTCAACAAGATTAATTGCTCAAGGAGTTGCAGGAAGCACAGAGTGTGGGATCGGATGATATTCCAAAAAGTTGATCACTTAATTGACCCTGTGTAATTCAGACTGTGTCAGAATTACTCCCAGTATATGTGTCCCTAGTTTGTTCTTAAAAGAAACAGCGCTGAGGTAGATTTCACACCCTCCTTAGGTAGCCTATTTCAGTGCTTCATTATCCTTGCCATTAGGCAGATTATCCTAATATGTAGCCTAAGGGTGCAGTTTGACCTTTCATATAATCCCACTCCCCCTTGCCATGTGCTCCTACTCTCTTCCCTCCCATTTTGGTGGTGATGCAGCCAGAGGGTGAGTAGGTTACAGAAATTGGCCTGACAGAAAATCAACTGTCAGGAAAACAACATCTCCCTCCCTATTCCTTCCCCCTGTTCAGATGCTTCATACCAGTCAATGACTTCAAGCTATAGAAGTGCCACTCTACAAACAGAGAGAAGAAATAAGCGGATGACCTACAGGATGAAGCAGAAGTGTAAGATCCGACAGCATCCCAAAACCTTTCTTCCTATAATTTAAGACCATTTCTTTGCCCTATTCCCAGTGGACAGAGTTGACAACTTCATGTAATAATAATTAAAAACACTTTTATGCAGCTTAAGACTTGAATCTCTACTCAGCTATTCTTTCTGCAGACTAAATGGATCCCTTTCTTTCAGGCTTTTACTTTTCTAGATCTCTGATCATTCTTTGTCCCCTTTCCAGAACTTTCTCTAGTTCAGCCAAATCTTTCTCAAAGCAGTGGTGAAAATTGAGCACTGCACTCCATTTGAGTCCCCAACAGCACTATATTGGGGTGCAAGATTATGTCACATGCTTTTTCATGTCTAATGATATTTATTTTGTGACCTATTATAACATTCAGATTACAGTCTAGTTTCTATAGTGTATTTGAAGAGGTGACCATTTTTACTCACATGCTGTAGATTGCACTTGTCCCTATCAAACCACATGACACTTTTCCAGGTAATGATTCTTAATTAACTTAAAATTCAACTCCTATCCTCTGAAATTATTGGTGCCTTTTCTGGTACCACCTTTAAATCTTATAATTTCTCAGATGTTAATGAAAGCATCGTGTAGTAACTGGACCCAAGATCCCTCCTCATAGAACTCTGCTTGATATGAGCAGACTAAGATCAAGACATAAACATACTTGATACATACTCCACTTACATCAGAAGAAATATTTTTTCTACCTTTGCTAAAGTCACCCCACAGCCCTATTTTAGGCTCATGCTTCTTCAGATTTATAAGGTAACCAAATGACAGATATATTTCCAGTACTTTCTTCAATCTCTACAAATTTATGATCGCAGAAGAGCTATTAGGCTTTGCATTATCTGGTGAGGAAAAAAGAAGCCATGAGAAAAAGTACATATGCATGGATTAAGTAAACTTCAGATTACAGTACTCCCCAGAAGTTATCTCAAAAGTGCAGTTTAAAGTAGGAAAAAAAAAAAAAAAAAAAAAGAGGGAGGTTCTGATAACGATACTCATGTTTATAAGGGATAGCAGGCATGAAAAATGACAGTCAGATAAACAGGAAAACATGTCCACTAAACTTGATGATGGGAGAAAGAAAGCCTATTACACAGATGCTTAGCATATCTGAGGGAAGAAGTCAGCTGCACATCACTGCATGGTGAATTTAATTTCCATGCACGGACAGTCTTGTGTCTCTCAAACTGTTAACAGAAGACTACCCTACCTAGTATAAAAAATGTTGCAAAGATACATTTTGTTCAACTAAATCTTTCAACTCCATCCAGCAGCCAGTTTTAACTGATATTAGCCCGCTTACACAGTTCTTATATGTTAAGCTTCCCTCATGTCATTCTGCAGACAGAGGTCTTTTCCACCTGTCACATTCCATCTTCTCCTGAGTATCAGACTCTTCCTTCCATCTCTCTCAGTTTTCTTTAATTCTTGTCCTTATGCTCATCCCTTCTTGTAGCACTCCTGCCCCAAAACATTAGTGTGTGTGTCTCTCTCTTTCTCCCCCTCTCTAAAGTGACACTATTGAGTTCCACACAGGTACAGCAAAAGCCTCAGGATTGCCCCCCAGCCCAGCTTGTTGACCTCAACTTTTTTACTTGGAAATATGGTTTGTAACAAAACTAATCAGCATTAAATGTGTAACCTCCACAGCAAGATTTAAAGAAGTTCAGATGCCAAAAAGTTTCAAACATGCTTTCAAAAAGCCTGCTGAGGGCGGTCAACACTGAAGTTCTCTCCAAAATCCTAATGGGAAAACTGTCTGGAACTGTAATATAAACCCTGTTTAAGCAATTTTAACTTCTTAAAAATCGTCTTCACTTAGTCTTTCTCACAGTCAACATAAAACTTTGTTAAAAGCAGTTATCAGAATTAGAGCTCTTTATTTTCTCAGGTCATCAGTACAAGATCAGATTTAAGGCAGTCTGTTCTTAATTATCTGCAGTTTGTGCACTGCTAATACACATAACTTAAGTATCCCCTCCCAACCTCCGCCTCTTTTTTTTTTTTTTTTAACTTGCTTCCTAATTATCACATGAAATTTAGGAGAGTAGAGCTCTAGTACCATTTGTGTGCTACATACAGAGGAAAAGCTTGTCCCCTTTAAGCATTCTGTAGCTTTATGAGAAGTTAGCAAATTGAAAACTGGACATGGCTTGAAGGTGTTCCCTTTATATATGCTTTGTTACATGTCCACTTGATGGGAAATCTGCCTCCATTCACTCACTGCAGCTACCTGGACTTAGGCAGTTTGGATGAAATTCTCAAATGTCCCTAATAGCCCTCAACACTTTATGCTTCTACCTGAAGAGAGGACGTCAGCATAGGTAAGTGCATCAATGACACGATAAGACCTGAAGCGTCTCCCGAGGCTTTCTTGAGCACGAACAGAAAGCAGTGATGGTGTTTCCATCACTTATTACGGAAAACAAAAAAATCAACAATAGGTGCGCTTCAGCCCTCTCTAGCACTATGTAAGTAGAAATAGAAAGCTGTACTTAGTAGCGGAAAAGGACTAGTACAAACCAGCATGCCAACCCTAGCATGTCTCAGGTCTTCAGAACAGATGAATCTGCATTCCCTTCCAAAACAAATATACATGTATATATGTGCGTGTATGAATATATGTATATTCACAGGATAAATGGATGCATATCTCAAAAGTTGTGTAGAGAAGATGAAATAATGCCTGACAATAACACCGAGATCCTCCATGTACGCTTATTCCAGCAATCACCAGACTTTCAAGTTTCTTCAGGCAAGAAAGTTAAATTTGGGAAGGTCTCGGTGCACCACCTCCCTTCTACGTTTCTGCGGCGTTTCCATTCTGCCCTCTCTTACAGGTAACCAAACGGCCTTAACAACTTTTTTTACCGACCCCTCGCGTCGTTTCTCGAGCTACAACCCATCCCCGCGGGCCAGAGCTGCCCCTGCCCCTCTCGGCCACCCTCTCCCCCGCCCCGGGAGGGACCCGGCCCCCAACAAAGCCGCGGCGGGCACGGCGGTGCCGGAGCCCCGCGGTTCCTCCGCCCGCGGCCTGCAGCGCCCGGACAGGCCCCGGCCTCGCGTGGCCGCCTTCCACCGCCGGGCCCGGAGGGAAACAGGCACCTGCGCCGCCGGGAAGGGCGGGGGGAAGCAAGGGCGGCCACAGCCCCTTCCCCGCTGAGGTGAGGGGGAAAGGGTGTGAAGGCAGCCCCGCTGTCGCAGCCGAGCCCGTGCCTCCCACCTGACAGCAGGGAGGGGGATGGAGCCCCCCCCCCCCAAAAAAAAAACCCAAAACACCGACACCAAAACACACGTATCCCCCTCTGCAACGCGAGAGTGAGGAATAAAACAAAACCCTCCCCCAGGAGAGAACGGGGGGTGGCCCCGAAGTGACCGGAGCCTCAATCGACACACCACTTCCCCCCAAAAAAAGAACCCCGTGATGGGAAATGTCACCACAATGCAACCTTCGGGGCCGCCTCCCACCGCCCCCTCCCGACACTAAACCCCCCCTTTAAGGTGGGGGGGAAAGAGGCCAGCAGCAAATAAGGGGGCAGCACCGCTCCCACCCACCCCCACGCACTAAAATCCCCCTTCAAGGTGGGGGAAAAACAGGCGAGCACCAAATAAGGGGACAGTCCCCCCTACTACTACCCCCTGGGAACTAAAATCCCTTTTTAAGGTGGGGGGAAAAGCAGGCGAGCAGCAAATAAGGGGTCAGCCCTGCTCCCACCTCCCGCCCTGGAAACGCTCCCGTTCAAACTTTGTTCGGAGCTCCCTCTCCTCTCCCACCCCAATAACAGCAGAATTTAAAACCTGTCAACCATTTTAGATCTGTACTTGGGAAACGTTATTCCCGGGCACCGGCGGGGTGGAGGAATGACTCCGAGAGCCGCCGCGGCTGCCCTCCCCCCGCGCCAGGAGGAGGAGAAGGAAGATGCTTTCCGTGGAGGGGGGCGAGGGACAAGGAGCGCCCGCTTTTTTTTTACCTGAGACCAGCCACTGCCCTCCATTGTTGGAGAATTCAATGGCATTGACACAGCCGAAGTGGCCCAGGAGGTCCTTCTTGTAGAGGTTCCTGCATCCCCGCAGGCGTCTCCGCTGGAAGTCGTGGGTGAGCAGGGGGTCCCCCTCCACGCCCCGCCGGGACAGGAACCCCACCACGGACCGCATGCCGCGACGCTTCATGCCGCCGCCGCCCCTTCCTCCCCTCCCCCGCTCGCCCCCCCTCTCCCCTCCTTGTTATGGTTATGAAGATTCTTTTTCTTTAGCCAGCCATGGCAGAGAGGTGTTAGACACTCCGCCGCTTCCTGATCCCGCTGGCTCCGCCCCGCTCCCCTCCCGCGGCTCCGGCCGCGACGCCCGCCCCGGCCACACAGCGGCCGCCGCGGCGCTTTTTCAACTCGCCCCCGCGGCGACGGGTGAATCTGGGCTCCCGCCGCCCCCGGGGGGCTCGCTGCCCTCCGCCCGCAACCACCCGAGCGGCCGGGCAGGTGCTGCCGCGAGCGGGCTGCGAGCGAGGGGAGGAGAGGGGACAGGGACCTCTCCCCTGCCTTCACCGCGGGGAGAGAGAGGCTGGAACCAGCTGATCTTTTTAGGGGGGTTGGAACTATTTGATCTTTTTTGGGGGGTTGGAACTATTTGATCTATTTTAAGGGGTTGGAACCAGATGATCTCTTTTGGGGGGTTGGAGCTAGATTATCTTTTTGAAGGGGTTGGAAACAGATGATCTTTTTGGGGGGTGTTGGAACTAGATGATGTTTTGGGGGGGGTTGGAACTATTTGATCTTTTTTGGGTGGTTGGAACTAGAAGATTTTTTTGGGGGGTGGAACTATTTGATCTTTTTTTGGGGGATTGGAACTGGATGATCTTTAAGGTCCCTTCCAACTCAAACTATTCTATGATTCTAATCTATGATTCTAGGAAAGTGATGCCCCCACTGCATGCCCTCTGTCCTGGGGCTTGTCCCCTGAGACATCTCCAAAGACTGTGCCCTGGTTTCTTCTTTATGACAGTTTCTGTGGGGCTCTCTGAGATTTTCTTGCTCAATCTCCTGCTTGAGCAATGCTGTAAACGGGAGGGTTGTCACTTCAATAAGTTGATGCCTCTTGCGCTTGGCCCCAGGAGACTGTCAGAAATACAGGTGAATTTTCTTCTCTTCTTGCCTTTTGCTATCAATAAACCCGCACGAGGCAGCTGGCTAAGCCGGTGGAACTGATCTGTGTTGGTCTTCACTGTTTTATGACACTGTGACATGTGTATTTGGGGGGAGAATGTCTTTTGTCTCTCACAGGACACTGTCCCTTGTGTGTAATGCCTGATACCATGTAAGACAACACCCACAAGGCACAGCCTGTTGCTCCATGTCCCTGTGCCTGGCCAGGAACTCCCTATGCACAAGGTGAGTAGTCCCAGACCTACAGCCTGAAACTTTCAGGCCTGAATTTCTCCACAGATGCAGGTGAACTGGCACTGGTACCTAGGGAAGATACAGTTTTCAGAAGGTGAGGAATTAACCTGACAGTATTTGCCTTTATTGTCCGGGACTGCACCTGCTAGGCATTAGGAGTCTCCAAACATTAAAACAAACAAATAAACTCCTCTGGTATAAACTGTGGTGTGGCAGCATTACTGCGTATCCTTAGATCGCTGCCATGCTCCAATGACAGCTCTTCAGTATAAACTGAAGTGTTTTCATTATAATGTTAAGTGCTTCGGGATCCTTCTTGTCTAAGATCACAGAAAGAACATGGAATCCTATAAACCACGTTTTTTAGTTGACAACACTATAGCCTTACTTTTAATGAAAGCAAATGATGAACTGTTCATTTCTAATCAGAATATAAAGAATGTAAGAAAATCTAAGAAAGTAATAACACTTTTACAGTTCAACATTGTATATAACCTTTTTCCACAGGTTATCAATGGATGTTAAGTATCAGAACTTAATTAAAGGTATAATAATAATAATTTAAGAGGAAAATCCAGGCACAGTCTGTGAACTGTTTGCTGTTATAATGATAATTAACAATGTTAATGTTGAAGTACACTTAATCTCTTTTTCATCTGAGCTATATGCAGATTTTTTCCTAGTTACAGTTGTTGATGGCCAACTATTGCGATGTAACATGTCTAGCAAGCTTCAGCATAGAGAGGCGAAGACCCTGTTTATCATGATTTGTGTTTATTACCTTAGCTTCAAACACAGGTAAATTGTACTGTTATAAATCATATTTTATAGCTTTTTTGCTTGCATGCCATGAAATTCTGCATTATTACAACTGTATCAGAAACCGTTTCTCACTTCTGAATTGCCAGCATAGGCAAATGGCATTACATTTTTCTATCTATAGACTCTAAACTGAGTCTGTTAGTTTGTATTCCATTTCTCCTCTATAATTTTCATACAGTTCACATCACCATATGACCTGAGAGCCTTCCAGAAAAAGGTTACGGAATTGCAAAATCATAGAATAGTTTGAGTTAGAAGGGAACTTAATGATCATCCAGTTCCAACCCCGCTGCCATGGGCTGGGAGACCTTCCACTAGGTCAGGTTGTTCAAAGCCTCATCCAGCCTTACTTTGCACACTGCAGCTGTCAATTTTATCACGATTCATTTTTTTCCCTATTTCCTAAAGTATTGCTCAGATTGGATATCTTTGTTTTCTGTATTGAGATGAATAAGTGTAGGAGCCTTCTATTTGAAATGCAACACAATAAAATCTCCAGTGCTTTTTCTTCATGTTCTAGATCCAGTCTCTAGGAAAGGTCTGTGGACAGATAAATAGAAATTAAATTATTTCCTAATCCTCCAGTGCTAGGATTTTCAGGAAAGATTTAAATGAGGTTCTTTTAAAGCGCGCTTGTAAGCAGTCAGAAAGAAGATACTATGTTGTCAGAATTTGAAAGAAAAATTATAGAAGACTAACAATCTCTTCTGCTAAAGGCAGTATTTTCTCATATGACTGTATAGATTTAAAAAAAAAAGTGTTGGTAAGCATTCTTTTTGCTCTCTGGTGCCTTTGTTTGAATTAATTTTGAAAATATGTAACACCTAGGAAAATGATCATGACCTATGCTGGTAACATTTTCTTTTGAAAGTAATGTGCTGCTGTGTTAATACCCGGGTGCTGTAATCTCTTCAAAACAAATACACTATCGGCTTGAGTCATGCTGGAGTAGCATCCACGGAGCATCCTTTTCTGCTTTAACAGGAAATTTCTGCAGCTTCAAATGGAATTGTAATATGGATGGCACTTAGTCAAACAGGCGCACACTCTCCTGGGTGGAAAACTGGTTGGATGGCCGGGCCCAGAGAGTGGTGGTAAATGGTGCAAAATGCAGCTGGAGGCCAGTGACAAGTGGGGTTCCCCAGGGCTCAGTGCTGGGTCCAGCCCTGTTCAATGTCTTTATCAATGACCTGGATGAAGGCATCGAGTGCACCCTTAGCAAGTTTGTGGATGACACTAAGCTGGGTAGAAGTGTCGATCTGCTGGAGGGTAGGGAGGGTCTGCAAAGGGATCTGAACAGGCTGGACCGCTGGGCAGAGTCCAACGGCATGAGGTTTAACAAGGCCAAATGCCGGGTCCTGCACTTGGGGCACAACAACCCTATGCAGTGCTACAGACTAGGAGAAGTCTGTCTAGAAAGCTGCCTGGAGGAGAGGGACCTGGGGGTGTTGGTTGACAGCCAACTGAACATGAGCCAGCAGTGTGCCCAGGTGGCCAAGAAGGCCAATGGCATCTTGGCTTGTATCAGAAACGGTGTGACCAGCAGGTCCAGGGAGGTTATTCTCCCTCTGTACTCGGCACTGGTGAGACCGCTCCTCGAATCCTGTGTTCAGTTCTGGGCCCCTCACCACAAGAAGGATGTTGAGGCTCTGGAGCGAGTCCAGAGAAGAGCAACAAAGCTGGTGAAGGGGCTGGAGAACAGGTCTTACGAGGAGCGGCTGAGAGAGCTGGGGTTGTTTAGCCTGGAGAAGAGAAGGCTGAGGGGAGACCTCATTGCTCTCTACAGCTACCTGAAAGGAGGTTGTAGAGAGGAGGGTGCTGGCCTCTTCTCCCAAGTGACAGCGGACAGGACAAGAGGGAATGGCCTCAAGCTCCACCAGGGGAGGTTTAGGCTGGACATTAGGAAAAAATTAGGAAAAAATTTTTCACAGGAAGGGTCATTGGGCACTGGAACAGGCTGCCCAGGGAGGTGGTTGAGTCACCTTCCCTGGAAGTGTTTAAGGCACGGGTGGACGAGGTGCTAAGGGGCAGGGTTTAGTGTTTGATAGGAATGGTTGGACTCGATGATCCGGTGGGTCTCTTCCAACCTGGTTATTCTATGATTCTATGATTCTGTGATAATGGACTTCATCAAGTTTCTGTTCCATTGGACACATTAGCACACAGGGTGCTGTACTGAGACTGAACGTCACAAAGCAAACTGGATTGAGCCTGGCCAGGTTCAATGAGTGGAGTAAGTCAGGGTCTCTTTGTAAGCACTGCGTGAGCAGCTTAATTCTGTAGAGTGTTTATAGTCTCCTCTATGCCTCACAATCATGAAATAAAGCACAACAACTTTTCACTGGAAATTCAACAAGTCAGCAATGGAGGGGAGGAGTCAACTGTAAAGGAAATAGGAAATAATGAAGAAGGCTGTGACTTTTGCTAGAGGCTTTTGGAAATGAAGATGTGTAAGTAATGTTTGCACTACAGAAGAGGGAACTAGCATGAAGCTTCAAAGAGAGAAGTGATGTGGTTGAAGTAACTATTTATGTAAACAATCTTGGGTTGTAGTTTTAGTCCTGCTAATTCCAGGGCTGTGCACAGCCCAGTCTCCCAGCTGTACTAAATTGATCTGGATCAGGTATGGCCATGGTGTCACACTGCTCTTGCATTAGCTTCTGCCCATGCTACGGAGTTTTTGATCTGCTTCTGGAAGAACTGACAATAACTTATCTGGCTTTAATGTCTGCTGGTACAAAGTTCTCCTTCCAACAATTTTTTCTGAACAAATTTGAATCAACAGAATGAGTTAAGTTGCATTAGTGGTTTGCATTTGATGCCTGTGGTGTATTTGATCATTAATAGGAGGCCTACAGTTGACTTGATTGTCAGATCATGGCATTTGCAGCAGTTAATGACTGTTGTGTTACGAGCCATATTAGTTAATGCTGAAGGGAGATGCACTGAGGGGGCCGTCTAGGCATGGAAGCAAGAAACCTAAACAGGGGTCTTAGTTGCATGGATGGATCAAATGACCGTGTCTTAAAGATGCTATATAGAAGAAGTCTAAAATTAAGATGTACCCCAGGTGCTAGGATCTACAAAGAGGTTTCAGATAGAGCTGGCAATAGATATACAAGATCGAGTGGCAGGTAGGGCAGTGATGTATCCACAGATATGCACAAGCAAGAAAGTAAGAGGACTTTCAGAGAAGAGAAAGAAAAAGCTCTGCTGAGCTTTAATTTCCTGTTAATCATCCAAAGAAAAGGAGGAAAGGCTGTGATTTGAGTTTGGATAAAGGGAGACAGATCTGGGGAAAGAAATAGATTTGCAAATCATCTGCAGGGAGATGTCAGTTGTATTTCTGATGAGAACTTGGAGATGATGTGGGAGAATAAAAGGAGAAGACCAAGGATTAGTCTTAGAAGACCACTCTGTGAGAAAACATGAGGTCAGTCTGTCAAGGAATACTTGGAAGGAAGGCTTAAATAGGTAAGAAGAAAAGATAGGAAGTGATTCATGGTTGATTGTGTCAGGTCAGAGGATGAGGTTTAAATACAGGGTTTTTTAGCTCAGTTAATCCAGAGTGGAAACAGAGAAGTTTGGGCTCTGATAGTTAGATATGTAGGGAGTGAATCTAAGGGTGAAATAAGAGAGGCCAGTTATTAGAGAGGAAAGTGGGAGTAGGTCAAGGCTTCTATTTATTTGTACTGTTTTCTATTTTTGAGGGGAAATTGAAGCAGAGGTTGAAGCAGGAAAATGATGTCATATTTTAGCCATATCCCTTTTTCTTAATATTTTTGCTTGTGGAGTTTATTACCTCTAGTAAGAATCAGATGGTTTCTGGGCTTTTCCTCTTTTGCTTACTAATTTCACAGACCAGAAAGGTAGAAAAAACAAGTGTTGTTCTCTCAAATGTTGCCCCTCAGGGCTTTTAATCTAAAGCTGTAGCTTTATCACACAGTTGAGCCAATCTAATGACTTGTAGCCACTGAAAGTTGGCTTTATTCTTCATGGGCGTGTTCTGTCCATTTCTGTGTACTGATGCATCAACTCATTGGACCTGTTTGCCACTTTACTGAGTTAATTTGGCTCATGGAAGTGTTGTATCGGGTGCCAAAATCGGCACAGGCTAGTCAGGAGTGCCAAGTTCGGAGCAGGTTCTGGAGATGGGGAGTATCACCTTCTCAGCAGCAGTTAACTGTGAGGCCAACTTAGCATGTCTTCTGGAACTGAACCACTGGGGTGAGTTAAGCAGCTCTTCAAGGAACAGAATTGTAAAATTTCTCTCTACATAAGCAATGAAAAAGTTGGCAATTAATGAAGAAATACATTGATGGTGAACTCATCCTCATGGGATCAATCTGGCAGCTCAGACCTCTGAGAGCAGTTTTTTCAGATTCTTTGCAAAACCTGCGGACTCTAGCAGATTACTGCGGTGAGTTACCACTGATTCATCTTTTGGCTTGGGATGGAGTTTCACTGAGATATGGTTCTATGGTAAGCTAGTTCAAGGTGTTAAAACAGAAGAAAACTGTAATTTTTTGTTTGCTAGCTTTCTGCTCGCTTAATTCCTTGAATCAAACTGGCACCAGTGTTTGAAGAAGTGAGGCGGTAAAAACGTGCCTCAGTAGAAGGGAGAAGCCTTTTCAGTTTTCAACAGGAGCTAAACCTTCTACCCACCTTGTTGCAGTGTGAAACCCCACCTCTAGGATGTGCCTTCACAGTTGATTGAAACTGATCTCATTCTGACTTTTTTGATGAAAGAAGCTGTTCTACTGCCTCCCTGATATCAGCCCTGTTAAAACAAACCCTGCTCAAAATTACTTGTTTTAATATGTAGTCATGGGGTTACTAGCATTGACAGAGGACGATAAATCACATTAGGAGTTGAAATGGGAGTTTTGGCTTTCTTCTGCAGCTTGGGATGGGGGCTCAAGAAGTGTTATTAATGAGCTAGTGGGGACTACATGCAGTGCTCTGCTCATTGTCTGCTAACAGCAATTTGAGTCCTGACTGGAGACTTTCCTTTGATATTCCATCGTCATTGATTTTCCTTTGAACGCCAAGTCATTTACACTGGTCTTCTCCCTGTTAAAGGATGAGCTAATCTAATAGAAAAATAATTTTTTTTCTGTGATCGTCAGAAGTGAAGCCTGGTTTCCTATGGACTTGACCTGATGTGGCGCTGCTGTGTGGGTTCTGTATGTATATTAAGCAGTGTCTGCTCATCGCTTGCCATTTTTTGAGTGACGGATTTATTAGGATTTGTTTCATCTGTTTGGTTTGCATTTCACAGAAGCTACCTCTGTACAAATTTAGATGAGATTGGACAATGGCTTAAACGAGCTTTCTAGGCAAGGAAGGGGGGAAGAGAGGAGGCCCACAGGCAGAAACATCAACAGTGTAATTGCATAAGCCTTCTTTCCTTAGGAAATCAAGCTAAAAAGGAGCCTTTTGACAGAGGCCTCTGCAGAGATTTCAGATCAGGCTCCAGAGAGAGAAGTAAATCTTGTTCTTTACCATGTAAAGGCTTCCAGTTACCTGCTGCAACAGATTTCTCTTAAGTAAGGGTAAGCCAGCAGCAGTTGATGTCCACTCACTTGGTTACCTTTCTATCTTCAGCAATGTCCCCATCAGGCTTTGGGAATTTGCTTTTTTTTTGACAGAGTGCACTCATGCATCAGTTGCTTTCATTTATTTTTAATTTAACCTTTATACTTGAATAAATGGCAACGTAGGTAGTAAGACAAGCTGTTAGAGACTTATGGTTTACAGGACTCTTTGTCAGTGATGCCATGAAAAATAAAGGTTTTAGATGCAGCCAAGGATCCAGTCCTGTTACTGGAGAAAAGTTAGACTTGGGGATTCTATTGTATAGCATCTTTTCTTTGAGGCTTCCACTGTGTAATAAATGCTGTGTTATTTTATTATTTTCTTTTGTAACTTTACACTTAAGCTCCTATTACCTTAGAAACTGAAATAAACAATTTGTAAAACTGGCCTATTTCCGATTTCTGGGTGGATGACAGTTTATTACAAATGGGTCCAACTATGAACAAATGTTGCAGTTTTGTTCAGATTTTGTTGCTATTCTGAGTTCACCTTGAGCTCTGATAGAATTCTCTTACAAATGCCTTGCCTACCCCATACCAAGGCAGCTGGATGCAGGAGCCCAGGCATATCACTTTCTTCAGTCTCCTTCCAGTCACTCAGACCTTGAAATAAGTCTGTTGTGTCCCCAGATGTTAACTTTTTTCCTTGAACTAGTTTACAGCTGGATCAGTTCCCCAGTTCTCTGACCCTGTCATTACAGAAATGCTGGTGCTGGAGTAAAGGAGCAGAGAGGGAGCAGTCAATCAGGTTGAACAAGAAAGGTGGGACTGCCCTTCCAGGTGGCACACCAGGTTTATGTTGGATTACAGTGCCTGTGGGAAAAAAAAAACCAAAAACATTATACATGGCAGGGTGAGAGGGGGAACATGTCCATCTGACTGTTGGAACTCTGTTGTATCCAGACTTTTTCTCCTGAAGAACTGATGCACTTTTCCCCTAAGCATGAGTCATATGACGAGCTTCAGAATTGCACTGGTGCCTGCTCCGTGACCTCCATTTCAACTGGTCGGCTGTGTCAAGTGCACAGGAGCATAGGGGATGGATGGAGAAGTTGTGGCCAGGTTGTCGCTGTAAGGGAGATGCAGCCTTTTCTTGTAGAGGAGAATGAACCAGAGCTAAGATATGTGAGTCACTACAGCGGGGCGGAGTGCACTGCTTCGTAGCCCACAGTCGATAAATATAAAAAAACAAAACATTTCTTCACTGTAGAGCAAGACTGAGGGGCTGTGCAGAAAGACTTGCTGTACAGGAGATGTGAACCTCAGGTATAAAGCATTTTTACATTAAAATACGGACACTAATCAATAAAAAACAGTTTCCTGATGTGACCCCACCACTGGTGAGACCTCACGTAAGTGCACCACCCTGGGCTTAGATCAGGTCTTTAGAACAAACAGCTGTTTAAGCTTGAACTGCCTGTTCATCTTATTTCTGACAGGGAGAGGGCCTTATTTGCTCTGAGAAGTGTTCTCCTAGAAATCAACTGTTTGCTACCCGTTGGGCCTTACCTCATTCCACAGTTAAAGGAAAAGGGGTGGTGGAGTATTGTAAGCGAGTGTGCACCTATAGACAGAAAAAAATACTGCTTCCATAGAGATTTTGCCTGATGACAGCCATTAGCTGCTTTGTTGCACCCCTTGAACAATCTGTCTGCTAAATGCCAAGTCGCTGCTAGGGAGAACCTCCTACCCTGATTATGACATTGCAAGTGGCAAAGTTAGAACAAAATGAAGTTTGACACTGGCTGCCAAAATACTTTAAAGCAGTATTTCCTGTGGTTTCAGTATCTCCTTTGAACAAATGTAGCCAGCTTGGATTCCAACAGCATTGGGAAACATTGGGAATTGCAAAGGAATTGGAAGAAATTAGATGTTCAGATTCCTTTCTGTTGCAGTGGAATTTGGGCTGGAAACTTGGTTTTGGTTTGACTATCTTGGCTTCAAGATGTGACAACAGCCCTGAACATGGCAGCTGGCTGGTCATTGTCCACGTGGTGTACTGTCATGGTTCCAACCTTCCTAGCTCTTCCCCAAATACCAGCTTTGCCATAATTGTACCTCTGTTAGACTTAATCCTTTCCACTCAATTTTCCCCTTTTTGTTTTTTTCCAGTTTGCCACTTTGGAGACAGCTACATTTGTTTTTTATACTCCGGTCTGCCTGCGTTCTTGGCTTATTAACCCCTTCCTAATTCCAAGCTACAAGCTTATCTCCTCACTTCAAAAACTTCTGAGAAGAGCTCATTTTCCTCTGGTTTTATTCCTATTGTTTATGGGGCAACACTTGTGCCTGCACACTCACCAGCTGCTCCTCCCACACTTGGCTGCAGTTACCCTGGCCCCACTGACCTGCACTGCTCCCACATGGGACTGCGAGAGTCTGCCTGGCCACTCCTGTGAGCCCTTGATATGAGGAGTAGTTGCTATTATAAAAAGTGGGATATTTTTTATTTAAGCTAAAGTAGAGTTAAGTTTCATCTAAGTAATTGTATTTTTTTTTTGAAAGTTAGTCAGACGGTCCCTCTGATAGCATGTTTTCTTTAAAATGGCGTTTTTTTTCCAGGCACAGTCCATTTTTTGGAGATGATAATGTCTTGTGTGCAGGCTGATCTGTGCTGAACAGATATGTCTGCTTCTGTGATCACCTCTACAGCCTTTCCCTCTCTCAGGTGTGTGAGAATTAATTGGTAAGTTTTGCTACAGCTGGTTTGTATGTTTATTTATCTTGTAATATAAATCTGTCTTGTATCAAGAGATAATATGCAGATAATCTCCAGAAATGGATAAATAATCTTAAAGAACAAACACTCTCTTAGAGTTGCAAGAATACATTGATATGCTTAATTGTCTCGTAAGATGTAGCTGATTTAGGTCAAGAAATAACCTGTCTTAGGGCTGTGAGAATTTATTGATGTGCTTAATTGATTTGTGAGATATAGTTGTCTTGAGTCAGGAGATAACTTGAAGGGAATCTTCAGACATGAAACAAATGTCCTTTTGAGGACTTACACGTTTGGCTAAAACTAGTATATAGCTCTACTTCTTTTTTAAGATGGGATGCCTCTTTTGGGGCATCGGATTCATCACTGAATTGTAAAATAAAAATATTATTCGTTTTGCTTTGAAGACTTTGTCCTTTTCAGTACTTTACTGGTGAATAGGTATTTCTCACAACTGCAAGGTCAAGCAGCAAGCAGCCAGCTCCAAATCAGCAAGAGATCTGCCTGTTGTGAAGTTCATAACAACATTTAGTCCTCGGGAAAGTAACAGACTCTGCGTAAGATTTCTGTGAAAATTTCTAAGTGGGAAATCCCTCCTGTCCCCAGCACTTGTCACACCACTGATGGAAATCGCTCCGCCGCGTTGCCCAGGCCTGACAACGGCTGCTTGCTTTCTAAAACTCCAAACCCAGCTTTCGAGAGCTTTATTCACCGGCATTTTCGCTACCGCCACGGGTTGCGGGAGCTGCCGTACGACATGGCGGCGCCCGCCACGCGCTCGCCCCTCTGTTCATATAGAGGGAGGAAGCGTCCTCCCCTCTAAGCCTCCCGGGTGTGCGCGGCAATAACCCCACCGGGGCGTTCCCGCCGCCGGACGCAGCCGTTCCGCGGGGACGCAGGTAGCGGGCGCGGGGCGGCCGCGGGCCGGGATGGCGGCGCGGGGAGTTTTTCCTCGTCTTGAAGCTCCGGGCCGGCCTCAAGCGGGCAGCGAGATCCTCCCGGTGCCCCGTCCCTGCCCGCTCTCATCCCGCGGGGCCCCGCGGGGTGAGAGCGGGCAGGGACGGGGCACCGGGCTGGTGGGGGGGATGGGGATGATTCCAGGTTTCTGGAGCTGTGACAGAGAGAAAACTGCCTTATTGGTGTTTTTTTGCGGCTTGGAACCGATGTGGGTGTAGCAGACAATGCCTTTTGTTTGGTACCGCATCAAGGGAGGCGTTTATTCTGCTCTTGTCCTTGTTTCTGCTGGTCTGGTTCCAGGCAAAGCATTGCTAATAGCCCTGGATGTTTGTTTGAAAATGGGAGAGTCTATAGCGGTACAAGAAGTATCCCACAACAAGTGGAATATTTTCTTATTTAAGATGAAGTTAACTTTCATCTGAATAATTGTGTTCTTTGAAAGTTAGTCAGACTGTACCTATGATAGTGTGTTTTCTTTAAAACGGTGTTTTTTTCCAGATACTGTCCATTCTTTGAAAAGGATAACATCTTGTGTGCTGTGTGATCTGTGCTGAGCAGATGTGTCTGCTTCTGTGATCCCCTCTGCAGTCTTTCGCTCTAAAGTGCAAAGTCAAGCAGAGAGCGGGAACCAGCTCCAAATTAGCAAGAGATTTGACGGTTGTGAAGTTCGTATTAAAATTAGTCCTTGGAAAGTAATAGAATATGCATAAGATTTCTGGAAAAATTTATCCATGTGCATGTAAGTGGGAAATCCATTCTGTCCCCAGCTCTTCTCTCATTGCATATGATTGATGGAAATTATGTACTCTCCTTGCCTAGGCCTGATAAAGCTTGCTTGCTTTCTAAAACTCCAGAACGAGTCTTAGAGAGTTTTATTTGCTGGCATTTTCAGTATCATCGGAAGCATCTAGTTGCACAAGTATAAACCAATGGATTCCCATGAAAGTTCCTGGTGGTGATCAACAGCAGCATTCAGTCTCTTCTTACTAACCAGGCAACCACCGCTGCAGCTTTTCCCTGACCACGAGGCTGTCAAAGCGAGGCCCAATCCTCCTTCTGTCAGGATATTGTGGCTGGAACCTTTTTATAATACTAGTGGGCATATTTAATACCTCTAAACACGTTTAATTAAGTTATCTTTAATTTCCACCTGTCCCCTTTCTCTTTGCAGGCCATAGTGAAATCCTACAATGCCGTTCTAATCGGGTGAAGTGAAGAGGGGAGAACGGGGATAAAAAAAAATGCCCAAGCAAACTGCAGTGACGATTACTTTGGCGACCCTGCTGGGTCTTGCAGTAGGGGGACTGGCTTTGTGGAAGGCAAGCCAGCGTCGGAAAGGAAAATCACGTGGTAGTAGTCAGCAGGAGGAGGCAGTTGTAGACTCGGGAGATAAGAAACTGATTAAGGCAGAAGACGAAGAGGTGCTTTCCTTCTTCAGATCTCCCACCTTTTCCTTACCAAGGGAAGGGTCCCTTGGTACAGACATAGTGATAGTTTCCAAGCAGGAGGAGTGGCATCGTGTTGAACCTTTGCTGAAGAAGGAGCTGGAGAAGCGGCCAGTGCTTGGAATTGATTGTGAGTGGGTGAGTGATCGAAGACCTCTCCTTTAGATTGCAAATTGTAATGGGAAATCGTTTGGAACAGAGTGATTCCGTTGTTTAAATGGATACAATAGGACTAACTATTGAAACTCCCTGGGTGATTATCTGTCATGACAGCAGTGAAGTAACTGCTAATTTTGATTGTTCTCACATTTAAGTATGCTCTCTAAGTTTTTAATCCACTAGTTGTATTAATTTGCTGAACTCCTGTGATAAATTGACTATACTAAACATAGTGATAATTGTATGGCTAAATATAGCATTATGTGTTTTGTATAATCTCTTAAAAGGTGATTTACTGGAAGTAGCTCGCATTTACACTGTTTAAATCTAACTACATTCCAGGAAAAAAATCCTAAGAATAATAAAACCAAAAAGGAGGATAATACAGATATGTAGATAGAATTCACCGTGACTATCAGAGAGCAAAGAACTTCTGCTTGTGTGAACTCTCAAAACAGGCTTTGAATAATTTATAGAGCCTGGCTTTGCCAGTATTTTGACTGGAAATTTATTCGCCTCACGGTTAGCCACAGTTAAGCAATGTTTTTGCCGTAAACGTTTATGTAATGGGTGGCTTTGAGTGTCTAATTTCTTCTACCAGTTCAACTGTGAGGGGGAAGGGTGAAAGAGGGAAAGTTTACTTTGTAGCAATGGGACAATAAGTAGCAGGGGGACCGCATTCCTATGAAAGAGGTGACATTTGCAGTAAAATTTGAGAGACGTGTAACAATACTTGACTGTATAAACTGAGAGGTAATTCCTGTTTTCAGTGGTCTCTTTTGCAATTTGTTCCAGCTTCAGCATTACTTATTGTACTGTAACCTAGACTCTGATTTTTGTCTTTATTTCAGGTATCTGTGGAGGGAAAAGCAAATCCTGTATCCCTCCTACAAATGGCTTCATGCAGTGGCCTCTGTATTCTTGTTCGGTTGCCCAAACTTGTTGCCAGTGGACAGAGTATTCCAAAGACCCTGTTGGACGTCATGGCAGATAGTGCCGTATTGAAAGTTGGGGTAGGATGCTGGGAAGATGCTTGCAAGTTACTTCATGATTATAGTCTTCCAGTCAAAGGGAGCATGGATCTCCGGTATTTAGCCATGAGACAGCGGTGAGTGTCTGAAGACAGAAGCAGCTGTGTTGGAGGCATAATTCAATTTAGAAATACTTTAAAAGTAATTTGCAAATGCTGAATGATGCCAGGCAGGTAGATCTGGAGTTCTCAGGGTGGTTTTAGAGTAGGGACATGGACAGCTGCAACCTAAGAACATCATGCTTCTATTTGATGGTCTTAATGGAAATCTTCATGGTAATTGTGTCTGTTAGACTTCTTATGCAATACTTACAGAGAATTTTCTGAGTATCGTGCTTCAGCTTTTAAGAAGTCCAGGCATTGTGATGCAAGACAGTGAGAGTCATCACCATGTCAGCAGATGTTTGAATACACTGCCTAGAAGTATGGGGTAAACATGCCAGGGGCATGTAAGCAGAACTGTTGTAAGCAGAACATTACAGAATGATTTGAAAAAATAGCTAAGATAAACCAGCTCAAATTTTCTCTTTTAATAACAATATTTCCATATGTTTCCATTAAAACGCTACAATATTGGTGCCATTTTCTCATCCTTCATGCTTCCTAGAGTGAAGTGTTTTACTTGGGAATATTCTTCATGTACAGAGTATGTGTGACTGGGCGTGTTGTTATAGTGATCTGGGGCACAGATTTGCTGACCTGATGTGTGAACTTTTTAGCACTGAGGATTGACTTCTTGTCTCTAGTTGGCAGGATTCCTCCGAGTCGTTCCTGGCTCTTTTGTTCCTTATGGGTCGCCGGGGCAGGCGGTCCATCGCTCTGTGATAGACCCCTTTGTTTCAAAAGAGTGTAGTTCAGAGCTAAATACTTCAGCCTTAAATGTTACCAGCTCCCATCATTGCCTGTTTTGGATATCACAAGCACTTGGTAATTATTAAATCTCGAATGGATATTTTAGCAGAAGGGAAGGAAAGGATGGGCAGCTGTTTGCTCTTTGAGTGGGAGTCATACATCATGTGCATTGTATTCTGGCAGGTTCAGGGTGTGTGAGGCTGTCCATGTTTGCGGGGTGTATAGATTTGTTGTTAATATGTTTATTTTATTTTCTTTGTTAAACTGAAGGAAGGATCTACTTGACAACTGCCTTAGCCTTAAGTCTTTAGCTGAAAAAGTCCTGAACTGCCCACTTGACAAGTCTCTTCATGTGCGTTGCAGCAACTGGGAGGCAGAAGAACTGACACAAGATCAGGTGTGTCTTCCTTTTCAACTTAGTGTTTTGAGAGGAAAAGCAACCTTCTAGTAGAGGAAGAGGCATTACTACAGCGAGGTCTGAGCCTGCTTCAGGTTCTGCCTCAAAATTGTGTAACTGTGGTCAGAAATTAATTTCGCAGTCTGTGCCTGCATTTCCCTCCTTTTCTGTGAAGATAATTTTCAGCTGTTCTCCTTAGATTCTTGACTCTTGTTTTTCTTTAGCCCTGAAAGTTCTATAAGGTGAGATCCCTTGAAGAAGTCTTTGCATTTTTATTTATCTTTCCCCCAATCTATAGCATTCAGTGCAGTATTGGAGAGAGACCTTTTAGGACATTATTCCTTGATTGCTCACTTTCTTTACAGTCATGCTGTGGATGTCTACAAAATCAGTGGCCGATAGAGGGAGTGAAAGGATAAATAACCGCATTGAATATTTATAGACAGTGTGTCAAAAAAGAGCTTTTCATTAGTTAGAGAGGATTTGGAGGGGCAAAAGATGTTCAAGGCCTGGCTGACATGACTTTTTTTTTTCAGTTCTGTGTGGTTCTTGGGGGCATCCATGAGAATTTCAAGTCGAACTGGCCTTAAAAATGCGGGATGGTGATGATGATGTTATGAAAGTGTCGCTCCAATGCCAGAACTTTGCATGAGCTTCAAAAGGAAATAAATCCAGCTTCTGGCTTTAATGTACCAAGTGTTAAAAGACTGGTAATATTTGGAATTGTTTGCTATTTGTCAATATTGTGATGTCTATGCTTTTTTGCAGGTTCTCTATGCTGCTAGGGATGCCCAGGTCTCAGTGGCTCTGTTCTGCCATTTGCTGGGTTTTGCCAGCCTCCCTGATATATCTGAAATTGAAGACTCTGCCACTGCTTGGGAGAGAGCACTGGCTAAATGCCGGGGCTTGGTAGACATCCCATTTAGAGGAAGAAAGAGTGACAGCACAGGAGAGGAGAAGAGTGGAGAGGGTCGCTCACCACAGAAAACAAGGAATCGGAGATCTTTGGTGAATGGCCAGCCCTCTGGCAGTCAGCAAGTGAAAGATCCACGGAGGCAGAAGCGAAAGCCTCTGGGCGTGGGATATTCTGCACGGTAAATCTATGAGTACATTTTATTCCTTGCACTGCAGATGGAAAACTCTGAATAATGCCTCCTGCTCTGTTCATTAAGCGAAGTGGAATACATGAGCTATGAAAGAAAACAGAGGTCCTAGCAGTCGTGTGAGACAAATCGTGTTTGTGGTTTCCTTACTTTCCTCTAGGTGGTATTGAAACTAAGGGCAGCACTTGGATCTGTACTAGGTCATGAACAGGTTGAGGGGTTGGCTTGGGTTTTGCCTTTCCTTCTTCTGTGGAGGCAGTAGCTGGAGAGCAGAGTCCCAGCAGGAGGTGGTTGGCTGCCTCCATGGAATTTACTGCCCAGACAGCTGCGCCCTGTGTCCTCCATGTAGAAGGTGGCAACTACATAGAGCTTGTCCTGTAAGCAGGGTCTGCCTTGTTTGTACTATGCTGTCCCAGGGCACTATGGCCACAGATATATCAGGGTGCTGAGCAGAGCTGAAAGCTAAGGCTAGGAGGGCTGAGACACCTTAAGTCAGGTGCTAGGGAGCCCAGGAAGGAACAGTCTGTGGAAGCATCAAAGCCCTGTGTTTCTCTCTTGGCCAGGGAGCAAGAGGAGGGAATGGCACTACTTTGGCCTTGCAGAGGCTGGATTCAGGGTGCCTGTCATGCAGGTGATTTTTGTGGAGCAAATCCTAAATGCTTATGGTTTTTTGCTAGTGAAAGTTCAATTGGTTTTAAATTAAAATAAGTTGAAGAAGTCTCTTTAAGCTCAATGCAGTGGAAGATGTAGAGATCTTCTGTGTTTGGTTTTGTTTGTATACAATCTAATAAAATTAATCATATCTGTGATTATCATAGAATTACCAGGTTGGAAAAGACCCATGGGATCATCGAGTTAAACCATTCCTGTCAAACACTAAACCATGCCCCTCAGCGCCTCGTCCAGCTGTCCAGGATCTAAAATTGCCTGTTATTGCTATTTGGAAAGAAAATTAAGCATTTTAGTATTTATTTGCTCCTTTTCAAGTTTATTGGATTGGCAATGGAGACATTTTAATGTAGTCAATAATATTGATTTCATTAGGAGTCATTAACAGTTCTGTGTTGTACACAGCAAGTCCCTTCAGATTTTATGGTTTTTTTAGTTGGAGCCTCTGTCATACAAAACAGGAAGGCTGCGCCACATTGGAGGATTAAAATTTAAATAAAATAGTTTTCTTTGAAGGACGTTGACAGAGTAAGGAAACATTTTTCTGCAAAATAGACCCCTTTGACACATTGCCACAAGCCATCAGAGCCCACTCAAGACAGGACTTTTCCCCACTCACTGAGGTTGGGTGCCTGTCTTTCAGAGGGCATCAGCTCTGCTTCGTTATTCCCCTGAGCCCCTGTGTCTGGGTTCCTAGTCCTCCATGAGCTTTTTTTGTGGCATTTCTCTCCTGCATTAATGAAGGAATTGCTGTTCATGCTAAGCTTTACAAAAGTTACCTTATTATAAAATTAAAATATAGGCTTAGGCAGCTGATCTTTGAAATTGCCATGCCTGTAAGTTGACACTCTCTTTTAGCTTACTCAGGTCATCATCCTTGTCTTCAACTCTCTTTTGTTTTCTAATGTATTTTTTTTAAAGAAACCCACTGTCATCATTAATGGCATCTCCTGAAAACTGGGATTCAGAATTACAATTCTATTGGCAGCAGGAGAGTAAAGATACCTTATAGTGAACCTCAGATTAGTTTTCAGATGTTCTGCTTCCCTTAGCAGCAGCCTGTGCAGCGCTCAGTAGCCTTAAGAGTGTTTAGAGACACTCCTGTGATTTGGAGGAGGCTACATGAATTGCAGTGTGGAATGCATGGCTATAGAAAGTGCAGTTTTTTTGGTATGCTGTTATGGTTGCTGTAATGCTGCTCTTCTTTCTTAGAAAATCACCACTCTATGACAACTGCTTCCTGCATGCACCAGATGGACAGCCCTTGTGCACTTGTGATCGCAAAAAGGCTCAGTGGTATCTGGACAAGGGGATTGGAGGTGAGCACACTGATTTTCCTGTTGGTATTTGAAATACAGTGCTTTTCTGGTTTTTTTGCCTTGTTTCTTGATAACTGGGCATAAATTTTTTTCATAGAATCACCAGGTTGGAAGAGACCCACCGGATCATCGAGTCCAACCATTCCCACCAATCTCTAAACCATGCCCCTCAGTACCTCATCCACCCGCACCTTAAACACCTCCAGGGAAGGTGAATCAACCACCTCCCTGGGCAGACTGTTCCATTGCCTAATGACCCTTTCTGTGAAGAATTTTTTCCTTATGTCGAGCCTGAACCTCCCCTGGTGGAGCTTGAGGCCATTCCCTCTTGTCCTGTCCCCTGGTAGTTGTAGAGAGCAATACCTGTAGTCCCTTCAGGTAGTTGTAGAGAGCAATAAGGTCTCCCCTCAGCCTTCTCTTCTCCAGGCTAAACAACCCCAGCTCCCTCAGTCGCTCCTCGTAAGAATTGTTCTCCAGCCCCTTCACCAGCTTTGTTGTTCTTCTCTGGACTCACTCCAGAGCCTCAACATCCTTCTTGTGGTGAGGGGTCCAGAACTGAACACAGTATTCGAGGTGCAGTCTCACCAGTGCAGTGTATCCTTTCTTACTAGAAATACTATTTGGGATTCACTAGGAAGATTCCTGTGGTTTAGCATTGTTATTTTAGCTTTCAAATACAAACTTCTCCTGAGTATTTTCTGTTTTCCTTTATCCTTTCAGAACTAGTTAGCACAGACCCATTTGTTGTGAAGCTGCGGTTTGAGCCTTCAGGACGTCCCGAGTCTCAAGTTGATTATTATCTGACAGTCAAAGAGAACCTGTGTGTTGTATGTGGCAAACGAGAGTCCTATATCCGGTGAGTGACTTAGTGAGATAGGAGAAAAATGTGTCTTTTAAAACAGGACTGAGGTCTGCCTCTAGTTTGGCATCCAGAAGCTTGGACAGTGGCCTGAAACATTGTGCTTGTTCACATCCTGGATGGGCTACCACTATTGGATTTGCGGTTGTATGTGTCACGGTAAGTTTGGCACTGAACAGGCCAGCTATCCCTCTTTTTACAGAGGCAGGAGGTATCAGTCCTTGGAGAGAACACAGTGTATGGAACATGTACGTGCTGCATTTCGGTGACAGGGGGCAGCAATATGCCAGCACAAACTGTTATGATGGCATCCCCTTCTGAAAATATCTGTACTATTCCTTCCACTACTTAATCCTTACATTTTTGAAAAGTTTAGGTGGGCCTGAAGCCCATGAGGTCGCAAAGGGGGTGGAATTTTGCCTTTGCAGCTGCTATTGTTGGGCTGAGAGGTATACCTCTCATAGAGCATTGCTGTATTTTATTTTTCTTTTACAGTGTAAATCTTTTTTTTTTTTTTTCAATTGAAAGCAATGTATTTTTGGAAGGGGATTAAAAAGGAGAAATGCAGAAAACCTGTAGAGAGAAGTACAAATAAAAAGAGGTTATTGCTGCAGGGTCCTGACCCTGGTGATCATTGTTTTCCCGGACTTTTAGTATTAGTTGACCCTTTGTGGGCCAGGAAGAGGAGGAACTAGGGAGTAGCAGCTCCAGGCAAATGTGATGAGCTGGCTGGTTTGTCTCCCTAGGAAGAACATTGTTCCTCATGAGTACCGAAGGCACTTCCCTATCCAGATGAAGGACCACAACTCCCATGATGTCCTCCTACTCTGCACATCCTGCCATGCCATCTCCAATTACTATGACAATCACCTGAAGCAGCAGCTGGCTGAGGAGTTTCATGCCCCCATCGGCTCTGAGGAAGGTGTGCGTCTCCTGGAGGACCCTCTGCGCAGGCAAGTGCGCTCGGGGGCCCGAGCCCTGCTGAATGCAGACAGCCTGCCTGACCCTCGAAGGGCAGTACTTCTGCAAATCATCAAGAACTTCTTTAACACAGAGGCAGTCACCCCAGAGATGCTTCAGGAAGCAGCTAGTCTGGAAACCAGGTATAAGAAGCCCGGCAATAGGTGTAATATTGTAGTCATTTATGTTGGCACATAAGTTCAAGAAGAAATTGTGCACTTGGGTAAGTGTTACTGCAGCAAAATAAAAGAAAATCTAGCAGGGTTTGCAGGGTTGAGAATCACACATGCTGGCTTTTCTCCTCCTCAAAGCTTTTTAAGGAAAATAAAACCCATTGCCAGTCTCCTTGGGATATTGATGTATCTTCCCTAAAATAATGGTGTCAAGTTAAGGAGTGTCTGAATTTGAGACTACTACGAGCTGATCTGCAGCATCTGGATTTATAGTAGTTTAATATATTGAACTAAAAAGCAGTGATAGGAAGAAGATAATTGTTTGTGTTGTACCCTAAGGCTCTAAGCAGACAATCACAGTCTGCATTCATACTGTGCTTTTATTTACCCTCTTCTCCCCTCAACCCAGCAGCAGTCTATGAACTGTAGCTCTTGTTTCTTCCTCTCTTTTCCTTTCTTCTTCCAGATATCTCCTGTTCTTGCTCTCCATCTTCCCCTACACTATTTTATGCTTCTTTTAAAAGAAGGACAAATCAAGGAGGAAGACTGAAAAACAATCATATTAGAAGTCTTCTCTCCTCCCTTTCTTAAACCTCCCCAAGTTTTCTTAACTAGTATCTGGGCTCTGTCTGCATGAAGTCAGTATTTTCTCCTTGTTACATGCACAGTTGTTTGCAGTGTGACAGTGTTATATATAACTTTGAACCTATCCAGAGAGGGAATTCGGTGGCAGGATAAGGTCTCTGGAGCATTATATGGTTTTTTGCCTTCATAAGTTTGCAGTCTGTCTCTTGAGGAGCTTGTAATGGACCTTGAAAGCTTTGTTTAGTATTGCTGCAAAAGAAGAACACTTTTTCTCAGTTCAAAGAAACCATCTTCCCAGTGTAACTGTGTTCCAGAAAGCAGCCTAGTGTTGAAGCAAAGCTTTAAAACTCTCCCTCTTGGTTTGATTATCATGTGTCTGTAATTAAACTCTACAGCTGAAAGTATCTTTGGTGTCTTGCTGCTCCTTGTAGACAGGTCTAGTGTCTCACAGTGGACTTGGGTGAAAATAAACTCTTGCTTGTGTTCTGGCAGGATCTGCAATGAGAGCTACATGCCACATGGACTCAAGGTGGTGCAGTGTTTTGCTAAAGGAGGTCTGCGCTCCCTTATGCAGTTGGAAAGACGCTGGCGGCAGCATTTCTTGGACAGCATGCAGCCCAAGCACCTCCCAGAGCAATGGTCGGTGGACCATAACCACATGAAGCTGATCCGAAAGTATGGGGAGGATCTTCAGATCAAGTTGTCATGAAACTAACTTCCTGAACTCTAGATAGCACCTAACGGACATGCGTAACTGAAGGTGGAAGGATTGCTTTTATTTCTATGTCTCCACTAACATCTGGGCCTGGGTTTGCAAACAGGTAGCAGTGGATCTGCCAGATTTGGCATTTTATAGAGTTAAATCTGTTGACTTGAATTTTCAGGTCGTTTGGAATTTTTAATCTTGGTCTGTCACTGACTAGTTCAGGGCAAGAGTTATGTGCTAAGGGAACATGTCTTCTCAAAGTGGCTATAGAGAGTTATATTCTAGCCCCCAGGATGGCTGATGGCTCCAAATAATCTCTCTTAACACAGAGCACAATAAATGAACATTTCCAGTTTTTCCAACAAATACAAATGCAGCATGCTTAGCTGCACCTTGAGAGTGTCCTGTTAAAAGTTTTTGCTTTCAGTGCAGTTGTACTCATACAAGTTCTTCTCAGGTAAGACTCCCTGCCAGAGAGAGATTCTTTGTTTGGAAGTGGCAAAGAAACCTTGCCTTTTTTTTGAAGATTCTGAGTTTTTTGAAGATTCTGAGCATTGCAGATAGGCCTCTGAGCTTCCAGGTGGCAGGTGCCTGTTGAGAAGTGACACTCCTTGACTCTGGCAGTGTGGAAACACCCATGTAAAGTCTTTTTGTAAACAGTTTCCAGCAACACGCAGTCTATAAGAGATGTTATTGCCTACTTCCACTTCTTTATCATTAATAGTTCTTGGTGGGTACCTTTTTATATTGGACTGAAATAGGGTCAGATGTCTTAAAAGGGATGAGAGGAAACAAATTTTGTTTAAAGACCAGCATCTTTTAGGAGGTCAGACCACGTGCGGCAGAAAACTGGAAAATTTGGTCTTCTGTTCCTAGATTTGATGTGTGCTGGTGAGCAGGTCATACTCTCTCCATGCCTGTTTTCCTGTCTCTAAAATGAGACTAATAATACTTGCCTATCTCACAAGGCTGTTGTGAGGCTTAATTAATACGTGTTTTGTAAAATGCGTTGAAAATACAAGCTAGTGTGTGCTAATTATTATTGTTGTTTTTTAAAATGTGCTGCTAACTTTCTTAAATGTTCATGGGTTTTGCCTATTGCTAGACCTTAGTTAGATATAACTTTTAAAAAAATACCTCTGCCTTTCTGTGAAATCGCTTTTGATGATTTTGATTGCATGAGATGAGTGTGCTTGTCCAGAATGATGAAGCTGTGCTTAACTTTTATAGGTCTCTCTAAAACCCCCAAATCATACTTCACACTACTGTAGTGCAGCTGACCCATATTTTATTATAACATTTGGGCAAAATCGTGGACCTGCTGTGATTGTGGCTGAAACTCTCCCTTATCAGATAATTCAAGAAATTTCACAGGCCAGGGGTGATAAAGCTGTTTGTAGCAGACACTGTTTGAGATAAGTAGGAGCAGTGGAGAAATGATACATTAATGCCACCCCAGAGGAGCTGTAGTAGCAGCCCAAGGAATCAAAGATTCATGATAAATCTTACTTATCACAGAGCTGCAAATGAGACCATTTTCATTATAAGGGCAATTTTATTCCTTTTCTGTACCACTGACAGATTTTAATCAAAAACTGATCTAGCCAAATGTGTTCTGTCTCTGTGCTCATTCACAGAGCTGATTGTAATCTCAGCAAGAACCTCCTGTCTAGGGCAGCAGCTTGGATGTAACTATTTATCTCCATAGGATTTTGAGCGTGTGTTCAGATACTGCTGTCCTATCTTTAGCATCATCTGATCAGGGGGGCCAGAGCACTTTGCATGGCTCAGAAACTCATCTTCAATGATCAGGAGTACAAGGCGTCCATCTCACTTCTTCATTCTGCTTTGGTATTTCTCCCTTTGTTCTGGTGGGCTGACCACAGGACTCTGTTTTTTCAGTTTGTTGAGACAGGAAAATGATGTTGAGACAAGATTTGGATACAAGTCCTAAATTTAGGGAGTCAATGGTATCACTGAAGAGGTTTTTTTGTTTTGTTTTTTTCCAAATCACTTGTTCAGAAGTAGAAATTTGCAAGGAAGACTTCATAAATATTTTTCTAATTACAATTCTTTCTTGTTTGTAAGATATCCTTAACTTGCATCCTTTTAAGTCAACCTGAGAGAGGAGGGGAAGTGGTATATTTACTGTGCAAAAATAGATTATTTTTATATGTTATGATTTTAAATTTTCTGGCAGTCTATAGATAAAACTACTGTGTATGTCTTCATTGCTAATTGTTACATTCAGTAAAAAGTTGCTCTTTTACCAGGCTTACTGTTATTGAAGGTCTTTTTTCCTTTACCGCATGCCTGCTCTTTCTCTTCTGTCCTTGTGTCTCACCCTGCCCCTTGGAGTCCTTCGTTCCTTACAGTAACACCCAGCCTTCGCCTTCTGAGTTGCCCTCTCCCAGTACCTTCCCTAATCTGTCTGTCAGGGATCAGCCGTGGAAGAGCACGTGCTTGCAGCGATACTGTACTTCTAAGCAATGCCATAGCAAGTTTGTGCAGGTTGTACTTGAATTGTTGTTCTGGTGCTTTGCTGTCCTTGGCCTGGTCATGTTGGTCAGTCATGATGACTACAGATCTACCTTTTTTTGAATCAAAACTTAGATTTTGCTCAGCCTGAGCATTCATCTAGGTTGCCCCAAGTATCTTGCCTAAACTGGGACCCTCCTGCACTAAACCACGCACATCGTTTTTTTCTGTGAAGGGGCAGAATTGCCTCTCTGTGTGAGCTGACTTTCACAGTATGGGATTTTTCTTTCCCTGCACAACTTGCCTCTGTCCTTTTTGCTTCAGGTGTTTTTGCCCACACAAACCAATGTGCTTTTCTAAGAATATGACTGAATACATGTTTCCAGAGGCGCTCTTCTGGAGTAGTAGTACCGGTGGCCCCTGGGGTAGGTTGGCTTGCCTTTCCCCATGGGGTACAAACTGATTTCTTCCCAAACACTACAATTTGCCTTTTCCTTGGCTTTGCAGTAACTTAGATGTTATTGCAATGCAGGAATTACGAGCCGAGCAGCATTTTTGATAGCCTGGCAGTTGGAGATACAGTAAGTGCTGCATTTCTGAGCAGACCATGCGTGACATGTTGATTATGCTGCTGACAGGCTTGCCATTTGGAGTGCCTTGGTTTTCCTCCTTTGACTTAAAGGTCCCAGCTGTCACATCCATGACTGACAAGACTGAAGACAACATACCCCTGTGGGCTTCTTGCATTTTTTGCTTTTTGACATTCACTAATGAGCATGAGGAAAAACTTCTTTACTATGAGGGTGGCAGAGCATGGGAACAGGCTTCCCAGAGAGGTTGTGGAGTCTCCTTTTCCGGAGATATTCAGACCCCACCTGGATGCATGACTGTGCAATCTGCTGCAGGCGAACCTGCTTTAGCAAGGGGGTTGGACTAGATGATCTCCAGAGGTCCCTTCCAACCCTGACCATTCTGTCATTCTGTAATTGCAGGGATGAGAAGCTATTGTCCTGTTGCATCTCTATTGCTCTGGCTCCCACACTATTTGTAACATCTTTTTGATGTTCTTTTTTCAGTGATGGCAATGTGGTTAGACTTGAGAAGTACCTCATTGTCCTGCCCCTGTGCCTAAATGCTTTTGAGGAACGGGGCCTTTTGCATGTGCAGAAAGAGCCTCTGTAATAAGGAGACACCAGGAGCACTCACCAGCGTACAGGGCTCTCCACTGATTTAAGAGGCACCTCCAGTCTGAAGCAGTAAGTCAGTTCCCATCACTGCTCCTTGATATCTCTCTTCAGGCCTCCGCAGTAGTCCAGGCCTATACTACCTTCTTCATTCCCACAGTCTGACAAACTGTCATCCCCTTGATGTTCTTGGGAATAAGGACCATTTTAAATCCCTTTCTCTCATTTTTATGTAGTTCTGTGTGACTAGCATCAGGGCTTTTCCCCGCTCTCAGAGGCATATTGTTCTGGAGAAAGGGAGAGGCAGATTGAGATAAGTGCAACAAAGACGCATTCAGTTTTCCCTGTGGATTATTAAAGGAGCCACAAGGTGTCTTCTTGTATTAGCCCTGCATCCAGAGAGTTTTGTTAAATGCTTTTACAGGTAGAGAGGGTAATGCGAGAGAGACAAGATGGTTAAGCTCAGCAAGAGAAAAAAGCAAAACAAAACTAAAAGCCAGATAGACGTGCATGGCACATAATTTCTCATATTCAAAACAGGTTCCATTGTTGCTGTAAATTCCATCATGAACAGCAGACAGCTGTGGCAAGGATTTTCTGCACTGAGGTTAGTTCTGCATCCTCTCCTCCCACTTAACTATCACAGTGCTTGTTTCTGTCTTGAATTAGCCAGTGTGACACTACCTGGGGTGTCTGTGGTGTTGGTCACCAGGAAACAGAAAACCCATCTTCCTGTTATTGTTTTTCATTCAAAGCTGTTGGATAAGTCCTGTTTCTGAGATTAGAGGAGGAAAGAGAATTGGGAAAAAAAAAATGATGGAAGCTTTTATTGTAAAATAGAGATGTCATCTTCAGAAAGCAAGGAACCGTTTTCTTCTGTAGGAAAATCTCTAGCTTCAGCTATAGATCAAATAAAATATGGCTTCTGTCTTCCTATGCTTAAAAGATTGAAAGATCCCGTAGCGGTTAAGGAGCAAAAAACAGGAGACATTTAAAATATCTCAGCACAAATGTGACAAGTCTGGGGAAAAGATGCTAGGCAGCTGTCAGAAATGCAGGCTTAAGAGAACAACTGCCTGTCCAAACCCTCTCCACAAAAAACTGCTGCTCTAAGAAGCTATTTCACATTGTGGTGTGCTCTGTGAAGATCTGATGTGTATCTGTTTCACATTGATTAACAGCAAGTCCTTTCCAATTGACTGTCCTTTGAAAAATACCATATAGTAATTTACATCAGCTGAGATCTGCCAACTGCTCTTCCCTTTTTCCTCTGTGCCCTGACTCTGTCCAGGACTTTTAGCCATAAATAAAAGCATAGAGGCTTACTGCTGGTGTCAAGTAGTGAAAATGAGAGTGAGACCTCCGTTCAATGCACTGTAAACAAAAAATCATTATCCTTAGCTGTCTAGCAAGGGCTATGGAGAGCCCCAAAGTGTGCTGTAAGTATATGTGCCTAGTTTCGTGTCGATTTTTGCTATTAGGATAACATTTTCCATATGTTTTAAAAGTGTTGCACCCTCGTCTTTCCCTCCCTGGTTCTCCTGTGATATGTGGGTAGTGACACTAGACTTTATTCAGCTGCACATCTTGAAGTGCTGTGCTGATGCCTGAAAGATCAGCTCTTATTTACAGATATTTTCCCTACACTAGAAAGAAGTCCCTCCAAGCAGTAAAATTAGAACTTAAAAAACCCTTACAGAGCCCTAAAAAAAATCAGATTTGACTGCCCATCTCTTAACAAATTGATTACGGGGGACAAAACATAAATTCATCAGACCTTCAAGTGCACGTTCTGTGCATGATAGCCAAGGTGACAACCGTGAGATGGTGTTGAGTAAATAGACCCCTCAAAACACCCAAGTATCTTTTCTTTTCTCTACCTGGTAAATGGATATTTGAACTCTTAATGCCACTGAGCTCTTGTGGCCCCACTGGCTTCACGTCCCCAGTTCTGCTCCACTGCTATCAAGTTTTCCAGTTTGTAGTGAAATATTGGAGGGTGCTTTTGCTACTAGCAGTGTAGAAACCCTGCTACAACTTTGGAACAAGAAACCAGGAGGAGGGGTAAGTACAGGTAGATAGATGAAAGAACTAAAAAACCAGGTTATCTTTATTTTACTCAACTGGAATAATGACCAATTAAAAATAGAAAGACTTCCTGGTAGTCAGCATCCTTTGGTTGAATGCATTTCACTGCCAACAGTGACTCATTAGTGGTTTCATAGCAAAAGCTGATTTTTCGTAACAGGTTGCAGTAGGAGACAAGGGAAAATTGCAGTTGCTAGCAGGTTGCACTTGGATAACAACCCCAGCTGTCTTAGCCTGCCTTGCCCTAAGCTCGGAGTGAAAGATGCTAAGGGAAGCCTGAATGGGTCCTTGTCCTCTCACTGTCTTTTTTGTTCAGGACCTGCCATTGTGGAAGGTAAGTCCTGTGCTCTGCAGGGACACCAGTGGCTTATGAGCAAAGCCCAGAAGAACTGAGTTTGTGTAGCTTAGGGGAAACAAAGAACAGAGGGACAAGGAGATAAATAAGAAAAATAGTGTGATGCGGGGTGGGGGTGGATTTTCATGCTCTGCTTTTTAGTCTACCTAGGACAGGAGGTTATGGACCTAAATGTCAATGAAGGAGACTGGGGTTAGTTGAGAAGAAAAGCTTCCTTATGGTATGCATCGCTTCATGACACAGGTCACATTGCTTTCTTACAAGCGTGATGACTGGCTCTCCAGCTGCAAACCATCTGTGCTGCCTGCTGACAAACCTGGAGGTGATAAAAACTGAAATACTTTAGCTAGCTCTGTCCATGGGCATTCTGCTCCAGTCCGTGCTATGTGCCCTTCAGCCACCCGCTGCCAAGACTGACATGCAGCGCTTCTCTCTGAACGGCTTTAGTTAATGTGTGCCTGCTCTGGATTTTTATAGCTCTTAAAAAGTAGCTGTGAGTGGTATCTTGTATCAGAGGGAGGTTTTATATTACTGCTGTGAAGCTTGCCCTTGCTACCGCTGAGGAGGTGACCTTGGTACGTGTTCCCTCCCTTTCAATCCCTGCATCATGCTTTTGTCTTCCAGTTAAATGCTTCAAAAAAAGACACATGAGCCAAATGAAGGATTTTTTTTTTTAAAAATGCAAATTTGTAGCTTTCCAAAAAAATCCTGCTCCCTTGAGAAGAAATATAAAAACAGACCATCACATCTAAATGATCCTTCTCTTGCTAAATGAACACTCATTTATTTAAATCTCAGAACTTCACTCAGTGGAGATAATAAAAGTGGTATCCTCACCAACCTTATGAATCCCTCTGAGTTTGTTGGGGGTTTGTTTTTGCTGTTTTGTTGTTGCTGGGTTTTTTCCTGGGAAGTCAACAGGGAACTGCTGGACAAGGAAACAAATTGTTCTGGAGCCAAGGCGGGCAATGTACTCCAGTAAAACCAGCATGATTTTCTCACTTCTATCCTTATATGGACATACTTGTATCCTGACCAAAGATGAAGGAGAAAGCCTGGAAAACACAACCACGTGGAGGCTGAAGGGGATTCCAAAAGCCATGAGGTGCTGTGTGCTAGGCACACTACAAATGGATACCCCAAAATGATCCATGAGGTCAAGGATGGGGGTGTAGGACTTTCTGTGCTGGACTGAAGCCAAAATCTAGTTAGTTCAAGAGAACTTCTCCAACCTTAGTGGTCAGTTGTGACAGTGTGGTTCTCCCTAGATGGTTTGTTTTTCACGCTTCTTCTTTTCAGAGTGAAAACTGATTGAAGTTTCTTGTGGTAGTTTGAGGAAAGCTAGGCAGAATTTTTCTAGCAAGTCTCCAGTCACCAAGACGTGTGGCAGTGCCTGCCTTGCTGGGGACGAGGTGTATGGTCAGCAGGGTTTGATTTCACCTTTCTCTAAACACCAGGCAATGAGTAGACTCTCAGGGAGTCGGCTGTCTGAAAAATGGCAGCTAATGTGGCTGCATGTGTTTCTATCAATGTGAGTTCCCAAACTGTATTTAGGGTTTGAAGAGTGGGGAAAAACACCCCGATTGATACAACTCTGCTTCAATTTGCTTGGCAGAAAGGCTCCTGCGTGGAAGGACAGTCAGTTAGTTAACAGGGCACTTTACAAAGAAGAACTTGAAAGTCTTCATGAAGATTGATCTCTGAAGTGCTCTGTTCTCTAGCTGACTTTTATTCTCTTTTAAGGTTGTGAGATGCAGGGACTAATGGTAAACATAGTAAAGGAATCTGTGGAATGAAGTGCTGGTGTTCAGGCAGATTTGGTCGTAAAGCTACGCAAGACATTTTGCATGTTTTAACCCTAAAGACTTCAATGTTCTAGCTGTGCTGGTTTGATAGGCAAAAAAAAAAAAAAAAAAGGCTTCTCCACCCTTTTTCCATTTACTAGTGGATTGTGGTGATAGTGACATAAAAAGGATGTTGGGGAACTCTGTCAGAGATACTTAATCTGACTTCCCAGTTAAAATCTGTTACAGAGGAGTAGAAACTTCCTCTACACATATGTGCTAGCCTTGTTGCCCTGTGGATTTGATGTTGAGGGGGCAATGAAGGGATGCAAGTTGCTTTTGTTGTCTTTATTGTCTCTCTAGAAACTGCTTGCCAATCAACATCTGCACCATGCAAACAAAACCCTTGTAAAGTGAGCTGGGGACGCAGATTATAGTGGCAAGGAGACAGGTGAGCAGATACCCCCTGCTCAGGCTTGAGGGCCACCATAGCTGTCTCTTCAGCAGGGAAGTTCTTAAATGTTGATGGTCCTTACTAGCTATGTCTAACAATGTCCACTGTGATGCATCAAGTGACTCATTCTCTTAAGCTACAGATTGCCTGAGGAAGACCCTATGAATGCGTCTTTCTCTGCTGTGGTAGCCAGAAATTTAGATCTTAGTTACAAGCTGTCAATTATTATTTTGATTCAAGGTAGATTTTTGGATGTTCTTTTTGTTTGTTTATCTGACCAAAATTTGATCTGGTTTTGTCAAGGAGGGTGTTATAAGTCTGTTATGTGGTTATAGCTCATTTCCTGGGCAATGCAGTGCTATAAACACCTCTAATCCAGCAGCTGTGTCCATCCTGAGGGAGCTGCACTGGCTTAATGCTGTCAGTATACGAAAGCAGTATTTTTTGTGTATTGGTGAGCTCTTCTTTCTTTTAACTATGAAAACATTTTTTTCCAAAGACAGAGAATAAATGGTGTTAAATCTGTGTGTCCTCACCTCAGGGTCCTGGCTAGGTGTGTTTGGGTCTAGGACAACTCTCTGAGGTCAACTCTCTGTCTGACAACTCTCCACAGGGACAATTCTCCATGGGTACAACTCTACGCAGGATGTCTCTAAGCCTAAGCCTAACTCTAATGGCTCCCCGTGGAGAGTTGGCTCTTCCTGAGTGCATATAAGCACTGCTGGCGGTTTGGACTCCTGTTGCAACCCAGCAGGCTTATATAAAGGAAACTGCTGAGGAATTGGATGCTGGAGTGCCATTGAACTGAGATGGAAGGTTGTTATAACACTGGGCTCAGCCTGCCTCAGGAGCAAAGGAGTAAGAGGCAATCCTGAGGAATGAAGCTCCTCTAGTTCTCCTATTAGTCATTATGGACCTCATGATTTTGCCTTTTGCTCCTGTTCCCTGTTAATTTCACACCAAGGAGACGCAAACCACACATGACGAATGTAGGAGATGCGTCTCTGCTCCTTCAGACAGCTCCCATGGGGAAGTCTGCTCTTGTCATTTCTAAAATCTCAAATCCCTAGAAAGGGCTGCTGGTGCCCCAGTCGCTGAACTCCTGTTTCGGCAGATAGGGTGGTGGTAGGGCATTGCCCTGCAAGTGCAGTGTAACCGGGAATTGTGTAGCAATGCTGGAAAAAATCATTCCCAAATGCAGCAAAATAGTTTCTGGGGGGGAAATCCCACGAAAATAGGGTGAGATCAGGGCATTTTAAGGAAGCCAAGCTGCTGAACAAGATTTTCAGATCTGCAGTCTATGAGCTTTCAGAAATGGGAGGAAAGTGCTTTCCTTAAGGTGTGTCTGTCCCAGTTCTTCATTTCTGACCTCTCTGACATCCGTAAACTATCTTCTGAATTTTGCTTGAAGCTGTGAACTCCTGACTTCAATAAATCCACAGTAAAACATGACACACGGGCTGAGGTCAAGAAATGACAAAATCAGTGGAGGCACAAGAATCAAAAGTACCTGCAAACCTTCTAAATCTCGACATGCTGGCTCTAGCTCATTTTTTGACTCTTATTGAGTCTAGGGGCAAAAAATGGACACTTGGGTGCATGTGCAGAGTCTGCCTCAATTCAGTCCATGGACACCAGTGCCAAGTTGCTTGTTACAATGTTTTATTAGTGAAAGAAATGCATCTGAGCCAAAAATGAGCTGCAATTTTGGTTACTTATACTGTAGTGGCCAATGGCCTAACTATGCATGGAAATCTGGGTGAGTCCCTGTCCATGATGAATGGGCAATGGCCTAATGGTCTGACGCCATCACAAATAATTTCTGTTGCAGATGATTTAAAACAACTTTACATTTAGATGGACACAGTGCTAGTTGCACCCCAGATAACAGACAGATCTTTTGTCATCCTTATTCCTCTGTCATGGCATCCCAGATTTACCAGCCTCCTCTGCAGTATGAGCAATCCACCTTCTCCCTCACCATGCAACTACTTTCTCTCATTTTGGTATTTGTGTTCTTTTTTTTCCCAGCAGGCATGTCCCAAAGTGATCAGGGCAGTGCTGAGCATGCCCATGAATGGAACAGCTTCCTGGCTTTTTCTTTTGATGCATCAGGCAGCCAGCTGAGGAATCCCTAGCATTCCCCAAAATTGCTCCTCCGGTGAGCTGTCTTTCACTGCGGCTCCTTTTAGGCTCCAGGAGGTTGGACTTTCATTTCCAGATCCACCAGACATTATTCATTGTGATTCCTGTTTGTCATTCTCAGCTTTACTGGCTCATACCTTTCATTTCTCACTTCCTCACACCACATAAGACTGTCAACCTGTGTTACTTAATGACAGGGCTGGCTTTCCACTAGTGAGCAGAAAACACTTCTCTTCCTTCACTGCTGATTATACACTCACATTGCTTATTCTGAGCTCTTTTTTTTTTTTGATCCAGGCAGAATCTGAAGGAGGAGAAGGCAGGAGGAGGGAGATGGGAAGAAGTGGAGTATTTTCTTTTCCTTGCCCATTAAGGATTGTTGTTTTTTTTTCTTTCCTGAGTGTGGTGATTGTCCTGTCTTGTTCTCCAAATCCCTGTCCTTCTCCATCTGTTTCTTTCTAACTCAGTCCATCTTCCCCTGGTGTGTTTCGCTCCCTCCTCACTGCTCTCCCATGCTGGTGTACAGACAAACTGCTGAAGAAAACCCGAGTGTTTCTGACAGCATCCCACCTCTACTCTGCAGGGGGATGCACAATACAGATTTGTCCTGTATAATTTTGTGCTTCATCACTGTGTGAGCTGGTCACAGATCGACGAAGGCCACCTCCAGGTTCAGGTGAATGCTAAGGCTGCAAGGGCAGTGGTGATATCACAGCCACACAAACTCATTTGAGTCATGGGGCAGATTTTAAGCTGGTTTTGTTTGATGCTTTCAAATAATTTTAAATCATAGCTCAAAGTAAGAGGCTTGAATTAACTTAATTTTTCCTTTAAGCTGTTGTGGGGAAAATGGCATTCAGCCCAGGTCGGGAGGAGCAGCTGCACAGAAACTGTCACGGCTGCGCTAGAGCAGGTCATTGGCTGTGCTGAACAGCAGCCACCATCAGCCTGCTCACCCTGTCCCTCCAGCTCTGTTTTCTCACTTGGTGAGCCATTTGCAGCTAAAGCCAGGCAGCGAAAGCCAGGGCAATTTTTGGTGCACAGTGCAGGGTCCAGATCCTGAAGCACCACAGGAACAGGCAAAAAAACCATTTTGGGATGCTCCTGCAGAGGACCTGGCTAGGAGCTACTGAGAAGGTATCGTGGCCTAGCCCAGGCTGACAACTGCTGTCCTTCCCACCCTGGGGACATAGGCTTCTCCTGCCAGAGGGGAGAGTGATCACGCAGAGGGTCTGGGCTGAGGTCGAGGTCCTGCCTGCATTAATGAGATAGCCTTCATCTGTACATGGCTGAGAGCATCCTTTCACGTAAATCCCTTTATTTATTTACATGTTTTCAAAGGGAACTTTCGCCTGCTTGAAGGCTGATCTTTGCAAAAAGAGAGACTGAGGAGGCTGAGGCTGGCTGGGGACAAAGCCCAATATTTCAATCTGGTTCCCGTGTTTTGTGTTGTGGTAATGCACAGTCCTTCTTTGTCATTATGCAAGCATTTTCCATCCCTTTGGATGTGTAAAGAGCCAGGCCTGAGAGGGTTCATGGTAAACTTTTGTATGGGATGGGATGACTGGACTAAAATACAGGAACTGGTCTGTCTATGAAACACCCTGGGGACAGCTGGCTGAGCTTCTCCTTTCCAGTGAGGTAACGTCCACAGGAAAGGTACAGGTATGCTCCCAAATCAGAGGGACTCGCAGGTGCTGACACCCCAGGCCTGACCATCCCTCCACATTCCTCACATGAAGGAAAGCTTTGACTCTTTGAAATCTCAGTTCTACCTTCATATCTGACCCCTACCTCTGTACTGAGCGAAACCATACCCTCTTCAGTTCCAAACCCCAACGATGCCCTGATAAATTTATACCTGGCAGACCCAGCTTTAGTGTGTTTGCTTCTCTGCAAGAAGACCTGGCAAAGGAGAGGAGAGCAGCTGGCTTTGATTTACAGATGCTTTTACTGTAAAGCACCTCCAAAATGACAATTTACAAGGATGGCATCTGAGAAACAGAACAAACTTCCTTTCCCATCCACGGGAAATGTCCAAATTTCATTTTTTATTCCATCTCTTCCTATTTTTCCTACTCAACAAACTTTGTTATTTATACATTCCAAGATTGAGAAGCAGGTTTCTCCTTGCAAATACCAGAAGGGCTTAATCTCAAGGCATTTCTTGAAAATCATTAGCTGCAGCATGCTCTCCCCCAGCTGAGAGGTATGGAATGTGGCTCCTTTCCTTGGCAGCCCTGCTCAGAGCAGAGTCTAGTGACATTGAGTTGCTGAGGGGCATGATTTAGTGATTAATTGGAATGGTTGGACTCAATGATCCTGTGGGTCTTTTCCAACCTAGTGATTCTGTGATTCTGTGACATTGGATCTTTGCTCCTGAACAACAAGCCATCTTAAATCTGGATCTTGGTCTCACTGCAAACACTGCAAGAGAAAGAAACACCCTGGGAGACACTGTAAAGCCTAGATACAGGAGCTGGATTTTTAAGTTAGGCTTCAAAGCTGACTTCCAGGGTATGATGAAAGTGGCCTCGGGTGGGCCAGAGCTTGGAGGGCACAGCCACCACCACTGAGGCTGGAGCAGCCACTCATCACTGGACAGAGTAAATCCCAAATACAATGAGGCTGCTTGTACAACAGCCTTCAGAGATGAGCGAGGATGTGATGAGACCAGAAGAGATAATAAAAAATAAAATAGAGTCTATTTTAATGTACTTTATCCTGGATTATATTTAGGGATTGCAGAAGTCACTGAGGGCTGGAAATCTGTCAAAGCAAACCTCTCCTTCAGCAGCTGGCAGGGACCGAATGACGCTACTAGACACAGCTGTCTTCTCAGCAAGCTCTGCCCTGGACCTGATGATGAAGGGAACCTAAGTGCTTCCTTCCCACCTTGCTCTGTGCCTGCTCCCCTCAGCTGCCCCTGGGGCTGCCAGGTAGGGAAGAGCTGCCTCTCATCCCTAGAGATACAGGAACAGGGGCTGCTGCTGCCCAGCCGGGGCAGCAACGTGGTGTGTGAGAGCCCAGTGTGTGTTTGAAGTGCTGCAATGGTGTGACCTGAGCTTGCCCTGCGCTGGAGCTGGGACAGAACCTGCCTGGCTGAGATGGATGCTTGGAGCAGTAAAAAGCCAGACTACGGAGCATGAAAGGCCAGTATTTTAACCATCTGTGGGCGGAGATTCCACCCAGCTGTACATGGCGCTTTAAAACTTCAGCCAATTGGTACAGCTATTTTTGTCTATATAGATTTTTACCACGCTAAAACAACCTGTAAGTGTTCTTCAATATGCCATTAAGCAATATGACTATAATTGTTGCACAGTGGCTTTTTCATCCTGTCTGCAGAGAAAAATAAGTTGCAGCATTCACATTTGCAGAAGAATTACAGGCACAAGTAGCCATGTATTTGCTAAAGATGGCACACTTCTTTCATCTTGCTGTGACCTTCAAACAGAAGTGGTCAGACTTGCGATGGCTCTTAGCTCCTGTGGGAATATTTTCCTGGTCTTCAGCCAGTAACAGAGAAAGTAGTGCCTGCGGTAAACTCAAGTTAGATTTGGAAGTAATCTAAGTGTGTGAAACACATTCACACACTTATATGCATGCAAGGATGTATCTCTGCATCTGTAAATGCTACAGTGATGTGCTAAGCATCTCTGCAGACGTGAAAGTGTTTAAATGAAAATGTACCACTTCTGCTCACAGTGGGTTAAGCAGTTTCTCCCATTTCTCACTCCATTTTTTTTTTTTTGTCTGCTGTGTGCCCACAGTGACAGCTCTTCACTGCCAAGCCTTACATTCAGGTATTAGAGTTAATGTGAGCAAAAAATGAAGGGTCATTTTTTAAATAATAGAATTTTTTACGTTATAATTCTTATCCCCTCTCTTATGCAAAAGTGGTGGAGGTAATTTTGTTCATCACTTCTAAAGCATTCACCCTTATAGGGGAGGAAATATTTGTCCTAAAATGTTAATATTTAAGAAATATGACTTTCCCGAATACTAGTACAAATGTAATCTCTGTTACATTTCTTTATTATACAATGCACATTATAAAAATGGCTTCCTAACGATGAAGCACCCTGCGTTTCAAGGAGAGACAAAATCATAGAATCACAGAATCATAGAATAACCGGGTTGGAAGAGACCCACCGGATCATTGAGTCCAACCATTCCTATCAAACACTAACCCACGTCCCTCAGTACCTCATCCACCCGCACCTTAAACACCTCCAGGGAATGTGAATCAACCACCTCCCTGGGCAGCCTGTTTCAGTGTCCAATGACCCTTTCTGTGAAAAATTTAAATTTCTGGGACTCCTCCATCTGGGGATGGGGAAGGCTGGCTGAGAGGAAAAATTGTGGAGGTAATGGATAGGGAGGATGAAGAACTGTCATGCATCAAGTCCCACTGCTCTAGGACCAGGGGGCACTTGGTGGAGCATGTAGCAGGTTCTTTTCCAACAGGTAAAAGATAAAGCATCGTTGCACAGTGAGTAGTGAAGTATTGGACCTTGCTGTCACAGGATAAGGTGGAAACAGATGCAGCTAACGGCTTAAGAAGGTAATTACATAAGTCTACAGATCCCAGAGTGAACAGCAGGGCTGTACCCTCCAGTATCCTGCACAAGAGGGGCAGGTATCCCAGGGATACCTGAGGCGTGGACTGCAGGAAGGTGCCAGTTTCTGAGCTCTCTCTAGACAGCATCTCTTCTGACCGCTGCTGGGGATAGAATGATAGGGCAAAAAGAACCACTTGTTTCACTCAGTAAAGCTTAGCTGATGTTCTTGCTGTGTCCCAAATGCTATTTTTTTAGCAGTGCTTTGGGATGGTTTGTAGTAGATAGTCGTTGGTGTCAGGTACGTTCATGGTGAGGCTGTCAGAGCAAGCATGAGCACTGGGGAGATGTGCCCTCAGGCTTATACCTCCGAATCTCCTTTTAATCTGTAGGACCTGATCAGCAAATCAGGGTGCCCACGGGCCTGCTACGGGACTCAGGGCTGGAAAGGGCCAGCAAGTGTAGAGATAGCAAACAGGGATGATGTGAATTCAGTTCCCTAAAACCAACACACACATACCCTCATCACCTTCAGCCAGAGCCAAGTGCATCCAGGACTGAGCAACATCAAAGCCAGGCCTGCTGCCAAGAAGTTTATACGAACCTCCACTGGGATCCCAGGTGCCTTAGGGAAGTGGTTCCTGCCCATGCGTCTCTTGCCACCCCAGCTACCGTACTTTTCTTGCTTCGTTAATTCTGTGTTGCAATACAGCACAGGTCAGCCTGGGTTTCTCAGCCTCCTGTACTGCCTTGGTGCTTAACCCCAACTTGGGAGAGATGCACTGAATGCTAATACTGAAAGCCCCTAAAAAGAGTGAGGAGGGCTGAGTGAGGAGGGGTGGGTATGTCATGCACAGGCTGATGACCCATCCCACTGCTGGCAGAGGCTGGAGTTGTGCAGGGGTTTAGTCACCAAGTCTTGCCAGGCAGAGCTGTCACTGCTGAGAGTTCCTCATCCAAAACAACTGGACCTGCATGATCGCAGTGCAAGGGGTTCCCAGGATGCATGACTTAATAAAATCATGAGAGAACGGCAGCTCCGTTTCTGCAAGAGATACAAAAGAAGTTAGCAGCACATTTGTGGAAGCTTAGCAATACCTGGAGCGTTATTTAAAGCCATTGCAACAGAAAGGGGCACTGCCAGGCTCAGACTGTGCGCCTCATTCTTAAATCAGAAATGGTGCCATATAATGGAGCTGTTTGTGCATTGCTCCACAGAGCACCCTGGTGTTTTCCAGACTGACTTAACTGCTTGCTGACCTGCAGCTGGTCAGCAGCTTTTATTGGCTGGAGTTCCACTGGGGCTATCATTTCAACAAACATTCTTGTCATCCTTGAAGTCTCCTGCTCCCACCTCCCTGAGAATAAAGATGTTCCAGCGTTATGCAGATGGAAGAGGTAGAACCTGAAAAATCTTTAGCATTGTTTTGATCTGCCTGGGTCTTGCTCCTGACATTACAGGGTTGGCTGATATCTTCTGGACTCCCATATCTTCCCTGGCTTCTTTACACTCTTCAGTTGCCACCTGGACTCAAATCTCAATACCAGCAGGCGGAGATTATGGGATCAGCCTCGCTGCAGGAGCCCTGCAGTGCCTCTGGAGCTGACAGATCCACGGCTCCTAATTCTGCACTCCCCTCAGCCTGGAGTTTCTCACACTTAGTGCCAGGGCTGAAATGTTTTGGAAAGTTTTCCATTAATTTTCTAGGCTATTTTGAGTGATAGAACTCCAAAAATAAATACATTTCCACAACTTTTAGTAAAGTTAAACATTTTTTGTTGCATTTGACTCAAGCCCAGACTGCTGTGCAGGGTGCAAGGCCCTTTTATGGGATGTATAAGAAACTGGGTAGGATATTTTTCACAGGTTATTTCCCAGATTGTTATGTTTTCATATGGAATTCCTCTGTAGTGGAAGACAGGAGTTTAATCATTTTGCCAGATGAGCATTTTAAGCTGCTTCTGCTTTGCAGCCAAGAAGATTTTTACGAGCACCAACCTGATAGACACCTTGAGCTGTATAACATTGAATTTCTAAGAAAATTAAATTGCAGTTCATGTCACAGTCTATGCTGTGATGGGCTGCCAATAAAAGAGAGCAAATTGTCATCATGTTATAATAAAAAGATTTTATTGTTAATTAATTCTGAGCACCAGAAAAAGTGCTATGTGCTTTACCATAAATGTGGGAAATAAATCTGTGTCCTAGAAAAGATGCAGCAAGGAAGAGAAATAAATTATTAGGGGTAAGAAAAGGGGATAAGAAAAGTGGTAGGAGGGAGAGCAAAAATTTATATCAAGCTCATAAAGTGAATCAGGTTGATTATAAGTCGATCTTTAGTTCATAAGTTGTATTAATATGTAATTATTACTACTCAAGAATCTTTTTTTCTACATTTTTAAAACATTGCATGATGGGTACATGAATTTAGAGCATTTTTCAGTGCTGTTGATAGCTCCTGCCTGATTCTGCCCCATACTGATTCTCCTCTTTACTGTTAAGGAGACTCATCTTGCCATTCTTTGCCTTTCAGGAGATGTTTTTTTCTTCATATTTGAAAAGCATAAATGCAACTTGTGGAACTCATAATTACAGCTTATTGGGAATTCTTCTCTGCTCTCGTTTCCATTAAGAAACATGCTCATGAAAATAACATTACGTTTACAGTGACCTGAAATAGCACTTAAGACAATGTTTAACTGTAAAATTTAAAGCAACTGAAATCTTAGTTTCCAGTTAACTATATGCTATTTGCCTTAATATGTCCCTGAGTTGCTCCCCTTCACCACCTGTTGTTTGGACATGGACTAGAAACAATGACCCAGAAGGTGTTTCTGTCCTCGTCAACACATACGCCACCCTAGGCAGCTTATCTTCTGTTAAATGCAGAAATAATCAGTATCTGCCCTCTGTGCATATTCCAATTGGGCATCAGGATATTTCGGGGATGGAGCTACTCCCAGGGGAGTGATCTGTCTGTTTGGGCTTTCTGTGGTGCCTGTGGACATGCAGTTGGTGGTGAAGGGCTGGAGGCTGCCCGAGCAGTAACTAGCTCTAGGCAGGGGATGAGCAACACAAGCTGTTGGACAGCTGGAGTTTCCCAGTGGTGACTAAGGCCAAGGATGTGGAGGGTGATATATGACCTGAAGCAAAGTGACATGGATATTTTAGAAACGCACACTCATACCCTCACCCTCTGACCAGCATGAGGATGATTTTTCAGGCAAAGAGAGCATTTCAGGCAGTTGAGGCATTTGGCCAAAATAGATGAGTGATGTAGATATTTTTCATTTTCTTTTCAACTACCACACCATGGAGGACAGTAGCACACACTTTGCCATCTTGATATTACAGTATGGGTGAACGTGTCTCAGAGGTTTACAAGAGTATGATTTGGATCTGAATGAAAAGCGTGTTGAGATAGATGTTATGGTCATCAGAGGGCCTTTCATCAACTATGGAGAAAGGACTTCAGCTCTTTCTGCCCATTGCGACAAACATTTCCCTTGCTCCATCCTTTTCCTACAGTTTTCTGCACTGAAACCAGGAATGAGCTTGCCTTTCAAGAGGCGAAGTGCTTTCACCTACTCCTACACACCTATTCCTGTCCTGGAAGCAGAGGAAGGGTGAGTATCTAGCCCAGGGATGGGCCAGAGGAGGAGGAAGGAGCCACCTGGTGGCAGCAAGTTCAGGGGAAACCGTCCTGAGATGCCTCACCTTCTGCCAGCCATCCTGTTCTGCCAGTGCAGAAGGAGCTCTCTGACGAGTGGTCACTTGTGAAAAATCCCTGAACTGAGGAGTCTTTCACTTGTACAACTTATCTAGGAGTCATGACAGAGGTCTAGCTAAGCAAAGTACGAGAGCTGTCTCAGCTGTGTTTATGGGTGGGCTTTGGAGTGAGAAATAACAGAAGACCTGTTAGCTGTTACAGGGGGCTCAGCCATGCTTATTTCCTTGTCCCTCATGGCTTTAAAATACATAATATCCTGGATCTTCAGTCCACAGCACATGCAGTGTGCAGACAGGAGCCCAGCCAGATGTGCAGGACTTTCATGCAAGGTGGAGCTCAGCTCCCACCAGCTGAAGGCAAGCGGAGCAGAGCAAGTCCTTTTGTCCCAGCAGGATAATATGCCACTCTCCTTTCTCTCTGGAGCATGGCTCCAGCCCCTGAACCCTAATGCAATTTTTCTTTAAATGTTCTTAGCTAAACTCTGGATGACTTTCTTCAAACTGTTTCCAGAGTCTAGACAGACCTTCTGTTCATGTTTCAGATGGCACTTCTATGCACTTCTATGCCTGGAGGCCACAAATACAGCAGACCTGATTTCTCAGACTAGAGTAGCACTAAGATAAACCTTTCTGTATTCTCCAGATGTTTTATAGTTGAAAGCTCAGCTACATTTTGTGTCAGATGATTGCAAAAGCACACACTTTGTCTTGCTCTAACTATAAAATAGCCACACTTCAATTTTTGGACAGCAAATCTGGAAAATGCTTGCCTTAGCTTCCTCTGCAATAAACATCATCTTAATATTACCTGGGCAATTTGGGACACCAGATCTGTTCTCCTAGGTGTTGTTACCAAAACTGTCAGCCAAGATGCGAACCTGGTTTCTCGAATGCACATTCAATATTCGTCATTCTAGGAGATCTAATTCTATCAAGGATGATGCAGATTAAGGACTTGTTGATTATAAAGAAAATAATATTCTTATTCCCCTACACAAAATTCTTCCGTGTAACTGGTCATATTCCTCCCTCCCATTTCTGTATCTGATTACCCACCAAATGCTTAGCCTATGCTTATGTTAAAGAATCAGCCACCTGGATTGTCAAGGGGTCCTTTATATTATTCCACTGTTCAAAACTGTACGAAATTTTTCACAAAGTAAGAAAAGACTTAGTATCTCTAACTTGGAACTAACAGCTACAGAAGAAACTGAAAAAGAAGAAGTGTGACATAAGACCCCATAATTCTGCTGTGAGGTTTGTATAATCTTGTTTCAATTAGTTTATTATGTTTCTCAGGTCCCATCCCTTAAGGTATTTATTGAATTAGCTGATGCTTTTTGCAAAGATCAGCAGTGAAGTATTATCACTGTTAATATTCATTGTATGCCTACATTGCAGGCTGTGTCTAGTAGAGATCTCTGTGCCAAACCGCTGCTTGTACTCTTGTTATCTCTGATGGGGTTGGTTCCAATATCTGTATGCAACATTGCAGCTTACAGTATAGCTATACTTGAATAATTTTTATTGTCAGAGATCCCTGTAGATACATAAGGCCAGAAATGTACTGTCTTTTAAAAGAAAGATAAGGTTCTGGAGCAAAACTCTGCAGTCAGGTGTGAAATCATTGCAAATTCTGGCTGTGGAGCACAGGACTTAGGGTACCAATAGCTTGGACCTGGGAGCTAGTCATCCTGCAGTGAGGTATTTAGGCTCTGAAGATGAAACTTGGCTGTGAGGACACTTTTAAAGCACGTGGAAGCTGAGCGCTGCAAAAGTACACAGAGCTGTGCTGAAGGTCCTGTCCCTCTCAGATCAGCCAGCTCTGATCCCTAGCCCTTTCCAGCTCAAACAGGTCCCAAAGCATAAGAAATGTAAATAATGCATCTCTATGAATCTGGCTTATCTGTGCTGAATTGACTACCTGTAGGCAAGCATGAGCTTTTCTGCCAACAGCTCTGAGGGTAGATAACTTGGCACTTTTGCTGGGGTGGTGGGCTAGAGCAGAGCTTTCCTACCCCACGCTTTGGCTGCATTTCTGCAGTGACAACGCATGCATTCCAGGGCTGACTCCTGGAGGGAGAGAAGAGTAAAAATGGCTTTCTCCTAGGAGAAAGACCCCTTGAACCTCAGCTTGTCCTTCCTATATCAGATCTACCTTCTGTTTCGGGCTCTGCTGAAGCTTGACTGCAGAGCTCTCTGCTTGTTTCTGACACTTACCTACAGGCCATCCAGTGAAAGGAATTTGGGGTCTTCAAATGAAAGGGTTAAATTATCTGGCTTGTGTTTTTCTAATAGTTAATGAAATGATTTAATGAAGGAAAGTAGTCATTCTGCACAAGGGGGTTACTGTTGCTTGTGTCAGTTGCCAGCAGGTCACATTACCAAGGTAGTACAAATAAATTCAAAGTTTTGGGGCTTTTTCTGTGCTGTTTTCTGAACTGCTGGCAATGCTCTGGGAATAACAGGATGTAATGGGGACAGAATAGCAAAGAGGGCTTGGCAGTGTGTTTTACAGGCACAAGAAAGCACTGCTGAGAGCTGGAGAGCCTCCTCTCCAAGAGCATGAGCTCACTAATGACACTGAGCACCCACTGGCACAGGGTCAGCTTTCAAGGCTTGCGTGTAAGGTGCCTCCAGAGATGAGGGCCAGCTGCCTGCTGAACCCTGCCCTGGGCAGCACTGCCCTGCTCTGCATGGCTCCCTGCATGCATGCATGGAGCTTAAGTGCCAACACAGTCAGAGCTCTCTGCTGACATGTTCCCTGGGCAGCCACTGCAGCTCTGAAACAGCAAGGACTGTGCTCCCTTGCTCATCTGGCAGTGCTTTACACTCACTTAGCATAGGGATTGATGGCTGCTCTAGGCAGGGAGAAGCTTGGGGTCAACATTAGGAGTGTGAACTTGTACTGTACTCTGGATAAAGTGCTGGGATTTATTGGCAGATGGCGAATGTTAAGACCGCAAAAGTGAAGTGATGATGTTGTGAAAATATAGGGTTCTTCTGGCCCTTGTCCTGGCTAGAGAATAAAGCATGAGGCGTCTTTGCCCAAAAGGTGGTGTCCGCTCTAGAAAGCACAGAGTGCTTAAAATTATATTCTCCCTGGAGAAGCTGAAAATTCAAGGAGCTGGATATCTCTTCAGCAGAAAAGAGGAGATGCTTGGCTGATCTTACAGAGTACTTCTCAGCTGTTGGTGGCAGAGATGTTTGTGGGGTGGGGACCACCGTCAGAATAATTGGAAGTGGTGAAACGTAGTGTGGGAAGGCAATGGAGACAATTAAGGTGCACAAGCAGGGAGGGCAATGGAGGAAGAACATGAATGGCTGTGGTGAAAGGGGGACGCTGCCTGCTTGGAAAGGCAGAAGGAGGTGATCTATTTAGTTCAAGTGTTGGGGCAGATTGTTTTCTCCTTGTTCACACACGTATCTCCCTTGTTCACACACGTATCTCCATTATTGTTTCAGTAACTTGCCTTTCTGTAGTGAATCTCACAAGACAGTGCGAAAAGACTAAGAAGGAAGTGAGCAAGGTCTGGTATGACCTGCACAGTTGTGAAAGAGAAGACAGCATATGGGGCTGGCTCTGCCATCACAGGGACATGAACACGTATCTCTCCCATGTAGTTCCCTATTGTGAATCCTGGATACAGCTCCTCTGCTTCTCTTTATGTCTCTCTGCGACCCAGGCAGCTGCTGGATGCAAATTCACACAGGAGAGAAGCTGCTCTTTTTTTTTTTTTTTTTTTTAGGACTGTGAAAGAGAAAGAAACTGAAAACAATGAGAACCCACCTTCTACAGGTTACTTGTGCCACTAGGACAGAAGTGGACTGAGCAGCTTGGATTACTTATGTTTTTGCTGATCCCTTGGAGGACTTTGTTTTTGCCCTGAGTGTCTGGAACTTTCCCTTGCCACTGGCTACACTGCAGGTGGTTGATGGGTTACTGGGAAAGGTACCTAGTAGGATGCAAGATGCTTTCTAACATTTTTCAACAGAGTGCAGTGTGCTTTGCCGAGAGGTTGGTGTGAAACCATGCTGCAGCCCTGGGAGGTTGTGGTCCTTCAAAGAGCTTTCTGCCTCAAGTACTAGCACAGTAGAAATCTGACAGATAATTCCAGACTGTGCTCTGCTTCAGGAAACAAGTAATTTGCAGGTAAACCTGAAATGGCAATTTATCAGGGCAGGTTGTAATAACATTTAGAAGGATTTGTCCAGAAGCAAGGTAGGCAAAAAGTCATTCAGGAGCCCTGCTGCCTCTAATCCCCATGTCAGGTGCCTTGGAGGCACCCACATTCTCTAAGCATGCATCTTCACTAGTAGAGTCTTCTCAGTACCTCCACCTGCTCTCTCAAACCCTTAGGCCCCAGTTGTCCAGCAGCTACACTGTGCCAAAACGTAGCTTGGTTTCATCAAGCTGGATGCCCTTGTCTAAGCTGCCCACAGGGCTGGATTCAGTGTGGTTTTTACTGCTACATCTTTGGCGATGCCTTGTAACGCGGAATTGTACCACTGCTGCCCCTCTGCTGCTGCGCTACCCTTCCCGCAGTTCTTAAAAGGCCTCGTGGCTGTAGTGCTCGCCCAGGTGCCCAGCTCTTGTGTGACCGTGGGTGGGTTTGTGAAGCGGTGACAGCGGCAGGTGCTAGGGAAGCTCCATCATCAGCGCAGGAGACCCTGCGCACATGGAAGCAAAAGCAGCAGCCTGGCTGGAGTCGAAGCAGAGGCCAGATGCTGGGGCTCTCTGCCTCCCTCCTCCACTGGCACTGGAGTTTTTGTCCTGTGTCTCTCTTCTCCACCTGTGAAGCAGGGGTGGCAGGTGTGCCAGTGGGTGTTTGGGAAGCCTCACGAACGTTTGGAAAATGCTGTGAGAGCAGCTCCAGCCCTCGGGCAGCGGGGTGGAAACCCTTCGGCCAAGCCCCTCAGCCACTGCTTGCAGCTGCTGAAACTCAAAAGTCAAACCAGAGGCTCTAGGGCAGAGCGAGGAAGGTTATTTGCTGCCTCTTGGAGCCGGCAGCGGTTCAGGTGCTTTGCCGTGAGACCCTCGGTGGAGCTGGACTGTAGGAACGCCCGGGGGAGCTCTCCCAGCTGCAGGGCGAGCTGCCCGAGGATGGAGGGGGGCAGGGAGCTGGGCTAGCGGGGCGGGAGGGCAGGAGCCGCCACCGAGCGCCGGGAGCATCCTCGGCGAGGAGGAGGAGGAGAAGGAGGAGGAGGAGGCGGTGCGGAGCCCTCCGCCCCCTGCGGCGGAGCGGGGCGGCGAGGCGCTGGGAGCCGGCGGGGAGCGGGGGAGCATGAGGAGGATCAGGGCCAATGCCATCGCCATCCTGACCGTCGCCTGGATCCTGGGCACTTTCTACTACTTATGGCAGGACAACAAGCCCCGCTCGGCGGCCGGCGGTAGCGGCGGGCAGAGGGCGGCCGGCAGGCTGGAGATGCGCCGGGAGGAGAGGACCGTCCCCCTCCTGGTGAGCCACCCGGGGATGCTCGGGGGGAGCCGCGGGGCTTCGCTTCGCCTTCGGGTTGCTTTGTATTTATTTTAGCATTCGCGCTTGTCACCATGGCAGCGGCCGGGCTCGGGGAGCGGGGCGGGCGGACCCCGGGGGAAGGGAGCGATGCCGTGGGGAAAGTGTCCGCGAGTTGTTCCCCCGGGCTCCGCTCCCCCGGCTGAGAGCGGCAGCCCTCGGCTGAGGAACGGGCGGGGTGAACAGCTGGGAGGCTTTCGGTTCGCCTTCGAGAGCCGCTTGTATACGTAGGTACACGTAGGTACATATATACGCGCACGTATGTAGGCGATCGCAGTGTTCTCCCACCAGGACCAGACGAGAGCCGTGAGCTCTCCCGAGCCCTTCCCCGGGGCGGCCGGGCGCGGGCCGGGGCCGGGAGCGGCACTAGCCATGGGGACCGTGAAGCTCCTACCAGCCTCTGCCTCGGCTCCCTCCGCTTTCCTCCCAAACGGGCAACCTGGGTTCGGCTCTCGAGTTTTGGATGTTTTCAGGCAGAGGCTGCAGGTCAGGCTCGGGCTGGGGTTTGGGCAGGGTGGGAGATGGGGGCGGCCCTTCAGGCTCCTCGGGAACCCAAGAGGTGGTAGCCGTGGTCTGATGTGTTACTTCGAATTTGTCTTGGGTACTTGTGGGCTCGGTACGGTGATAAAATCGAGCTCCTGACTTAAAGATGATTAGGATCTTTCTGCTTCATCCACGGAGGAGGTTTGCCATCGTTCAGCCTGTATAATAGCATCAATAAAGCTCTCCCAACTCTAGGCAGTAGCTTCATAAAAGATAAACCAGCACCTGGCGCAAAAGTCGTCCAGCAATAACCACTTTCAGGAGTGATCCAGTCGAAGCAGTTCGGGAACTGCACTATGTGTCACTCTTAGGTTGCAAATCCATTTATCAGCCGGTTACGCACACATGGAAGCAAACAAAAGCCTGGTTGGAGTCAGAGCCGGGGCTCTCTGCCTCCCTCCTCCACTAGCACTGGGGTTTTTGGCCTGTGTCTCTCTTTTTCCCCACCGGTGAAGTGGGGGTGGCAGGTGAGAGGGTGAGTCTTTGGAAAACGCTGTCAGAGCAGCCCCAGCCCTCGGGCAGCAGGGTGGAAACCCTTCAGCCAAGCCCCTCAGCCATTGCTTGCAGCTGCTGAAACTCAAAAGTCAAACCCGAGGCTCTCAGGCAGAGTGAGGACGTTATTTACTGCTCATTAGAGCCAGGAGCTGGCAGCAGTTCAGGCTGCTTTACTGTGTGACCCTCTATGGAGCTTGACTGTGGAAATGAATACAGTGCCTCAGAGGCGAGAAGCTCTGTGCGAGTGCTGCTATTGCTGGGAAGCACTCTCAGGCTGGCCAGGGCAGACTTGAACAAACAGGATTTGGAGCACTGTTGGCTGTCAGATTCCACTTTAGCAGTGGGGAGAGCTGCGTCTGAGCCCCTGATTCTTTGCGCATGCTTGAACATGCTGCCCTTGCAGTTTTGTTTCTCCATTCCCCCGCTTATCCCTTCCAGTTTTTATTGCATTTACTTTACTCCCTCTCAGAGGACTTGTGAAGTTACGTGAATCCGTATCATCTGCCAAGCACCTTAAAATTCTCAGGAGGAGGATGCTGTGGCAGTGCCACATGTTGTTACATTGCTCCTGTTTGGGGGGAAGTGGTATATGCTCATGGCTAACCACAAAGCCTGTCATTACAAGCCATAGGACCATGCAACAGCCGCTCCAAGTCTGGTCCTGCTCTTAGTACGATTTAAAGCATCCCAGCTCTGCTCCACACCTGAAATCCCTTAGCAGGGAGGAAAATAATAATCCTTTGCCTCTCCTGTCCCTCTGTAACTGGGGTCCCACGATGGGCCAGCCCCTGCGAGTTAAGTCCTGGTCCACCTGGCAGGCAGCGGCATGATCCGTTTGCATAGAGTTGGGAAACTGGAAGATTTTTGTGGTGTCTGGGCTTCGCCTCATGTGTGCACAGCGGTTTTCCAAGGGTTCAATGGGCTGCCATAAGAGGTGAGCTGGTAAAATGCAATATATATACTGCTGTAACTATGCAGTGGCATGGCTAGGGGAGAGCCTAACGGGCTTTGCTGCGATGGAGCTGACCCAGCCACAGCCTCTGCCTGTGCTGCTGGGGTGGAAGCAGGAAAGTGACTGCAGGCCAGCACAAGGCAGGAAGGTCATCGGGGGACTGGGGTCGGCATCCCCCTGCAGAAGGTGGCATCTAGCTGGGGGTTTGAGCCAGGGGTGTCATGAGCAGAGTTCCCCATGTGAGCCTGCAAGGTTTTTATGCAGGGACTATAGCTGTGCAAGTAGTCCTCAGCACATCCTTACTCTGGCTCCTGGGTGCATGATGTGTGGGCTGTGGCACTGCCCACTGCCCTCTCCCAGACAGCCAGTGCGGAAAAAGTCACATTTCAACCACCCCGCTGGAGAAATGACAAATTTAGAGAAACAGCTGTCTTTTTGCAGAGCAGTGCCCTCAGTCCTGAGTTCATTCCCCATGAAGATCGATTACTTGACTTAATATATAATGTCAGTCTTGCATGAAGATGTGCTTCTGCTCTGCATGCTTCCTGTGTCCCTTGGCCTTCTGCAGAGCCACTGAGACAAGCTGCCTATTTTGATCCAGCTGTTGGTTTCCTCTGCTCTGTCTGAGTGATGGCGTTGGAGTTCAGATTTGGGCTCATGTGCAAAAAAGGGTGATTCATGTGACTTATGGGCCTCTGGAAAATATTTGCGAAATTTTCTAAAATTGGCTGCTTTTCTGTCTGGGATAAAGAAATCTAGTCTTCTGGATGAGCGAGTCCAAGGGTTCTGCTCTTGTGTCTATGCTGTGACATTTCAAATCCTGGGCAAATTAAGGTGAATTGCATGGGTTTTTAAAACTGAAGTGCTTTCTGGGCTTGTAATTTTCTTCTTTATTCTCTCCTAATGCGAAGACTAAAAATCGCCTCAAGAACAAAATGTAATGGATTGCAAGTCTCAGCTTGAAACTGGTTTGTTATTTGTTGACGTCATGCTTATTAGCACAAGTATAAACTTAAAATGTGGATGTCTGACTCTTAGGGTCAGCAAGGGAAATCTTTGGATATTAAACTTGGGGGAAGCTGTCAGAGATCAGTGCCTCAGAAGTAGCTCCTGCATTAATGGTGATCCTCCAGAACTCTGCTTTATAGCCAGAAATTTTGACATGTAGGGACATGTAGGCTTTCTGTAACAGCTTTTCCCAAAATAGATCCTACAGATGCTTGAAATATAAATGCAGAAATTGATAAAGGGGCAGGGCGCACTCACTGGCATGCAGAGCCCATGCATACTTCCACTTCTACCCACCACAGAGGGCAGAAACATGAATGAGTATCACAGTCCTAGGAATGCATTTTTCTTTGGAGCATGGCATAGTTTCATACCAATTAGGACCTCCGGCAGTTGGTTTGTGCGCTGTTTATTTTTGGAGGGTGGACTTCTTCTCTGGGCTCTTTTCTGTCCCTCCCAGGCAGGATGTTACCTCCTACTCCTTCGAAATTTCCTGGAGGCAGAAGCTGTGCAATGTTTCTTTTGGAGGGGCTTTGGCATCAATTCCACCCTACATACAGGCGGTTAATAATTCACCGAGTGCTGTTTGTCTGCATTAGCGTGGTGCTGATGGGCAGAGTCCTGAACTCTGTCCTCCTGCCTCTGAAGGCTGCAGTGTGGGAAGCTTGCCCAGCGTACCCGTGTCCCACTGAGGAGAGCAATGCCATCACTGTTGCGTGGGCAAAACTTGGTAGTCAGGGGGGTGGCTCGTAGGCGGAATTCTGCTTTTGGTTGACTGTGAGCTGAAGATTGAAGTATTTGCTCCCCTCTCCCAGTCAAAAGCTGGATGTGAGGCTGCCCGTGGGCTTCTCCACCTTGCTGAATTCTCTGGGGTGGCAGGAAAGAAGCAATGTGTCTGGAAGATGGAGACAGAAGAGTATTGTTAGTTATATGCTTTGGGTCACGTTAAGCTGGTGCCCAATTGCTCTTTAGAGCTGATATATTGTCTCTTACCTTTGTCGTGCCAACTTTTGTGAGCTGTGTAGCTCTTCTGTGACCCCACTTGAGGCAGTTTGATGGCTAAGAGACTCAGTATTTTAATACTGGCTCACATTGCTTGGGCTCAGCTCTCCTGGCTGCTCCTTACCTCTGTGCTCAGCCATGTAAAATGAGCACCAGGGAGATGAGATCAAGGCATGCTTTTTCCTTGTAGCAAAGGATTACTAAGTGCAAACATTGATGAACTGAGTGTCACCAGTCTGTGGTGAGACAGGGAGTAGGAGACTCCTCTGGGATGTGCTGCTGAGAACAGGTGTCTGTAGACATCGAGCAAGTTGGCGAGGGAAGATGTTGACTGTTTGATTTCCCCCTCTCGTTTAGCCAGGCGCTGGCAGGGGTTTACCTGCTTCTCTGAGTAGCCAAATTGGTGACTTCAGCCAAATATATTTGCCAACATTTAAGTACATCTTGATGTATGCTCTTCGAAGACCCTTGTAGACTTAACGAACTTGACCAAACAACGTGCTGCCTTTGTTTTCTGTTGCCTGTCACTGTGGGTATCTGAATCCCATGGAGCAGCTGCTAGTTGATATTCACCATTCATTCGTGAAAGATTTTATTCCCAGCCCTTCATCACATTCCCTCTGTGTGCAGCTTTCAGGGGATGCCATTTCCCTCACAACTGAGATAAGCTTCAGCATTTGTGGATCAATAAGCGATACCATTTTTCAGGGATTTGTGTCCCACAGGGCTCCTGCATGTATGCCTGCCTGGAGGCAGTTCTTGTACCCTCAGGAATGTAACTCTAGGAGTGAAGGTGGATCCTAAATAAAAGGAAAAAAACCCCACAACCAACAACAAGAGGCAGAAGAACACTAATTCCTTGCATTGGCACGTTGTCAGGCTTGTGAAGTACAGGTTTGATTTCATGTCCTGCTGTGCCATGGAGAGACAAGGCCTAATATTTAATGAGATGCCACAGCTTGTTTCAGCAGCCTCCTTACCATATGTTCTTACTACATTGTCACTCTTTGAGTCTTCTGCTGTTTGGAGCAAAGTTCAGGAATGTGGCTGTAGAGGTTTCTCTCTGCTCTTAGGCTGGTTGACCACATGTTTGCACTGTGTGAGCACAGCACAGGTGGCTGTACAGTCTCCTCGAAGCTGCTGTGCTGCCTGTAAGCCAAACCGCCTTCGATGCAGGCATTGGGAACTTGAGTCTGGGGAGGCATGGTGAGCAAGCTGGTGAAGTCGCCATGTTCAGCAGTCTATGAAATGCTCTTGTTTTCTAAAAGCATCTTCTTCCCTTCAAGTTAAAGTGAAGGAGGCTTGGGCTCTCCATCCTGCCAGCCTGCGCAGCAGCTCTATTCACCGTGGCTCCGCAGGTGTCTGGGGTGCTGGAAACAAGATGGAAAAGAAGCTCTGGGTCATAGTGCCAGTGCTTTTGCAGGGAGAAGGTGCCCCTCCAAACACTGGGTTTTTCTGCCATTCAGTCTGTCCAGCTCCCTTGCCAAAATCCAGCACCTGCCTAGCTCTTCCCTGCACCTCCATGGCTGCTGCTCTTCCCATTTTATTTTAGGGTGGAGGGGGACAGCCCTTAATGCTTGGGGATCTGTGACAGCTGTTCCTGCTGTGGCTAGACTCCTGCAACACTGATTTTTTTTTTGATCTCTGTAGGATCTCTGTTGTGGCAGATGAGAGAGGTCTGTGCCATTTCCCTGGGAAAGGATGACTTGGTAACTATCTCTCCAGGGTTATTACTGCAGGAGGAAGACTCAATGACAGTTCGACAGCTTGAGGTTTTATTTATGATGTTTATGTTTTAAAAATGTGGGAATGAATGCCATCTGCCTAAACGGCAGAAAACCATTCTATATTTGATTTGTCCCAGTGGCCCTTATGGTACATTAAAAAATTTTGATAGGAATGGTTGGACTCGATGATCCGGTGGGTCTCTTCCAACCTGGTTATTCTATGCTTCTATGAAAATAAAATAAAAATACAATAAATGGTTCACAATAATAATATTAGTAAAATCCAATTGGCGGTGCTGGCCTTAGGTGTTAATCAAAGTGACAAGATATCTGCAGCGTGGTCTGCGCCTTTGAGAGTGTGGTGGTCTGGGCTGCCTGGGAGGGTGTGTAGACATATGTGGTGGTAAAAGTGCAGTGCTCCTGGAGAGAATTTTTTTTACCAGCACCTTTCTATTAAATGAGTATGTGAAGCAGCTGCAAGTTTTAGTGAGCTGAAGTATTCTTTCAGTATGCAGCTGCTTCCCCAGTTAGATTTGTCTTTGTATATACAAAACTGCCCTAAGATTTAAAAGCTAGATATTTAGCAGTGTTTGCTGGAAACAGAAGGCTTTGAGAGACATCTCAGGTTGCTCTTTGCCGTGGTGAAACTTGGCCCAGGTGCTTCATCCTGAGGCTGGTAGGTCAGGAGTCACTTGAAAGGCAAGAGGAGAAGATCTGTTTTTCTTTCAGTGGCACCAATGTGGGACTGCCCATGTCGGAGCGCTGAGAAATGATTTAATTATTCCTGTTAGAAAAGCATGCAGCATAGCCCAAAGGCAATGAAATAAACAGAGGTAAACGTGGTGGGGATGAAGCATGTGGGTCAGTAGGGGACCCGGGCTCGTCTGTACCATACATTGACTCCCTTCTGCAAGGAAGGTCTTTGCGCAGTGCAATGCCAGGCGAGATTTCCTGCTCTTCCTTGGCTCTTCTCAGGGTGCCAGCTGGTTGTTCTGTCCCATGGCATTGCAGTTATAGTCACAGGACCTCATTCTTTCTGGTTTTGGTGGCATACCCTTGTGCTCCTTTAGCTTTATTTGCCAGCTCCTATAGCAGGGCTGTAAGCTCTTTGGGACTCGTGGTGTCAATTGTCACTGCTCTTCTGTCTGTACAGTGCCTAGTGCAGAGGCCACAATCCATAACACGTCCCACACTATCAGATTAAGGTAAAAACATGACTAAAGTGAGACCCATGGACTGGGGAGTCGAGCTGGCTTACTGACTAAACTGCAAACTCATCCTCCTGACAGGGTGCTGTTCCTCAGTTTCCCCAAAGTCTGAAATGGGTTATCTGCTTCACAGGGTTTTTGGGAGGTTTAGCTTGCAAATTTTGTAAAGGGCTGGAGATGAGACAACCTTAGCAAAACATTTGGCTGAGTTTCCCCTTTGTATGCCTTTGAACAAGAATGGGATTAGCAGAAATGCAGCAGGTCAGGGATGATCTGCTGCAAGTGGAATATGTTAAAGGCACAGCACAGTGAGTTCTGTGCAGTGAACAACAGAATTTATGAGGAAAGGCTGTGTCCTACCTTTTTTTATCTTTCATGTATTTTTATAAGCACATATTCTTGCAACTAATAAAAGTGATAAATGACAGGAAGTGCACTGTCCGCATCAGATTTCCAGGTCCCAGTTGTGCTTGTGGCCATAGAGACAGTGAGATACATAGGAGTACACTTAAAAACAATAAAAAAGGTAAAAAAAGTGGTCTCCTGGGTCCTATCTTTCTAGAGAAATTACCCATGTTGTGATGTGCTTTGAGTGTGGAGGTAATTTCTCAGTGTTGGTAGAACTGGATTTTTTTTTTTTTTTTTGATAGGCAGCGGTATGTTCCCTTAGGATCCGCTTTCTTTTGGCTACTGCAGAGACCTGCCCCAAAGTAGTATTAAATTATAAAAGTGAATAGCAAAATATCAGAGGGAAATGTGAATGCTACAAGTGCTCACTGCAGATTTCGGGTGCTCAGTGATGTGATTATGCTGTAATTCCCAAGTGCTATAATATGCATGTGATTTTTTTTTCCCCCTTTATACTTTTCTAGGAGATTTTTTTGGATCCAGTTGTGTGGCAGGAGTTACCAGCTACACCAGGGTGCTGGTGTTTATTTCCTAACCTGAGATGTCTCAGTTTGGCTGAAGTACCTGGTTTACACCAGAATATAGGGCACAGCCCCTCAAAGCGATCTATGGATGGGGCAGTTTCAAACAGGTAGGGCATAACCCTGTCCCCAGCATAGGGACACTGAGTTGCCACATCTTCACTGGTGCTACATTTGCTTCTGTGATGCTAAAGCTCTTGATTTTGTGTTGAGGAACAGCAGAGCCAGCTCTCCCAGCAGCACTAGGTGCAGACCGGAGTGAACATAGCTGTGTTACTCCCCTTGCTCAGAGTGCAGCGTGATATTTATACGGAACTTGGATTGGCAGCAGAAGGATGGATGCTCTGCAATGATGTAACACTTCCAAAAAACCTGCTGCAGCAAATCTGAGCTAACTTACATCTGTTTGCACACTCTCTGCTTTTGGGTGGTCTAAGTCTGGTTGTGCCATGCCCTGGGATGTGCCATTGCTGTGCCATGCCTGCTAGCTGAGCAGCCCTGTGGGGCATTTCCAGTCTTTGCTGGCAAAACTGGACCCCATTGGTTGGGTACTCCCCAAAGAAATTCTGTGAAGGGCTGAGAAATTGGTGTTTCTTCAGAACTAGCTGTGGTCGACACAGGGGGTCTGTCGGGTCAGGCAGTGATGAGGTGCAGTCAAATGAGAACTGGCCTTGGAGAGGTTGCACAAGCGCCTATCAAAAGCCCCCTTGAGTCAAGCGTGAAAGAATTTTAAGTCAGTGGATGGATTGACAGCTCGGGTCTAGTTCTTGAACAGGCACAGGCCTCATGCTACATGTTAGATGAGCCAGGAGGAGGTGGTTTACAGTGAAAGTAAACAACATTGTCCTTAGAGCACAGGATATAGATTGAGTCACATCAGACAGCAGGGAAAAATCTGCTGATTTTCTTTCATCACTTAGCCTACAGCATTATTAAAAATAATTAACTGTAAATTACTTACTCACTGATTTTCTTAGGCCCAAATTCTCACCTTCAGGAAAAATGTGCTGAAGTTGAAGGGAAGCATGGCAGGGTGATATAAATGATTGTGCTCAGCTAATATGAATTTGGTATTTTCTCCTTTCTGCTGCTCTTCAGCCATGAATTGTGCAGCTCAGCCCTGTGTGCTTAGTACTATTCTGACCTTTGCTGCTGCTTGCACCTATGAGTCAAGGGAACTACCTGTGTTCTCCAACCACCCCGCTGGTTTTGGACACATTAGTCTCAGCATGGCAATGCTCTGGCAGTAGAGTCTTCTCGTGAGCTGCTCTCGTCCTTGGGGCAATGGGTCTTACCAGCTCTCACTTGCACTTACTGAGGAACTAGTGTGGACAGTGCACTGTGGGGACCTTCAAAGGCATATGATTTGCGCCTAGCTGAGCCCTTTAAATCTTGGTGCCCTAGTTAATGGGGATTTAGTCCTCCCAACCTGTCACAGCCCATCTCATTTTTCCTGCTCTTTCTTTTTATAATAGCTAGAGGATTATAATTGTCACATTGAGTTTAAAGGGGATTGGAATGCTCTGTATCTTTCTTCTGCCTTTCCCAGTATCTCCTAAGAGGCATCATAAAGAAGGGTCAGGAATGGATAAACAGCGTTGCTGCAAGTGCTGAAGAAGGGATGAGAGAATTCTTGCTAACCTTTTGCATCTGCCTTTTTGCAGGGTCTGCACTGGATGCTCTGTGACCTCCTGAGCTGTGGCAGCTCCCTGACACAATCCCCATATTGCCTGGGATGCAGGAGCAGGGACTCAGGGCAGTCAGCTGGGCAGGAGCAGCAGCTGCCGGAGGGGAGAATGCTGATGGGAACTGGCTATATGAGGGAATCCTCTTCTTATTCTTCTGTGCTTCCTGTAGCTTAGGTGCCCTGCAAGGTGTTACTCTAATTCCCCAGCTCACAAGCGTGCCAAAAGAACTTGTTGCTGCCTGTGAGTTACGTGTTCAGAAAGGCCAGTATGCACTCTGTTCTTCCACCGGGGCTTCAGCAGAATCCAAAGCTGTTAGCACCTAAAGTTTAAATTAAATATTTTGACCTTTTGGAAGACGTGAGTGGATGGTGCTGTTCACCATGGAAGAATACTTCAAAGCGTTAGAAAGCAGAAATGCATGGTGACCATTTGAACTGCCTAGTTTATGTAGCAATAAATTTAAGAAATTAGGAAATAATGCAGTGCATGACATTTATTGGATGTCTAGGAATTTGCTAAACTGAATCTTCTGACAGATTCATTAAGACTAAGTACATTTTGAGGTTCTGTGTTACATTATCTATTTTGTTGTTAATCAATCTAACTTGATGTTAATTTTAGAATTCCACTAGAAATGGAACCTCTCCCTGCTTTATTTAACTTTCTGGCCCAGTGTGAAGCTTTAAGTCTCTGTGGCAAGGAAAGCTGCGAAGCATGTTGCCAGAAGGTTATTTTGGATCATTAAAGGCAATGCATATCTTCTCAGTCTTGAGTAGGTGAGTGGAATCTGAATGGAAAATAATTCTGTCTAGATCAGAATTTGCTTTAAGTTATCAATCTAATATTGTTCTGCCTAAGGTAAACTCCCATATCATTGTCATTGGCTCATATCTGTTGTGGGTAAATACAGATGCATTTTAGTCATTGCCTATCAGTTAATGGCCTTTTGAGTGTCAGATGCTGCTTAGCATGGAGTGGGCTCAGCACCTGTGCAACGCAGGCTTCAGATCTGCATTTGGTTTCCATTGAGGTGGCTCCGGCCTTTATCTGGGTCTGCTTGGCAAGAGCTAGGTGACTGCTGGCAGTGTGCTGAGGGCTCAGGTGCAAAAGTAGAGACGTGGAGAGAAGGTGTTCCTTGTTAAAATTCAGCAGGCTCCAGCAGCTGCCAGCCTTTCCCCTGCCTTGGCTGTAACTCTGTATGCCAGGGGAGTGCATAGCCTGGCTCATAGCTGGATGTGTATTTCTGCAGCAGACTCTTCTTGTACATGAGGGATTTGGTTTGGGGCTCTTCTGGAATGGGAGAGTGAGGCAGGTGACTTGTTGAATAATAAACTGTTAGGGGCTGCCCCAAACCTGCCTGGAGTTACCCGTTTCCTTGCCATCCTTTTCTGAGTGATTTGCACATCAAAGTTACACAGCCTGAGATCTCCCATAGGTCTTGCTCCTAACCTCTACCCAATGTGCAGACTGTGCTGCTGGGTCTGATAGTCTGCAGATCCCTCCTCACAGAGGTGTTTGGATATCCAGATGGGGAGCTCTTCTGTACAAAGTAAAATGTGAACTGAAAAGACAGTTTCTGTCCCAGGGAGTTTATAACCTTCACAGATGGGTAAGATAAATGGTTGGGGAGAGAAAACATTCTTCCCTACCCATTTCCCTCTGATGTAGAGCTGAGATTAAGACTCAGTCTCTCCTGAAAAGAAGGCCAATGGCATCTTGGCTTGTATCAGAAACGGTGTGACCAGCAGGTCCAGGGAGGTTATTCTCCCTCTGTACTTGGCACTGGTGAGACCGCTCCTTGAATCCTGTGTTCAGTTCTGGGCCCCTCACCACAAGAAGGATGTTGAGGCTCTGGAGCAAGTCCAGAGAAGAGCAACGAAGCTGGTGAAGGGGCTGGAGAACAGGCCTTATGAGGAACGGCTGAGAGAGCTGGGGTTGTTAAGCCTGGAGAAGAGGAGACCTCATTGAGGTCAATGAGGGGAGACCTCATTGAGGGGAGACCTTATTGCTCTCTATAACTACCTGAAAGGAGGTTGTAGAGAGGAGGGCGATGGCCTCTTCTCCCAAGTGACAGGGGACAGGACAAGAGGGAATGGCCTCAAGCTCCGCCAGGGGAGATTTAGGCTGGACATTAGGAAAAAATTTTTCACAGAAGGGGTCATTGGGCACTGAAACAGGCTACCCAGGGAGGTGGTTGAGTCACCTTCCCTGGAGGTGTTTAAGGCACGGGTGGACGAGGTGCTAAGGGGCATGGTTTAGTGTTTGATAGGAATGCTTGGACTCGATGATCCGGTGGGTCTCTTCCAACCTGGTTATTCTGTGATTCTGTGAAATGAAAAACGAGAAAAAATAATTTATGTTCTATTTTCAGGTCTGCTAACCTCTCATTATTAACTCTGATTAAAATACCAGTATTACCTGCGTACCAACATGAATTCAAAGAACTTGGTACTGGATTCAAGCTACTACCCAGAAGCAATGACAACTCAGTTTGTCCTGAGGTAGCTACTGTTGTAACTGGCTGTGCCTTATTCTTGTGAGGACTTCACCTGCTTTGGTAATTAGGATCACTTCCCTACCCTCTGTAATTTCTACGTGGTCAGTGATGGGTGGCCACTTAAAAACCCACTTTGGTGCTTTGCATAACCTGAGGGTGCTGGAATATCTTGGGGGGAATAAATTTGGCTCATATTTGTGGAGGTCAGGAACTTTCCATCCCCTTGTTTACCCTGAGTGCCTGCCTAGGTTTTGGTGTGCATTTTTTTCTGCATATTAATGTAGGGGAAGAAGCAGAATATGAGGATAAGCCACTGGCAGTGGGAATGGGGAGACAGGTTAGGAAAAGCTTCTAAATGATTCCTGTATATGCAAATGTAAATAATTAAACCTGTTCCCACTTAACAGCGTGACTTCTTGTCATGATAAGTTGCTCCTCCAGGCTGAACAGGAATAAATGTCATGGTGTTTGTTGAACTCTAGGAGCTGGACTTCAGCCTCTCCCACCTCAGCCCTTATACTGAATGATCTTTAAACAGTCCTTAGTGGGCTTTGATGGCAACCTGTGTGGCAGTGGGCCTCCCTGGGGCTGCTGCTGCTTCAGTCTTAACTCTGTCTTTGGAGAGTTAAATTCTCAAATTTATCAGGGTAAAGAGAGGTTTTCCATGTGATATTGTTTTTAATACCCAGTGACATCCGCAACCAGTGGATTCTAGTTCTCTGCTCAGACCAGTAGCCTGTGCGAGCTGCTCTTGTTGGGAAAAAAATACGCTATAGGCACTTTAATCATTCCCTCTACAGATAAAGACTGTTTGCATCTGGGAATACAATCCTGGCATTAGTAGTATATATTCATTTTTAATCTTGCTACCAAACTCTGAAAGCAGAAAGCTAACAGCAACATAAGTGCCTGCATGCTGAATTGTTTATATTCCTGTCCAGTGGAACATAGCACAAGTTGTAATGGGCAATACTATCTGACTGGGCATATGGCCTTTTTGCCACAAGCAATTAATAGTCAAATGCAAACATGAGGAGCATCATCTACTTTTGTAGGAACAGAATTTTACAAGGATGAATTCAGCTTGTTTCACTCATTTTCCCCAAAACAGGAGTCTGAATATAGGACATCTACTGCTGTGGATGGCAAGAAGGGGGAGGTTGCTAGATCAGACCCCAGCAGCCTGGACAACATCAATTGAATGATGAAAAGTTACAAATGGATGACTAGTCCTTTACCCCCATTGTTTTGGCAAGTGATGTTGGGTAACATTTGTTACTAGTAATTCTGTAATATGGGCACAGGCAACGTAGCCGTCTAAGGTGTGAGGGCCCTTGAGTATAGCTGGATAACCGATTCTGTGAGGCACACTGAAGATGTTTCTGGGGCAGCAGCAATATGCCACCTCAAGGAGGCTCCTAACAGCTGCAAGCAACTCTCAGACCCTAGGGAAGTCTGTCCTGTTTGACATGTACTTGCTATTACTTCATGAACCTCTCCATATGGTGCTATGGGACAGGGACAGAAATGGATCTGCAGAGAGGCTCTGTGCTGTAAGCAGAAATGGGCTATTTGGAGGTACTTGAGGGTGAAAAATGGCCAAAATAGCCTGAAACCCATGATGATATAAAGGAAATACCTTTGCTTCTGAGATGAGTGAGTGAAAAAACCTCACCTATTTGGTACAACCACTTAGGCTCCCTATAGGTTGTGCTTCCAAAAGAACTAATTGTAATCCTGCCAGTTCAGTATCTCCAGCATTACCAAAGCACGTATGAAAAACAACTACATGGGAACGTCTTCACTGTCATTCAGAGGGCAGCTCAACTGTCTGTCCTGTGGACGGACACTGAATCAAGGAAGAAAGGTATTTATATTGTGCTTTATTGTTGACCTATAAGAACTTGTCACTGTGCACTTCTCAAAAACCTGTTATTTTGAAAAAAATCTCTTATCTTTTAATTAAGTTGATTTGATAAATTTCTGAGTGTATGAAGGTGAACAGCAATATGCTCCTTGGTTTGCTGAACCAGTTTCCATGAACTTGGAGAAGATTCCTTCATGCTCTATGTGGATGAGAAAGATGTATGAAGAAAGCTGGGGTGCAAGAACTTTTATCTTTATTATATGCTCCTAGTGTAGGGTGGATGTGGAAGTATTCAAATGTATTGAAAATATTTGAATGTTTGCTGAAATGTGGAATCTTAATATTTTCAGTTCATTTCAGTTAGGAAAAAAGGTGGGGTGTGGGGGTGGTGCGTTTCCTCTTTACACAAATGATGTTGTTTCCATCAGTCATGGAAAGCGGAGATGTTAAAATATCTCTATCATCCAGATAGCCTCCCTGCAAATGCTGACTGCCTCCTGTAGCAATGGTCCACTCTATCTCTTGGAGCCTCTTGCTTGTTTGGGGAGGTACGGAAACCATCCAGTAGCTCTTCCTTCCCTCCATCCCATTAAATAGGTTGACAATATAACATGCAGGATGCACAATGCTGTTGTTTTAGTCTGAGCTAGACTAAATGTTCAAGGTCTGAAACCAGAAGGAAATATTATCTAAGGATGCTGAGATTATAGGGAGGAATCCAATATTACTGGGGTGGAGCTGGATATTCCATGTGTAGAAGGAGCTCAGCCACATCCTCTCCTTTGATGATCTGGGAGGAGAGGACTGCTCTAAGAGAAGCCTGTCTGCTCCTCCAGAGGTAATTTAAGAGCCTGCCTCCCATTCAGGCAAGGGAAATGCTATCAGCGGAATTTTTCCTAGTATGTTGACTAACTTGGCTGTATGTCATGGCCTAATGGTGTTACTGCAGAGAGCAGTGGATAGAGGATGATTTTCCTTGAACGTTTTCTTTGCTGTGTGGGAAAGGGGCTGCTGCCATCTGATTCAGCTGCTCAGCAGCCAGAATTCTCTCTGCTGGTCAATAAACAGAAACTGCTGTTTGGTGCACCAGAAATTGGAGTACTGGCTGCTATAGTTATTACTTAGTTTCTAGTGTCAGATTAGGTAGGACTTAGCTATTGAAGACTTACAGGCTGAAAGTGAATCTGTATTTCTGTGTTAAACAGATTTGTAGTGGTGTCTCTTCTGCCTAATGATTTTTATAGGGGAAACAGTCTAGAGACAGTAAGATTGAGAAACTTGGTCAATTGGTACTTTCATTGACACATCTGGTGCACTTGACTCTTCAGAAATGCAGAAAGTGCTTAAGCGTCTTCATTTACAGATTGAGAGTCTGAGGGAGGTTCAGAAAAAATAAGGTATTGATTTACAGTGATTGTTCAGGCTCCATTGACTTTCTCTTTGAATACATTTTCCACTGTGTATTTGACTGACATCCCTTTCCTTAGAGATTCAGTGCGTGAGCAAATGGTCACAGCTATTTTGCAGGGAGGGCAGGTGGATCAAGGAAAAGGAAGGTGAATATATCCCCGCTGATGGACTGCTGGCATGCTTAGCGCATGATGATGCTTCTTCTCTCGGGGTGTTTTTGGGATAAGGTATCAAGAGTGCTCATGTTTGCAAGTATGATATCTTGCAGTGCTGTAAGGTGAAGGCCCTTGTAATGAACAACTTGAGTGAAGCACACATTAATGAGTTGCCCAAGGATGGCTCATTGGCTCCTGCCAAGAAGAAGGAAATATGTCACTGTGATTTGTGCTTACACAACTGTGCACTGAATTTTATCCTTGAACTGTGTTCCTGTTTAAGATAAGATCCCTTGAGTGAGACACATGCCATTTGCATTAGATTCTTAATTAGAAGAATTCATCATAAACACAGGCATCTTTCTCTTGTTAATATGGCAATGGATAGAGATTAATTACATCAACAGAAATGTATCTATTGTTGTTTGCTATTCCTATGAAATGTGATAGTTATTGGTGTGTGCAGACAGACATGAGATTCTACGTGATATTGCTGTGTTGCCACTATTCTTTTAATTATTTGATGCATTACTGACTTCTGAGTTGAGTTAGCTGCACAAGGCTTGCTATCTGCTGATGCTTAGGAGGTGCTTAGAACTTACATATTCAAAAATTTCTGGATCTGCAGTGATAAAGGGGAAAATCATGGCATGTTTACATTTTTAATAGCAGCCCTCTTCTAAAATATCTGTGTTCTTCTCTCCCATACTGCCACTAGCAAAGGAACTGCTAGAGTGCAAGGTGGTAATATACAATGATGATTTCAAAGTTATTAGTTTGGTGCATCCTCTCTTTCTGTTCCCCTCTATCTTCCTGCCTCCTCCAGTTCAGCTGTCCAAGGGATGCCATTTTGAATGCGTGTGAACTCCACTAGCTATGCAGAACTCAAGAACTAGAGATTAAAATTGCTTATTCTTCTATATGAAACACATAGCTTCCAGTGCCAAGGATTAACTGCTTACATTCAGGTTTTGAAGGGTCCATGCAAGAAAGCCTTGCTGGCTCCAAAGCACATAAGCATGATTTGAAATCCTTGCCCGTGGGGTGCAGCAGGGCTCTCTGAAACTAGTGGGAACAATTAAACCACTGGAGAGTTGGTTTTGGTGGGTTGTTTTGGCCAATAGTCCCCATCCCTGTCCTCAGGGATACTTTCTTTTAGCTGGTTTTTCTCCTTTTGTCCTCCTTATATGGCAATCATGGTATAAACAGATTGTTAAGGAGATATGTTTCATTTCCCTGCCTAAAAATGAAGTGAACATATGGAAGCTGCTTCATGGAGACGAGTTTTGAGGCTTCTTTTAACTTGGCAAAGACTTTGCTCTCACCCCAGGAAAACAATGCCAGTGTGGCAGACAGAGGCAGAAAGGGAAGCTCATGTAGATAGTTTACAGGAGGAATGGACAAAGAGCATTTGAAGTGTGTTTTGAAGAGATCGGTGTTGTAACAGTTGGGTACACAGTGTGCTGGGCCAAATTCCACTTTGACTCTCACACTAGTTAAAATTTGTGATTTTCAGCTGCTTCTGTCCTCTGAGCACAAAAGTGAGGAGATCCATGGTATTACTAGAGGGGAGATGAGTGTCCATGTGTTTAATTAAGATCTGCTCTTCAGTGAGTACTTTATTGCAGGTGCTCTCTGTACACTACTTGCATTTTTCTTTTGAGATTAAAGTGATAAGAACTTTTCTTATAGAATCATAGAATCATTAAGGTTGGAAAAGACCTCTAAGATCATTCAGTCCAACCATTCTCCCAACACCATCATAGCTACTAAACCATGTCCCAAAGTGCCACGCCTACATGTTTTTTGAACACCTCCAACCAAGGAGAGTCACTGCTTCCCTGGGCAGCTTGTTCCAGTGTTTGACTACTTTTTTGGTAAAGAAATTTCTTCATCCCCTTGTCTTCTGTATTCTCATGTCATGAGTTAGGGATTAAAGTGCCTCCTCTGCCAAATGCAATCTGATGGCAGGTCTTGCCTGGAAGATTTATTTGTTTGTGTATGAGGTTTTTCAAGTTTAATTGGATATTAAGTTGGACTTCAAAGAAATATCGCGAAATGAAGGAATGTGAAACAAGCATTTCTGCCTGTTCTTGTTCTCAAGTGTACAGTGCCTGTGACTCTTGGAAGAAGAACAGACTGTTGTGGAATTAAGATGCTTGAAGAGTCCCTGACCTGTGGGCTGTGGTGCTTTCTCTGTCCAGAAACCCTACTGGAATAGTTTCTGTGCAGTTCTAAAAATGTCTAGATTACCATGATGGGGCCCAGACATGAGTGATCTGTCACATGTCTGGGGACAAGTGTTACAGACCCTTAGAACAGATAAGAATTCAGTTAAAAATAGATAAGAATTTACTGACAATCCATAGATTATTGGATTCCTCCGTGTAAAATCTCATGTACAGCACTGAGGATTAATTGATTAAACGCTTCTCTAAGAAATTGTATTCTAAGATGTAAGTAATGTAAAATTGCCTTACTGGCTCAAAAAAGCATAAAATTAGGAGTTTAAAGTGGCTGTTGCCAGGCAGAGTGTATTGTTGTCTGCTTTTCATTATAGGACAATATTTTCCTGGGGGCGGGGGGAAGTGGATCCAAGTCTTTTGTATCCTTATGGTGAATGGAAGCAGTTAATTAAAATAAACACTTCGGGTTTGAGATTTGCAAGGTCTTTGAGATGAAGGACTTGGGTAGACCTGAAAGGAGGTGTTCCATGAAGCTGCTTCCTGCTTTGCAGTTCTCCCTTTGAGCTGAGATGGAAAGGAGGTGTTAATCACTTCTCAAGGGCTCTGAGAGACATTGCTACTATCTTGTGAACATCATTGATTGTGTCCTCCAAAAGATCTTGCTGGGGCCATGCAGCTGGAAGAAGGGATAGACAGCTGTGGTAGCTTGCTGAAAGACGCAAGAATATTTTATTTAAGAGCCTGTAAGCACTTATTACTGTTCCTTTTGTTCTGTTACAGTGCTAATTTTATATTTTCTCTACAGGTTACCATGAAAAACTGTGCTATTCCTCCAGATTTTGCTGACAGACAGAAGGGACTGCTTGTGAGGTTAAGAGACACAAGAGGAACTAGTCTTACCAAGACATCCTTCTGTTGGCAAACAATGCTTGTTTTTCCTTGTCCCTGGGTAGTGCCTCCCTTTTGGGCCATGAAGGAAGCAGAGGCTCCATACCAGCAGGATGGGGGTTCTATTAGGTCATGAGAGGCCTGGGGGCAGGGGAATCATCTTCCAATAACTGGACTAAAAAGATGCTGAGGGATGTGAGGTGTATTTGGACAGAATATGGGAGGAAACAGGAAGAATGAAAGCCAAGTTGATCTCCTCCAGATGCTGGTTGTGGTCCCCGAGGAAAAGCATTTTTGCTCTGTTGTCACTGGTGTTTATACTCAAGGTTAAAGCACTTGAGTGGAGGTGAAACACCAGTCTGAGAACGTTTTGCTTCAGATGGGGTGACTGCAAAGGGAATTCTTGTTCTTAGCTTGGTATTAACCAGCGGCTGTGAGAGGGATGACTACTGTCACTTGCCTGGTATCATGGAAATGCGCAGTGAAGGGTGATATTAAGTTATTATCAACTAAAAGAAATGGAGAGAGTTTCTTTCCCACTTGGCTTAAAACTTGTTGCTTCACACAGGCCGACATAGTGCTCTGGGAAGGGATCAAAAGGGTCAATGTGTGTGGGAAAACAGAGGATGGGAATAGATTCTCTGTATGTACTTTTCCCACTTGCTGCCTGTCTCCAAAGTTTATCAGTAATTTGGGAATTGGTTCTGGCATATTGGTCTTCATGTTATAAATGAAGTAGTCTGTTAAAGGTGTATCTGATGGGTGCTGGAGTACTTGTATGAGCTGTCATCTGTTAAGATGGTACCAGGTTAAAGATGCTTGTTTGATGGGGTGGTTGCTGTATGCCCAGCTCCAGTTCAGCACTGAGTGGAGGATCTGGGAGGCAAGGTGGCATTTGTACTTACAACCCACAGTTCAGCTCCAAGGGCTGCTGGAGCAGCCTTGTGGAAAATATCATTGCAGTTTGAGCCACTAGCCTAAATGCTGGCTCCATAACCCAGAGAGTGAATAAGAACCTAGAGACAGAAAAGTCTTACAGCTTCTGACTCAGTGTGTTTAAGTGATATGGAATGGGGAGAGCTTATGGGGGGCAGGCAGGATGGATAAAGAAAGTTAATTTGGAGGAGAAGTGTATTGCCATGTGGCAAGACAGGACCGACTTTGGTTTTGTGCTTTTTTCTCTGCACTCTGGACTGCAGAGAACAGCATCTATTTAAACATCTCTGTAGACTTTCCTTACTTCCACAAGAGAAAATAAAGGCACAATATTTTTTTTTGTAGGAAATACGAGGTGTGGCTACGTACACAGTCTCTGGGAGATGTGTAAGTGTTATTTGTGTGGATGTATATTGACATCCTTGAGGTTCATGTGGCAAACCAGCTACAAATGCATATTGTAACGATATTTTAATGGTGGTAATTTCTGGAGACTGTTTTTCTGTACAGAGGAATTTCACCATCTCTGTACTTATTTTCCCGCTTTATTTAAAGTAGTTATTCAGATTTAGTGTTTCTTCTACTGCTCTGAGTGGTACAAATGAAATAGTAACAACCCATTTGATCTCCTGAGAAAACCATTGGAGGGATGCCTCTGTTTGTCTACCAGCTTCTGTCCCCACCAAGCAGAGATCCATCTTACACACCCTTAATTTAAAAGCCCCAAAGCCTTCCTGCGTAGAGGACTGGTAGTAGGAACCTCCAGGATGCAGCTTCATTCCTTCCTTTTGGGTTTATTTTGTCTGAGGCATCCCTAAGCAAGACTTGAGGCATCCAAGAGCTGGTGACAAGCCAGGTTACACTCCTCTCCTGTGCTCCTGTGTGAGGGTGGGCTTGCCCAAGACTGGATGACTCATGCACGCATCCTCTGATGAGGTTGCAAAAGCAGAAGTGACTTGGAGCAGGGAGAGCCCTCTTTAGCTGGTGGTGATGTCTGAGCCTTGCAGCAAAGTCTCCAGCAGCGAAAACTAGTGAAGCCCCTTCAACTCCGTTAATTAAAATAGCAATAAATGAGCATTCACTTGTGATGGCTAAGTGAAGTTGTCGTACCACAACCCACGAGATTTTGTTTGATGTTTCAGTGTTCCCAAGTTAATGAGCCTCCTTGAGATAGGTATTCCTTTTCTCTTGAAACCTATCATCATGTCTCAGACCTGGCACGGTAGGATTTGAACTGTGTGACACTGGCTAATGCAGAGATATAAATTGCTATGTCAGTGCCTTTGTCACAGTGTGTGGTCTGTGTCAATTGTTTCTCTCCAAGGCACTCATTTTTTAAGCAGTCCATCACAGTGCCATTATACTTCTGGTGAGGAGGATCACTTAATTTCTACAAAAAGAAACAGGTTTTCTTCCCTAATCTATGATCAAAGATCAGTGGACTTTCAAAAGATTCCTTTCCTTTAGCAAAATTATTTGTTCAGTTGTTCTGTATGACTGACAAATACATATCAATCACAGACCTTTAACATCACAGCGCAAACTGCTGCTGCCTGCATTTAAAGACTGATTATTTATTTGCAGGAACAGTACCAGCCAGTTATCCTCTATGAACCAGCATACAGAAATGGGTGGTGTGCAGTCCTAGCAAATCAGGAGGGTAGGTTTGCAAAAATTGCTCCATTTTATGATGTATGTCCTTTACAAAGATTTGATGCTGAGAGACAGTTTTCTATTGTTTAATTTAACTGCTTATTTCTAATGAAGAGTGCCAAGCTCTTCTGCTCTGCCTAGTTGGGACATTGGTTTCTAAAGGGTCAGCTTTCCCAAATTACCCAAATGTACCAAGAGCTTGGGTATTTTAAGCTTCTTGCAAAAGGATTTTTTTTTTTTTTTTTTGCTTCTGTAAGGATTATCCCTTGGATATCCATAGCTTTGAACACAAGCACAGTTATTTATACTTCCTTGTGGAGAGTGAACGTCTGGCAATCAACTTGTTTCATCTTTTGCAGAGCATTTGGAGTATCTCATGAATGACATGTCAAAAACCAGGTTCTTGACCAATGTATGTTGATATGGCAGTAAACACCCCTATTATAGCTGTATTAAGGCTTCTGTGGGTGATTATCAGACTATGGAAGTAGAGTCTAGGAAAGGAGTCTAAAGTTGGCTCTGCATTATTTGTGCTGGTTTTGTTAGCTGCTTTTGGCTGAGCTGATTAGGGGAGAAGCTGAAAGTGGATGCTTACAACAATCTGACAGTTGTTCTGAGAAAAGTTAATCACAAGAGCTTCCTGAGGAGGCAAGGAGGCACAGTAGCTTGATACTCATCAGCATGGATAGGTAGCAACACTGTACTGGGTAAAGGCATCAGTAATGGCTTTGGTGAATGAAGTGGGCAGAGCCCTGCAATTGCAGTGGGAGTGTGAGGCAGGTGCTGAGCATCTCATTTCAGCACCCTGCTTCCACGTAGCAGGCCCTGCTGTGTCTGCAGCACACTGTGAGTACTCATTTGCTTCTCACATAACTGGGAACTGGCTCTGTTTACACAGAATAAGAAGCTAGCTTAAAAAAAACCAAACAGAGGCAACAAAACAAACTAAAAATTACTATGGTATTGCTATAGTAACAAACATCTAGAAATGCAGACAGAGCTGTATATCAGCTGCAGGCTGGGGCTTTATAGCCTGTGCCCTGGTGGTTACATATACAATCAGAGACAAAAATGATTCTGTAAAGGGAAAATAGCAGCAGGTTTATGATACCTTGAGATCTTTCCAAATATGGACCTACTGCTCTCTCTGAGGCAGAGAGGAGCTGTTGCAGGCTGTTTGTATGCATCTGTCATTGTCTGCCCACTGCCTATCCAGGCAATGGGAAATGAGGGGCCAAATGCACTTCACGGCGTTATTATGGCTGAGCAGAAATGGCTGATTAGGAGACTGGCATTTGAATATTCTGCATTTTGAGTTTAAGAATACATTGGCCTCATCAGATTTTGTGGGGGCTTGACTAGCTGGAAAAGACTAATTGATTTTGCATGTAGTTTATCATTTGCAGCTTCCACCAGCACATTCAGTGACAGGCCTGAGAGAAGACAAAGGGAGCTCAGCTTCTTCTTTGGCACGGTGTTTAGTTGTGAGTGCAGCAGTTCTGAGTTTTGCTTTGTTTTCATTCTTGTATTCCATTTTCAATCTGTTATGGACAATGTTAAAATCAGTGAAGAAGGAGAGGAGGTGCCAGCAGCAGGGAACTTTGGGTTTCTGGCTGAGATGGAGCAGGTTGTTCCGAAGCATCAGTAAACCATGGGGTGTCCTTGTTACTCAGATAGCCGTCTTGCCCTCCAAAAGTGCCTCCCCAAAAATATAGTGGGACTGGGTAATAGGGCAGCAGAAAAATGGAAAGAAGTTCCATCAGGGCAATTACAGAGGTGTAGGGGACCCCTCTCTAATCATGAAGCTGTTAGGAGAAGGCCTAGCTTTGAAGAAGGGAAGAAAGACCTCAAAATGCTGCCTCCTAAAAGAGATCTTGTTTCCCTGCAGCCCTCCTTGAGGGATGATCCTGAAAGATATTTGGGAAGTGAAAAGGAAACTGCCTTTTGTAATGCAAGGATTTCTCTGGCTTGCTGCTCTTCTGGTTCTCCTTGGGACCAAGTTACAGGTTGCTTCTTCCTGGATACCATTTCTGGCTTTTCGTTAGTTGAAGCTATTGAGTGTGAGATATCACTGAGTACTTGATTTGATCACTTTTAGCATGCCACTTGTTTCTGTTCTGCTTTGCACATGATTGCAGGGAAGCACGGGAAGGACTTCGAACTGACACTTGTAATTTTGGATCGCCTTCTGTGCTAAGTGCTTACTTCTATAACCTTAAATATGCCTTTTAATATTGGTTTGGAGTGGAGGAGACAAGGGGGAGAGCTGGATGAAGTAATATTATACGTTGTCATGGTTTAACCCTAGTCAGCAACCAAGCACCGCACAGCTGCTCACTCACGTCCTCCCTGGTGGGAGAGAATCAGAAGGGTAAAAGTAAAAAAACTGATGGGTTGAGATAAGTACAGTTTCATAAGTAAAGCAAAAGCTGTGCATGCGAGCAAAGCAAAACAAAGAATTTATTCACTGTTTCCCATCAGCAGGCAGGTGTTCCAGCTTCTCCAGGAAAGCAAGGCTCCATCAGTGCTTGGGAAGACAAACACCATAACACCAAACATCCCCCTTCCTTCTTCTTTCTCCAGCTTTTTATGCTGAACCTGACATCATATGGTGTGGAATACCCATCTGGTCAGCTGTGGTCCGCTGTCCCAGCTACTTCACCTCCCAGGTCCTTGTGCACCCCCAACCTACTTACTGGTGTGGTGACGGGAAAGGTAGAAAAGTTGGGTCTGAGCACTGCTCGGCAGTAGCTAAAACATTCCTGTGTTATCAACAGTTTCCAGCGCAAATCCAAAACATAGAGCCCCGTACCAGCTACTACGAAGAAAATGAACTCTTATCTCAGCCAAAACCAGCACAGATACACATTGACAGACAATGAAGTACCCTCCAACTAAGGTAGATAAAATCCTTAAGGATGTGCTCCTGTAGAAGTTCAGCACATGTTATCACTGGTTTTAGGGAGCCAGAGCAACTCATGTTGCTTAAACATTTGTTAATTACAGAGAAAGATTGAAAAATGCCTCCTGGCAACTAGCTTGATCCTGAGCAGTGAACGTTACTCAGTGGGCATGAGAGCTGCTGGGCGTGCTCTGGCTCACAGCCTGTGGCCACAGAGGTCTCAGTGGGAGCTGATTGTGTGATAATCAAAAATAAAATATAAACTGTAAACTGCATTTTATTCAGTAGGAGGTGCTGCTCTGGTATTGCTGGTCAGAGCACCTTCAGCAGTGGCAGGGATGGGCTGCCACTATACAGGGCATACAAGTGAATAACCTGCCTGTGTGCTGCTGTTCCATAGGCCTGCCGTGTTCAGACTCATACTACAGAATATCTTTTACATCCAACCAGCTACAGTTAAGAAATGCTTATTCCAGACTGTGTAATGCAGAGTTACAAGTTATAATAATTCTTTCACATACGCCTTTGGTCATTTAAGAGCAGGTCTCCCACATCTTGTTCCCTCTCTAACAGTTCTTACTGGGGTTTTGGTGGTTAGTTTTTTGTTGGGTTTCTTTTTTTTAGGTTTATTTTGTGATATCTTTGGTGCTGTCCATTCTGGTGTTTGCTGCTACAGCTTTGCTTTTGGTTTTGTGAATCTTTTGAAACCTACTTTGAATGAACCTGTCGGCACATTTCCTTTCTTCATCTTTGTTCATCTCTGTATTTCCTTCTGGAGCCAGAAATGCTGAAAGCCAACAAGAGTGAGCCAGAAATGTGAAAAATTTCTCAACATCTTTTTCTATTTGGGAGAAAATGAATTGTGTTACAGACTCTGTGTCTCTAACAATCTGTATTGCATTTAACCTTTACCTCACCACCACAACCTCCAGCTAAAGTTATATGTTGTTTGTCTTCTGAGTAATGAAGGCTATTTACAACTTATTTGTTAGAATGGTTTCTAAACAAAAGCCGTTTTCCAGGGCTAATAACAATTTGTAAGATGGGGAATTTCAGTGTGTTAAACAGTTACATGTTTCCATACATTGTACTAAAACCATGAGTGTGAACAACTGAAAGATAGTGGAAAACTGAAGTCTTCATGAGTACTCTGTGTATGTTTGTTTCTCTATTTATATTTTTGTTGTGGCTGAAATCCTGTCCTGGTGATGTCACTGGGAATTTTGCCACAGGATTTCACTAGTAATTTACAGCACCCTTGGATTTTTATATTGTTTTCTTCTGAACGCAAACCGCCTCCGTGCTTCGTGCTGATCTCTGCAGAGAGGAGCAAGCAGAGCTCATCCTTGTGACCATTCCTGTGGTTTGCATGGAGCTGTGACAGGACTAGATGTAAGTAGCTTTTATTTTTAATTCATAGTCAGGAGGGCTGCTGAAGGCCCAGGCAAGATTCTTTGGCCATTACAGAACTGGTGGCTTTTTGGAGCTGTGCTCTCTCATTGGTGAAATAAATCCGTATGGTGAAAAATACCTCTCCAGTGCTCCTCGACAGTGGGAGGTAGCCGGGCTATTCTGCTGCCCAGAGATGTGATTAGGGTTCTACTGCTTATATTCTGCTGTCGTGCTTTAGAAGAAGAGAATTTTTAGAATCTATTATCTATTATTATCCAATAGACATTGAGAAGGGAAAACAGTCTTCCTTGACAGCATCATTTATACTCACACAACGCTCCTCTGGGAAGCAAAAGGTTAGAGGCACAGCTCTAGTTATCAGAAACAGGCACCCATATTTTTCTTATGACATATGCATGACCTTTTAGTTTGGAAACTCGCTTGCAGAATGGAGACTGCTGAGCTGGTGGCTGGGTTGTGAGCCAGCCAGCTGTGATGGGAGTAGGCTATCAGGAGTGCAATCTTTGCCTGGTGTGAGGAAAGCGGGACTGGACTGCAGGGCTTTGGGAGCTTTCTGAAAATGAGATTTGGGCAAAAACTCACTAGTTGAATCTATGGAGAAAAATGCCAGACATCTCTTTTGATAAATTAACTCAGAACCTGCAGCTCCCAAAATCTGCCTGATCAGACCTATGGTTTAGCCAGGCCAAAAGCCAGCTGTAGTCCAAGGGATCTGTAGTGGTATTGTTGCTGACTACAAACATTCAAACGTTACTTGATTTGAAAATCAAGTTTTATGTCTTTTATCTTTACTTTCTGGATTTTGAATTGCTTTTATCTCTTCTGCAACTATGAAGGCAAAAAATTATCCTTTCAAAAGAAAAGCTGAGAGTTCTAACAACACAAGTTAGAAGTCACAACTTTTCAAGATGATCTTACACGATGAGACTCGCAACAAACTGTGAGCGCTGTGTGGGTCAGGTAGTGGGTGCCCTCTCTATTGAGTAGGGGCTGACAGAGTAATGGATTTTAAAGATCCTCCCTGGTGATCACAATCATTGACTTTATTTTGTTGCAGTTTGCACCTGCAGAATGAAACAAGTGGCTGTGTGAGGGACTGTAGTGTTCTGTGCATGGGGAGAACTGTATTTCCAAGAGCAGTGGTTTTGGCCTTACCTGTCCTGAGTGTATTTTTGTGATGCCTGCTACTACAATGATTTTACTCTTTTTTATATGCCTGGCTCTTTCCTGGTTGACAGTGATTAAATGGCAGAGCAGAGAGGCTGTTGAAGAGGCTTCTAGTAATAATGTGATTGAAGTCTAGAACGACAGAGGCCTGCATAGCGTAACACAGAGGTTTTTCATATTTGACAGGCAAATATGAGCCCATTGCATGATTATTCATTGGTGTGCACCATCTTTGATTAAATTTGCTACTGGGGAGGTGAATTTAATGTCTTTGCAAATGGAGACACAAGCAGGAGCAGAGCATGGCTCTAAGGGTCTTGTCAGTTCAAATTGATTGCTGAGTCCTGGAATTGGAACAATGCAGTAACTGAAAAATTAATCAATTAAAATGGAATATCATTTGGCTCCTAAACAAAATGCCAACAGGGCGATATTCTCAAATCTTTACTGACAAATAGACAATGAGTTTTTCCACTATTAGAAGATAATGTTGCATGCTGCAGGGCTGAATACAGAGCAGAGGCTGAATACAGAGCAGAGAACATAGCTGGGTGAAATGGATCTTGTTCAAAGGGACTTTTTTTTGTAATAAATTGTGGATGTATGTGCACCATCACCATTGTCACTATAGAAGAAGTACTAATACAGTCCCTGGGGATAGATCTTATGGCTTTGAACCTCTGAAATACAAGTCTGCTTTGTGAGCTGAAGGTCATTCTTGAGCTCCTCTAACAAACCGCGTCATGATTCATTGATGGCATAAGGACCTATGTTATGTCTTTTTGTTAAACACCAGCGTTCATGTTGGTTTACAGACAAGCTGCATTTTAATATTGTGCCTGGCTAGCTCCCAACCAGCAGTTCCTGCCACAACCTGTTCTATGTGATGTTCAAATGCTAGTCTAAGGAAGAGCTGTGTGGAGCATTGTGCTGAATGACTTGACATATCAAGGTCATGTCTTACCCAGGTGTTATTTCCTGGGAAGCCAAGCTCAGTGCAGGCTCTGGAGCTGTGGGCCAGCCTCTAGGACAGCACAGAGACAGGACTGTGGCTCCCTGAGACCAGTCTATCACCTGCCTTGGTCTACAGGATGTGCCATGCATGCTTCCCACCTGCATGAGAACCTGTAACAGGATCTATCTGGTGATTGATTTAACCTGGGAGGAAGGGAGAATTGGTGCGGAATTGGATAATACTCAAAATCATGAATGAACAAGACCTGCTAAAAAACGTGTTAGGGGAAGTTCTTTCCTTGATGGAAGATGGGGAGTAATTCCCACCTCCTGCTCTACAGTTAGGATTGTTCCTGGTGGAGGTGTGAAATGTCCCCTTGTCTTCCTGACTCAGCCGTGTGTGTATATAGTATTTCTGCCTAGTGCAAATGTTGACTAGTTGCAAAACCTCACTATTTCATCCTTAATCATCTAATCTCCATTTAAAGCACTGACTCTTGAGGATGAATGATTAAGAAGGTACTTCAACTTCTTTTCTCTTGCCTTAGCAAAAACCCCTTGCAGTGTGACCTTGAAGGCAAAGCAAATGAGCCTGAAGCTTAGTATAATGAAATATTTTAATGCTTTCGATGAGCAGTGCTGGCTCCTCGGTGCTAGCTGACTTCTGCTTGTCTGTTAGGTAGCTAGTTTGCTGCTGTCTATGTTAGCAGCTTATGAGTTCTAAAGTTGCTTTTTTCTTCTCTGCAAAAATATCTGTGGCAACATCTGTCACTCTAGACAGTTGTGATTCACTGGAAAGAGAAGTTGAATGTAGGTCACTTGAGTTCAAAGGGAATAGATTAGTACATCAGCATAGCAGGCACATAAACGCGCTGCATCTGTGCAGACAGCATAGGTGGGGGAGTGGGCATAGAGAGGCACAATTTATGTGCCCAATACATTTAATCAAGACCTAGTCCACTCTCATTTTGGTGAGGGTGCCAGTGTAAGCTGCCTAGTCCCTTAGGTATTCAAAGAATGTGCTGTCATGTCTGTCTTCTCCGTGACACCAGACGTCCTCGTGGATATTTATGGATAGAGAGAGATGTGCTTGGAAAACAAGTGCTGTTTCAGGGAAGAACAATTCCATAGACTTCACACCTCTCTCATGCTGGTACTCAGCAATTTTTAAGACCATCCCCTCACTATTTTTCAGGGGTTATTCCGCATTTTTTTCCTCCTGGAGAGAAATATAAGAGCATAAAGGCTTCTATCAGCAAAAAAATAGCAGTGTTCATGTTGCAACAAATTTGCCAAACAGGGACAAAATGGCTTTACTGCTGGAAATGAGATGGAGATCAAATGAACATAGAAGCCAGGTATATGTGTGTCTGGACATGTGGATGTTTATACAAAATTGATGTCTGTGAATGTCATAAATATATTAAGAAAGACAATCGCAGTATAATTTTTTTCACTTTTGCATAATGGACATCTGTGCACATTAAACTTCAAACTGGGGGAAGAAATAGACCTTGGCAACTGCTTCACCTCATCTGGGGTCTGGATTTCCACCGTTTTGAGCAGCCTCATTTCCTCAGAGCTGTTTGGAGGAGAGCGCCCTCCGGCATCTATCTTTGAAGCCCTTTTGACTTCCAATGCTTTGCTTTATTCAACACTCCTAACAAAAGACTAGAAGGATGCCCCAGGGCATCGTGTCCTCCCCCTCCAGTTATGCCTCCAGGCCTTCCTGCCTCTGGGCAGCTGGGACAGAAAATTTTATAGGTTCCAGCCCTTGATAACTGCTCAAGATCTGTTAAGAATTACATAGCTGGGTCAAAGATGGTCATGCTTTATGGAAGCTATCTTCTGTTATATGTTATTTCTATATATGCCATATCTGTCTTAGCCAGCGTTGAGCATGATAAGCAATAGTATCATGCACCTGTCACACCTGAGGATGTATAATAAATTCCGGCTTCTCAGGTTACTGTTCTACAATGAATATATATCAGGGCTGTATTCAGAGGGGAATCCAAGTTGGCATGATTTATGCATAGATTTCTAATCTACATGAGGGAGAAGAGAGGTTAGTTTGTGCTGACGCCAGTCACTGCATGTGGAAGTGACTTGTCTGCATGCAGTATGATGCTGAGTTTATTTAACTAGTGTGTCAGTGAGTGTCAGTGAGTACCCTGTACTCTTCAGGGGCGGTGTCTGCAATATGAACGAGACTGGTGTGTGCTGTAGTGCTGGCATTTGTGCACTGTGTGTTACTTTTGTTATCCTCCAGTTGTCGACCCATGCTGCTTTGTATACCTTTGGGACCTTGTCAAAGTAATCCAAATGTGCTTCCTGAAAGCATTTCTTCCCTTCTGTAGACAAGGACATGCAGGATCAGGATGAAATATCACAAGAAGGTTGCTTCTCCCTGGAGTCACTAAGAGATGGGATTGTTAGGGGGAGGCTACATGGCTGCCTCAGAAGCAAAGTTATGAGTTCTTAGACATGAAATCAAGGACTTGGGACTGTGGTAAGACAACAGCACCTTTCCATATGCTGAGAGGTTGAGTGAGGGTAGTGATGTTTGAACCTGTCGGAGAACCATCACTTGTAAGAGACAGAAGTAGTAATTTAATTGCTCTTGGGGTTTTTCTGCTGCTCCCCCTGTAAATTTTCCCCATGCTGTTTTCTTCTCTTGTGTTGCCTACTTTCTTCCCTAAAGCTGCCCAAAAAGACGAGCTTGTTTAACTCTATCAAATCTGCTTGAACGGTAGTGGCCAGGCCTTGTCGTATCAACACACTGTTGTGACCTGTAGGTCAGGAATATCCTGTTTCTAAACTCTTCACACTAACAACCTATGACTGCTTGTGACAGACACCATAGGAGATATTCACCTCATCCAAGCTGTAGGCAATAATGTGGAAAATGCTATGCCATCTTCAGTGTCTCTTGGAGCAGGCTTTGAAAGTAGCATCCAAAAATTGATGGGTGTGGGAAGAACATTGCTGTGGAAACGAAGCACAGAAAAATAATTGCGTCCCCTTTATTGCCTTATACAGGATTTCCACCTTTTCAGGCCAGATTCTTGAAGACACTTTCCTTGTCAAAAGCTCAATGTCTGGCAAAACTATGAGTGAAGAAGAGAACAACAAATAAATGTTTGGTGGAATCCCATGACTTCCTAGCCATGAAGCAGGGAGAGGGACAAAAGGTTTCTCAGGGCTAAAGCAGAATAGAGCAGAGATGCAATCTTGCAGAGCTGGCAGAGAATTCCCTCTGCATGCACAGAAGGCAATAAACACCAGGAGACAGCAAAAAATAATAGGAGCTGGAGAGGCACTTTGGGCAAGCAGAAGTGCTGGAAAGCAAGCCCCAGAAGCTTTTCCCTGCTTCTTAGTCCCACTATCCCTTGGCAACTACAGCTCTGGCAGAGGGCCTGGAGAAACCCTGTGAGCTGGCAACCATGACCTCTTCTCAGAGGGCACTGAAAATAGCCTCTGCTGGAGATCCACCACTGGTGTCTCCAGCCCAGTTTGGAAGTGGCAGCAGGCCTCAAGATTGACCAGTGTTGATGGCAGTAGAAAATCTCCTGACTAATTAGCTGCTCTGGGAGCTGATCAGTTCCAGTTGCTTTACTGATTCCATTGTATTACTCCAGTTTGTGCAAGTTACAAACAAAACATTCAGATCAGTCTGTTGAATTCCTCTGTCAGCACTTGCGCTTCTGGAAGAACAGAGTTGATTCTATTTAAGTGTGGTAATTTTTATTAACATTTCATTACAGAAGTTCCATAAGAGCATGGTTCCTAAACCACATTTAAAATGCTTTACACAGTTGAACAAAGCATTAATGAAATAGGCCCTGTGCTGTCAGGCGCAGCTTTTTTTCTTAAACTATTTGAGCAGTTTTTCAGAGAAGTATACAATTTATTTCATGAGACATAACAAGAGCCATGTGCACACTGGGATTCCTAAACTCAACTGGAAGTGCAACATCCCTCTAAAACAAATGCTCTTGGCAACAAGCATTCAAGAGATGCTATCTTGCGGGTTCAGTCCATCAAGAGTAGATTGCTCCCTGGAAATTTCTTGAGAGTTGTTGCAGCTCTCAGTCCTTGTGCCATCATAGGGGTTACAGAGCTGAGCAGCACCTTTCTCTGTAGCATCCCCAAGAACTGCTGTGCTCTCCAGCATCTGAGTGCTGCTGCTGGTGCTGTGCTGTCCTGTCTTCTCTAGTGCTTGGCTTCAGGTCACTGGGAGAACATATGGAGCAAGTGGAGCCCACAGAGAAAAATTTCACACCATGTGGGACCCAGTAGCTCCACTGTGGTTTACTGAGGTGACTTGTTCCTGGTCTCCTCTGAGGGAAGAGGAATGGCTCAGCAAGCAAGGCTGTATCTCAACCCAATGGACTGAAGGTGTCATTAAACCAGTTCAGAGGGGAAGACTGGGCTGAGGGGAGGGTTGGACCTGCATGGCTGTTGGGGAGGGAATGCTGTCAGGGCTGGGGGTCATGGCAGTGGCAGTGTGTGATAAATCAAAGAAGCGGCCTTGAGAGGGAGGAAAGTAGATTTGGTGAGGTTGTTACTCTCTGGCTTACTTTGTGTCTATATTCATCAGTTAGACCTTCCTAGTAAGCGAGTTCTTCCACGGAAAGACACTGGTGGAGCTGGCTTGATGCTTTTCTGTTCTGAGATTTGACAGAGTTGAAACATTCATCAAAATGAGCTTGAAACAAATGAAAAGTATGGTAGACTCTTGCTCCATTTGTTGAACTAATGCTAAACACTTGTAAAAAAGATATGCAAAAGCTGCAAAGCGTACGTCCTGTCATATAAAACTGCTGTTAGACTAATTTCACAGTAACTGTAAAGTGATCAGTTGCACTTACCTTTGAGTTTTGCATACCTTACTCTAGTTAAGTAATAATTCCTCATGACCCCTGGAGTATGGTTATCCTTTTTGAATTTGGCCAAGGCTGCTGTTGCAAAAAAATATCATGGGACCCTGAAGTCCTCAGTTCCTCTAATATGAGTGGCTGTTTGCGTGGTGTTGGAGCTGGCAGACAGTGACAATGCATGGAGGTGACTGGCACTTGCTATTTCACAAGGGATTGGGCCTAGAGGAATATAACTGTGCTGTTTGAGAAATAAGGCTCTCAAGTTTTCATAGATGTGCATGACATTAATTCCTTTTCCTCTATTCCTTGCTTACAAAGTTAATTTCACTAGTTAAGCAGTTTCCGGTCTCTTGAACCATGTCAAAACACAAAGAATGTGCTTTTGTGGAATTACAGAGTCACTAGGTTGGAAAAGACCTGTCCACTACTAAATCATGTCCCCGTGCAACTCATGTACCCACGTTTTAAACACCTCCAGGGATGGTGACTCAACCACTTCCCCGGGCGACCTTTCAGTGAAGAAATTTTTCCTAATGTCCAATCTAAACTTCCCCTGATGCAGCTTAAGGCCATTTCCTCTTGTCCTATAACGTATCACTTTGGTGAAGAGACCAACACCCACCTCTCTACAACCTCATTTATGTGGTTATAGAGGGTAATAAGGTCTCCTCTCCACCTCCTCCTTAGTATGTGCAAACTACTTTGCTAATCGCCAGTCTAGATACTCAGATTTTCAGTGCCTATTCGTCTTTATTTCTGATTTCATCTAGGACATTTTTTGTGGTCTGTCACAGACCATCAGTCAGAAGGAACTGGACTCTTCTGCTCCTATAAATCCTACTTGTACCTCTAGCTTTGAGCATGGGAATACGAGGTATGTAACTACATAGTGAACTGATTGGTATGAACTGTGCTGTTGGCATGGTGAAAGTCTTGACTCTGCACTCAGCTGTACGTACTGTTCCTTTAGTATATCTGAAGATCCTATGTGCATTTATTGACTTCTTCCTGAAGTGAGAGGTGCTAATGTGAAGGCAGAAGAGAGTTTGTCAAGGGACTGACTACTTGTTCCATAGAGAACCTGTGCTGCTCCTGTCAAGTATGTTTTCAATTAACAGTGATAATGTCCTGTAGACAAACATCTATCTTTAAAGGAAAGGATGTGATAAAGCAAGTCAATGCTTAAAGATGAGCCTTCCATTTACCTTGCCAGTGCCTTTTGTAGCTCTCTTGCTTCACTCAGGGTGGTGTTAGCTCTCCTCTCTTAATCTGGCTTTGCTGTTGAGTGGTTTGTAATAAGCTATAATGTCTAAAGCTTTTCTGAGGAGCTGCTACCTTCCTGTTTCTGCCATCTTTTGTATTAGAACAGACCTGAGGAGCTGTAGAGGTCTGTGATGCCCTTACTGAACTTCATTTATTGTTTTCAGACTTTTTTTCCAAGTGTTGAGATAATTTTGTATTCTAATCCTGTTCCCCAATGTGTCTGACATTTTTGCTGGATTTCTTATGGATTTGATAAACATACCTGACTCAATATCCAAGTTGCTTATGAAAATACTGAATAGCACTAGATCCAGAACAAACCTATAAGACCTACCAAAGTAGTGATGTATTGATCTATTTCTCCACACCCTTAAGACTGATTACTCCATCACAGGAGAAAATTAGGATGTTCTGACATGATGTGGTCTTGACAAATCTCAATTGGCTCTTATTTATTACCTTGTTATCTTCTTGGTACTCATGGATGGGTTGTTTGATTACTTGTCGATTACCTCTTGATTATCCGTCTGTCTTGAGGCTGAAGCTAGGCTCTCTGAGCTGTCATCCCCCAGTCCTCCCTTTTCCCTGTTTGAAGAGAGGACAAAGAGATACTGGCTGAGGTAGAAATGAGAAATGTTCTTAACCGACAATTAATTCCCAGTGCTCTTTTACCACTTCTTAAATTTGATGTGTATGTGTGAACCACAGTATCTAGAGGAATACTTTAAATGTGTCCTGGTCCTGAGTGTGCTAATGAACCTCTCTATTCCTTCCCAACTCCTCCAGTCCTCTCTGATCTTGCCCATGGCTTGGGACCCCATTTCAGCCCCTTAAGCTCCCTACACCCTGCCCATGGCCCAGGACCCCAGGGCTGTCAGCCCCAGTGATGCTGCAGCAGGACGCATCTCCAGCTCCCCACAGCCCTGTTCTGCCTGACCATGGGCTCTGCCAAAGACATGCCCTGTGCTCTGGGCTGGGGCCACCCCAATGCCTCTGTCTGTCCTGCTCCTGGCTGCCAAACCCTGCCCTGAGCCCTACCATGAGGAACCCCAGCCCTTGTGGTGCTCTGACAAAATGCCCCCAGAAGACTTGTTGCTGCTCCCAGCTTTTTGTACAATGTTCATGGAAATGTAAACCAAAAACAGCTGTTGTTTTTCCAGAGCTTGGGGAGAAGAGGGAAATAGTAAAGGGCAAGCAAGTGACCTCAAAATATTTAGAGGCATGTGATAAGCTGGGATTTTGCTACAAATCAGTGTCATTTTCTAGGAAGAGGAGAAAAAAAATGGAAGCTAAGTTTGACAAAATGCCTAGAATGAATTAAAGGAGGAAAACATTTAAATTCCTAGAGGTACTACAGTAATTACTTTCCTTCTCATACTGAAAATATAATTTCAAGGGGGAGTCTAGGCAGCAGCCTGTGAAACCAGCCATACAGTTTACTGAGCCATTGCCCTAACTCAGCAATGTGCACAGCCGGAGCTGTGGTGGTGGGCACTGTGAGTGGAGGCTGAAGGATGGCATCCTTTGCAGAGGGACAACCAGGCAAGGTGCTCACTGCCTGGAGTGGTGGAAAGGAGGGCAGAGTGTCTGCCAAAGTGTGCCTATGTGAGCCCTGCACTAAAGTAAATCCATATGCAGCAGCTTGGTTGGGCAGTGGTTGGATACTTTTCTTCATGTTGAAAATAGTGGTGCTTTTTTTTTCCCTATGAAAAGACATTTGCCTGCTTCTTGTATGGTAAGAAAGGGAAACCTGAACGTCAGGCTGACCTTGGCTTTATTAGGCGTGATTTTATGGGCGTTCTTCAATTTTTTTCTCCCTTTATTCATCTTATCTCCGAATCAAATAGTCTTAACCTTTAAATTCTCTTCATTCCCCAGCAGCTCCCTTCCAGAGACTAGTTTGACAAAACTTGCACTCTTGCCATGGCTGCTGAGCTGATTTTATATAATAGCATTCATGATGGTTTCAGTTTTCTCTGTCCCATTTGCAGTGCGTTTGATTTGCTGTATTTCCCATCTTCGTGGACTGAGTGCGGGGTTTCATTGAGCTGTCCACAGGGATGCTCAGATTTGTAGCCTTGGTGGTCATGGTTCATTTAAAATCCATCAGTTTGCATGAGTGGTTCAATTTGTTTCGTCTAATGCTCATTATCTTGTACTTGTCTACACTGAATTTAATTTGCCATCATCTTACCTAACTGTCTGATTTTCTTAGGGTTGTCTGCACTGCAGGGTAGCCTTTCTTGGAGAAAGGTGCAGAGATGTTTGTTCTTCTGAGTGTTCTGCTGCTTTAGGAATTTTGTGTGGTGCTGGGTCTCTTGTTTCCCAAACCGCTAAGCTGGCTCAACCAAAACGCTGTGTGATACTGGTGACCAGTCCCTGGTCTTTTGCCCTCTAAAACTCTTAGAGGTAGCCTTACAGCAAAGGGAGAAACATAATCAAGCCTAGGATTGGAGATATACAAACTGTTTAACACAGAAGGATCACAAGATCTGGGGACTGTCCAGCACTTCGGTTAAGATGTGAGTGTGCTACAATCTGCCTTTTCCAACAGTTTTAGGGAGCTCTAGCACTCCTTTGTACCAATCTGGGGGTGTTTTATGCATTCTTCATGATTTGATCTACCACAGACAATTTGTTGAACTACTTTTATTGTATAAATAATCCCAAGTGTGTTATAAATACAACATTAGAGTTTCTATGTTGTTTCCAACTGAAATCTAGGCTCCAGGAGTTCAGCACAGGCTAGGACTGTGCCTGTTCTCCCTCTCACTGGCTCTAGTAAATGGTCTTCAGATGCTGTCATTGCTTTGACACCGTTGCCTCAGAAAGCTAGAGGAAAATTAGGAGAGGAGAGGGATGGCCCAGGTGTTTTAGCTGTGGTCTGGGACTGGGAACAGTTCACATGCGGTTTCCAGCTTTATCACAGACATCTGTGAGACTGGGCAAAGCTGGACAAGCACAACAGGGAACGTGTTAAATCAACTACCTCTTTGTTTGTATGTAATAGTGTTTGACAAAAAGCTGAAACTGTCCTTCCTCAAAATACTGTGTTTCAGCCACATTGGCTGGAGGCTGCTCGCAAACCCGCGTTGCCTAGAAGGGTTTCCAAATGCCTGAAGTCTCACATGTCCTGTGTAACAAGTGCTAATGGGAATTTGGCTCTGCCTGTGCTATCAGGAAAGCAGTTTTCATCCCAAGCTCAGTTGGTAAGGGTAACGAGGCCTTTGATTTTCCTCAGAGAAAGCAGTTTTTAACACTACATCTGTGAGTGTTTTCTGCTTTCCTTTCAAAGCTCTTGACTGTCATATCTTCCACCATAGCTGAGCCACTTCCAGATACGTGGCAAATGGCCTGCTTTAGCGTAGACGTGTCTGAACTTATTACCTTTGTCTAAACATGAGCCAGCTGCTCTACCTGATGCTGTGATGCTTGTCTCCGCTCTAGATGACAAGGGCTCCCCAAGGAGAGAAGAACAGCCGGAGGGGTTTTGATGAAAAGGCTTACTTGTCCTCCAAGCTGCTGAAGGCTGGAGAAGACCCCTATCGCCAGCATGCTTTTAATCAGCTAGAGAGTGACAAACTCAGCAGTGATCGGCCTATTCGGGACACCAGGCACTACAGGTACTGTGCAGCTCTTCCTCCAAGCCTCAGTTGCTTCTTGGTGTGTGGGGTCCACTGCCCTCCTGAGTTGTTCTGCAGTGCTGGCAAAGGATGTTTTTATTTCACCATGGTTAGGCTGTTACTTCACTGTATTTCGTGGTTAATCTGGAAAGGTCTCAAATGCACAGAGACCTCTAACTAATTCGGCCCCAGTTTGTTGCTTTTTCAGCATCTCTTCTCCCAGGTCCATACCTTCTCTTTTGGGTTTCAGCACATGCCCTCCACTGCAGCTCAAATTGCTAATCTGGCAGCTGTTTTTTGCACAAGTCCCCTCACACTCATGGCTTCTCTGAATGACCCTCTGTCCTGGCTGCAAGGTATGCTCTTGTTGCAGCCTTGCTTTACTCTGGTGCTCCTTACCTGCTATGCCCTGGCTCTCTGATGCTGGTTTGGTGGCTTCTTTCCCACCCGAGCATTAGGGTTTGGGTGAATGCTGCTGGGGTGGTAATGAAACTAATGAGTGAAATCAGTGAATACTTAATGGATTGCAAATGCTCATCTTTCTATCCTTATTTCAGTAGGGCTGAATTTATTCTACTAACTAAACTCATCCTTAAATTGTGTGTAGTGCTCAGGTGATTATTTTATATTTTCTGGAGTACAAAAAGATGGAAGTTGTACCTTGAAACCTGAAGGTCTGATAGTGATAGTGTAGTGTAAACCCCCCTGCTTCAATGAATTAAAAATAGAAGTAAACTAAGCATGTATGAAATGCTTATCTCTCTGGGCTGGGACCTAGACCCTACCTAGGGTTGTAAAGCAACACTTCACTGCTGCTGAGAATGGAAAACGAGGCATCTAGCTTGACTGAAACTGTGAAAGGGATGTCAGAAGACATGGAGCTTTGTGAGCCTGCCAGCAATGACAGCTGTCAGGGTGCTTTGTGAATGCAAGCAGTTGGGACCTTGGCTGTGAGGTGAAAGTCTTGTAGTACTGTTCCTCTGCACAGTACTCAGGATTGACTTCCTAGTAACTCAGAGGCAACGATGCCGTGCTCTGTGTTACTGGTGAGTCTTCCTGTCATGCAGAATTGCCATTTTCTGTTAATCTGGTGTCATATTCTAGCCTAAAAACTGCTCAATTCAAAAGCGGCTAACATGTCACTTTTTCTTCAGGCACTCAAGCAGAGTTTGGGCATATTTGCCTCCACATCCTACAAGCTCCTTCTGACCTAGCATGTAGCTGGTTTTTTGATCCAAAGCAAGAGAGGGCCAACTTTCAAGCACTAGCTTCATCCTTGTTGTGGTTCTGCTGTAATAATGCTGAGATCTTGAGAAGACTTTTCTAAATAACATATGTACCAATCTCTTCTGATTTTCCACTCCTGATGCCTTAATACATTCTATATGCATTACATCGTGGAGTTATTTTGAAGCAATAATGAGTGTGGTATGTCTTCAGTCTAGTCTCGGGTTTTCCACTTCAGTCTTTATCAAGGCTTCTTTATATGTTTGAAAATTGCTCTAAGAACCTACTGCCCCCTTAATAAAATATCAAAATGAAAAAGTCATAAACCATTAGGATTGAATATGATGATAAAAACAGTAGCGGTTTAGTAACAGCCATAAAAGAATAGTAAGTAAATGTGGTAGTACAAGTAGCAGCTATAAGAAGTGAGTTGCATTCCCTGCCAGGATGGATTCAGTCTACATGTGGCCTTGAGTCGTTAGAAACACTAGGCCACAATTTCAGGTGTGAGCTCTTCATGGGCCAGGGAATCAGTGCAGACTGACTGCTATTTGACACTGTCTGGAAGTTAAGAAAGTGGACGCTCTGCAAGTGCAGGTCAGCCCAAATCTGCTATTCCTAGTGTCTGCCAGAACTGGATCCAGAATCCACATCTGTGAGTTGTTCTCCAAGGATCCTTGTTCTCCACAAGTTATGAGCAGACCTGGTGCAAGCTGACCCTGAGTTAAATCTTAATTCTGAGTATGAGAATGAATGTATGCATGTAACATTACAAAGTCAGATGAGAAGATGGGTAGAATTGCTTTCCTTTGCCAGCTGATGAATTAGTGTTGAACCTCATCAACTCCCTGATGCAGATCACAGTACTGAATAGTTTTTTCCCTTTCTGTAAAGCTCTTTGTCCAAAGAATTTGAAGTGCTTTACATAGTGATGCCTGGATGTACTAGCTCCACACATTCTTAACATGTACACATCCTGCACCTCGAATACTGTGTTTGGTCCTGGGCCCCTTGCCACTAGAAGGATGTTGAGGCTATGGAGCGTGTCCAGAGAAAGGCGACGAAGCCGGTGAAGGGGCTGGAGAACGAGTCTTACGGGAAGTGGCTGAGGGAGCCGGGGTTGTTTAGCCTGGAGAAGAGAAGTCTGAGAGAGACCTTATTGCTCTCTGCAACTACCTGAAAGGAGGTTGTAGAGGGGAGGGAGCTGGCCTCTTCTCCCAAGTGACAGGGGGCAGGACAAGAGGGAATGGCCTCAAGCTCCACCAGGGGAGGTTCAGGCTGAACATTAGGAAAAAATTTTTCACAGAAGGGGTCATTGGGCACTGGCGGAGGCTGCCCAGGGAGGTGGTTGATTCACCTTCCCTGGAGGTGTTTAAAGGACAGGTGGATGAGGTGCTGAGGGGCATGGTTTAGTGATTGATAGGAATGATTGGACTCGATGATCCAGTGTGTCTTTTCCAACCTAGTGATTCTGTGATTCCCATGCATGAGTAAGCAATATTTTACATGAGTCACAGGTGAATCCAGGGACTAGAGTCCACAATATTGATTTCCTGATCTCCATGAAACCCACATGTTCTCCTCAGCATGCAGCATCATGAGTTTAACTATTACAGGCTCAAAACTTCTTAAGCTCTGCTGTCCCGCTCTGATGCGGGGGCTTCTGAGGCCTGTCTTGCTGCAGCTCAAGTGATTTTAGCATGTTATTCTCTTTTTACTTTAGAAATGTTAAGTATGTTGCTGCAGTGGCTGCTGCTGGACAATGTTTCTGCTTTTCCGTGTTGCAGGTGCACTTCTGTACGCTATGACGCAGATTTGCCAGCTACCAGCCTCATCATCACCTTCCACAATGAAGCGCGCTCCACCCTGCTGCGCACAGTGAAAAGGTGAGTTCAGCAAGTGGTGGCGGCCCTGCCTACATGATGGTGCCTGGAAGGGCACTGGTGGAGGGTTAAGGCATTTTCCAGCAAATAGGCAAGCTGCAGTCCCCAAGAGCTTGTGATCTGCCCTCAAGTTGGCCCACTAGGATGGGTCAGGGTCTTGGATTGACAGTGTGGGTGTATCTTCAAAGACAGAGCCTACATGCAGAGCCACTATGTAGCCCCTGTATCATTAACAACAGAAAAGGGGCTGCTGAGCCTGCATCCACATGTGGGAACAGTCTGTGTGAGCTTGGTTTGGAAGAGTGAGGGAGGACCAAAGGGGACACTGTGTGTTGCTTGGTGCAGCTGAGGGAAGGGGCTTGGGAGGGACTGTGTTCCATAAATGGGAATAAGGAGACAGCCTCCTGCTAGGACGCAAGTGACAAGGGCTGAGGCTGGCTCAGGGAGGGCAGGGTGCACAGCTCGCAAGCCTATCAAGCAGAAAGCAATGAACTTGGAAGTCTTGCAGAGACCAAGCCCTTGCAGTCAGAGCAGGTGCTTGGGGTCACTTGCTGGTAAATAGTTAGTCAACCTAACGGCCCACCAGATTGTTCCTGGGTCTTTGCGCACAGACCCTGCTGAACCTGCAGGACACTCTTGTACCAGTGTCTCCTTAATATGACTATCAGCATTGGCCAAATCTAACCAAGTAAATAGGTGGCATAGGGCCTGCCAGCATCCCCAAGCAGATGGGAGCATGCAATTAACTGTACCACAAACCAATGTTCCAGCCGCTCCTTCCCTTCCCTGCCACCCTCGGAGAACCCATAAGACTCTTTTCCTTTCAGGTTTTGCTCAAAAAATGCCCTCTGTCCTCTCTGACTTAGCAAGTCATTTCTCAAAGTGTTTCTGAAGCCTGCAAGCAGGTCTGGTAACAGCCTCGGGAGTCTGAGGAAAGAGTGACTGGTCTGGGTAGAAGGTTGAGCTGATGGTATCACTAACAGGAATGCATTATTCATCATTACCACTTCCCCTGTCAGATCCTGTGGGCTTAGAGAAATGTGTGTGTGAATAAATAAGAGGCTTTTTCAAATTGACTTCATGGCTAGAAGGCTGGGGTTCTGTCTGCCAGGTTTGGTGCTCATGTGTTTCCAGAGACCTGTATATATAGCATTAACACATTTTGCCTCTTTACCTTTATCATTTCCTTTTCATTAGGACTATAAAATGAATTCTACAGAGCCACTGTTCAGAAAATGAGCCTATTTGTTTGGAGCTATGGTGCTGCTAGAGCAACGGGAGATTTCTGCCAATTACTTCATAGGTCAGACAGTAAATGGTTAGGTGCTCAGAAACCATGGTTTCTTAACCATCCTTAAGAAAATCTCAAGACAGCCAATCAAATAGCCAGATGCCGTGATAATTCAAATGAAGAGAAGATGACATACAGAGCATCAGTAACACATAGAAAGAGAAATTTATATCCAGATCCTATGGAGATGGTATGTACTAATGAGCAGATGAGTGCTGCATTAACAGGCCAGGCTGACTCAAAGCAAGGTTAACTGACAGGGCTATTGGTCAGATTTTAGTATTTCCAAGGATGGAAACTCTGCAGCCATTCTGAGCCTTCTCTCTCAGCGCTAAACAATCCCAGCTCTTTCAACCTCATCTCATACAATTGATGCTCCAGCCCCATAATTATCTTAGTGGCCCCTCACTGGACCTGCTTCAGCATGTCCCTCTTTTTCTTGTCCTGAGAAGCCCAGAACTGGACACAGCACTCAAGATGTGGTATTACCAGTCTCTCAGATATGGTCTCCTGAAACTCAGGTCCCCCAACAAAGACCTTGGAAAAACTAGTGACTCATCTGTTCAAATTCATAGAATTATAGAATGGTTTGAGTTGGGAGGGACCTTAAAGATCATCTAATTCCAACCCCCCCTGCCATGGACGGGGACATTTCCCACTAGACCAGGCTGCTCAAGGCCCCGTCTATCCTGCCCCTGAACACTTCCAGGGATGGGGCAGCCACAGCTTCCCTGGCCAACCTACTCCAGTGCCTTGCCACCCTCGTTGTGAAGAATTTCCTCCTTACATCTAGTCTAAATCTTCTCCTCTCCAATTTGTAGCCATTGCTCCTAGTCCTATCACCCCATGCCTTTGTAAAAAGTCCCACTCCAGCTTTCTTGTATGCCCTGCAGTCCTGCTGCCACTGGAGGAGTGCTCTTGTGATGGTGTGGCTGGACTCTGCTGTGAATGGTGGGGTGGATGGCATTGCTTCCCAGACCTCTAGCTGGTCCCAGACCTCTAGACCATTGCCAGATAGTTTATAGCCAGTACACATGTTGCATCAAATGTCAGAAGTGTCCATGACTGATCTCTGTCTGATGAGGGATCCCCAAAGCTGGATTCTTATTGGGCTCTATAGTATTTTCAGTGCCACACAACCAAGCTTTGGCTGGTAGCCTGGTCTTTGAGGCATGAGAGGTTTGAGAACCATACACAGAGGTGAAAGCTCTGGTTATGGCTGCACTGTTAGAAGAGGTATGGGTCTTGAGTCCCACTTGCAGGTTGATACTGATGTTACAGAGGGAGTTGAAGGTTTCATGGTGCTCTTCAAGGCCTTTTCTGTAAATGGAGAGTCCTGTCTTTCAGCAAAACACATCTGAATATGCCAGGCTGAGTTACTGCTGTGAGTGTAATTGTCACTCAGTTCGCATATGCAGTCAGTGCACCAAATAGTATGTAATTACTTTGCAGCACTTTGGGATGTCAAGTAAGAAGGGACAAGACTGTTCTGTTCTGTTTGGTTTATGATCTGGCTGTGAGTCTGCAGAGGACCACAGTGATATTAAGCAACAGGAGGCATGAAATTGCACTGCCCGCTTAGCTGCTTACTAGTCAGGCTTCCAACCTTTCATTATTTCTGTATCCATAAGACGTTTCTTAAGCCAGGTAGAGCAGAATTATTTAGATAATTAGAAGTAAGCATTTGAGATGCAGCTGGTGAAAGTTGAATATGATTCCTCTGTTATTATTGGCCTTTTCCCAAATTTAGTTATCATAATTACACTGTGGGGATGCTATAAGAGAAGTGGAGGTGGAAGATGACAGCTAATGGAAATGTGCAGCACTAAGAGCAACATTTTCTATGGCTGAAAACTTTTTCAGAAGCCCAGTCTTTAGAGGTGAGTAGAATATGTACTACCAGTTGAAGTTTTTGTACCTGGGGTCTTTGTAAGCCTGGCTAGTAAGTGCCTGAATTTGAGCACTCAAAAATCAGCTGTAAAACTTCGGGAAATTCTAGAAAGAAATATATGAAAAGGGTACTGGGGCTGGACTAATCTTAAATTAAAACTAGAGGGAGCCTAATTGTGCTTCCCTGAGCCAGACACCATCTCATTGTGTTATTCTGACAGCTCTGCAAGTTAAAAGTGGCAATGCTGGTACCAAAAGGTTTTGGGAAATGACTCATGGGTGAGACTCCTGCAGTATGGTTTCAGGCTGATCTAAGCATAGTAACTGCAGGGCCCGGATCCTGATCTGTAGACCATTCTTGCTAACCACATCTGAATGTGTGTGCATGAGGACTCACACAAGCATCTCTGGCAGCTTGGCAGCTGCCAAGCTCTCCCTGCTGCCGCTGACCCAGCACCTCTGCTGCCAGGTGGAAGCAATAGGAGTGATGTGCTGTTGTTACCACTTCATGGTGGGAGAAATGTCTTTGTATGAGGGAGAGGGGGAAATAGAGGAATGAATGACTGTGAGGACAATTAATATTTTCCCTCCAGCACCCTGTCACTTGTCCCTCCCTGTTCTCAGAGGCAATGTAGGCTGCCCGCTGCTCTTTTTTCCCCTCTGCCCTAGGTAAAGGCAGCAGGCAACTGGACCTGCTGCCCAGCCTGTGAGCTGCTAGGGGAACTAGGCTGGCACATCAGTAGGCAATGCTGACCCAATTTCTGGCTGTCCAATGCAGGCCAGTCCTTCAGATGAACTTTGTTGATTCATTTTCGGCATAGAGGAGGACAAGTGGTTAAAAATATCCAGCAAGAGACTAAGAAGGGGAGTGAAGAAAAGAGTTAGGAAATCGAATATCCACCAGAACCTGTGAACATGCCAGTTCAAATGGCTTGTTGCTGGCATCCTTAGTCCTGCAGGAGATGTGCGTCAGTCAAGAGCTGCTTGCCTGTACGACAGCTTTTCCTGGGCAGGACATAGCTGTCACTCTCCAACCAGTTACTTGTTTCACATCTCTTTCTCTTTCAGAAATAACCGTCATTCAAAAGGCATTTTGTATGATTGATGGCTATGCCTGATTAGTCATTAAGCAGTACCATTACTTCTGCTGAGGTTACCATTCTTACAGAAGGGAAAATCAGTCACTTTGTTGACTGGTCCCTTTCTTTCTCTTTATTTCTGGTTTCAGTCAGTATTGCAAGTATTGTTTGATTTTGGTGGATATGTAAATGTGAACAGTCAGGCTTTAAGTCAGTGGACTTGAATAGCTATCTAGTTTGGTGCCTATGCAGAGAGCCTGTATAAATTCTGATTTAAAGGATGCTGTCATAATGCTAGAGTATTTGATATAACAATTCATTACAATGACAATGTAAGTAATGGCAAAAGAGGAGAATATTTTAGAGCAAAGGCTAAAAAAAGAGATACTACTCTTCTAACATCTGGAATAAATTAAATTATCCATGAACTGATGAGGGATGGACAAATCAGCAGAGATGAGAGCAATGCTGATGTGTCATGCAACAGAGTAAAGACACCGATACTGAAAGAAGAAACCTGTGAGAAAAGACAAAGGAGGTAGGGAACCCATGCGATGAGAGAACAGTCTGTGTTTCTGCTGTAAAAAGCAATTGTAAATTGCCTTTTGGGATCCTAATAATACATTTTGTGCCTAAAATTAATTGATTTTTATACCAATCTTTGCACCTCACTGAAGGGAAAAACTGGTATTGTTGTGTTCCTTGCTAAAAAGACACGGAAGACAAAGTGCAAAAACATCAAGTACCTTTCCCAAGGATCTGCAGCAAATTATTGCAGAGCTGAGAGCAAAATTGGGCATTGAACAATGAGCCGTGAGCTCCTCGAGGAGTGTTTTCTCACTGGGAATCAGCGGACAGGTGAGGAAGAAGCAACAAAGTGTTTGCTTTTTTTTTCTCCTCAATTATGTTGAGTTGGAAGACCTGAAACCTGTGGAGAAAATGTGAGCATTGCTAACAGTCAGGCTACTGGGAGGTGTAAAACAGCATTTTACAACCATTATACTGCAGGATGCAGCCTGTCTGGATTGGTTATGTTTTGCATTGAGTTTGCACAGACAAGAATTTCAGCACAGGACAACCTTGTCTGCAGAATATGCAGATGATGGCTATAATTGGAGAAGCTGCATTTACAAATGCAGAGAGGAACATCCTCCACCTCCCACCCCACCATGCAAGAGGATCCAGAAAGGTATGAACCAAGAGAAGCAAATGAGATTCAGCTTTGAAATTTGCAAGCTCAGTCATCTAGGGACATGTAAGCTCAAAATACAAATACTCTGAGACATACGAAGTAGCATAAATAGAGTGGGATGTGATACTGAGTAGCAGAGCAGTCACGATTTTGCTGTGTAAGGCAGCAGAAAACTCCCAAACTGAGGAAACTTTGGCTCTGTATGCAAAGCCGTCAGTGATGCTATGTAGCAAGATGGTAATTTATTGCTCTACAGCTCCTTTCCTGGGAGTATGGGATTACTCTTGTGGTCTGTTTCCTGTATAAAACAAACAAACAAACAGAAACAAAAAAAAAGCCACCAATCTTCCTGCAAAACGTATCAAAATCAGAACAGCAGATGCTGCTGAAGTAAGAGACATTGCTATAACAAAAAAGAATTGGGGTTTTTAATACTAGAGTTTGCATTGCTGTTCTCATCACTCATCACAGGGGAGGAACTTGAAGCAGTCATGGAAAATTAGTTCAAGTGTCTTAAATGAGAGGGACAAATTAGTCCAGAATCAGACTGCTCTGACTCCAGGGTTCCAGTACTTCTGAGGTGGGCAGAAGCTTTTATCTCCCCTCCTTGCATGTAAAAGCCCCTGTGTCCTGCGGATGCAAACCTAGTGCAGTCTTGAGGGTAACATGGGATATGGTGTGACCAGCCCAAGGAAATGGGGGTGCTCTCAGCAAGTGTGAGGACTGGTTTGACAGAAAGACGTGTAACAAGCAAAAGAGGTAAAGAACCCAAATCCAGAATATTGCCAAAATAAACTGCATTCCTCTTAAAGAAGGAATTGGTCAGAAAGTCCAAGCAGACCTCATCTGTGGTGTTGAGACAGCTGCTTGCTGGAGTGATTGTCAGCTCTCTTTCCGCTCCCTGGCAATGATGAGCTTTGCCCAGAGCCTAGCAGCTAAGAACAGCCTCCTGGCTGCCTCGTGCCAGGGGTGCTCTCCTCTTCATCTCTGTGTTTAGAGGCAGAAAGCATGCCGCAGCATCCTTTGCTAGCTGCTTTCAGGGAAGTCTCACCATCAGCTTCCTGGCTGTCGGTCTCCGTAAGATCTGATTGGATGCCATAACTCTCTGGGGTTTACCTGCTTGCAGTTTTGCTCCTGCCAATGAACCCTGGTACAAGTGCAAAGTTACCTCTTCCATAGTGCTGGAGTTTGGTATTCCTGCTGTAACACATAGCGTAACAAATTTGTATCAGTCCTACCATTGTCCTTATTATGGCAGCTCACAGAGATTGTCTTTTTCCTCCCTGGGTCCCTGCAGCGTCCTGAACCGCACCCCTCCCAGCCTCATCCAGGAGATCATTTTGGTAGATGACTTCAGCTCAGATCGTAAGTGTGGACCTATTTCCCTTGCACTTCTTTCTTCCTTCTGTTTTCTCTCTTTTTTGTTTGCTCTGTTCAGTCCCGTCCTTCACAGAGATTCCCTTTTGTCTTTGTGCAAGAGAAAAAGGAAAGGGAGGAAATTTTTCTGTGTTTAGTTTGTGTCCATGCATAGGAGAGGGCAGAACTTCTTCCTGATTTTTTTTTTTTCCCATTGGGCCTTCCCTTTCTGTCAGCTTGGCAGTTTTGGCCAGGTTGCCAGAGATCTCTGTCTAGTTTCATTATGAACCATTTTGTGAACTGTTTATCACAGATGTGTACGTAGCAAGGGTGCACGTGAGCAGAGTGGGTAATTACAAACTAAGAGAGAGCATGTGGATGCAACAGAAGATTGTTCCCTGGGGTCCTGCAAGCAGACTGGGGTGAGACTGTCTGCCTGCCTCCATGTGTTTGGGATCCCATGTGTCCCTGTGGGAGGCTGTAGAAGGGTTAATACTTTGCACAGCAGTATCTTCTTCTGCCACTTGGCACAGGGATAGAGTATCTCTTGCATGAGTCCCACCAGACCTGCAGACAAGAGGCTATGGACTCTTTCCATCTGTACAGTTGCTCTTGCTTCTGACTGTTGTGTAGTAGTGGTGAGGTGGCGGTGACAGAAGACTTCTTGCTTCTGCTGTGTTGTGTGCTAGATTCGAGGACAATCTAGTTGTGTGCCACTTATAATAATTGATAATTACTCCTTCAGAACAATTTACAGATAGCTGAGAATGCCCACCTTGGCCTGCTGAGGTAAGGAAGTATTGCTCTTTTGATTTTGCAACTAAATACTTAATGCAGCTTTGACTAAAAAAATTTTAAAGGTGGATGCTTAGATTAGGGATTTAACTTTCTGGTGGCCTTAGTGTGTGATTTGGATAAGGACTGAACTATTCCTGGCTGTTGCAGTTGGGTGTTCATGAGCACCTCCAACAAAGTATCCTGAGTATCCCATATTTGGCATCTAGAAATTCAGTTCTCAATGGCCAAAGTGTACCAGATCAACACTAGTGAATCTCTGGGACCTGAGCAGCACAGGGCTCAGCCCAAAACTCCCATTTAGACTCTGAGGTAAATGGCAAGATTTTTAAAAGGCCTCATCCTATGACAGCTCTCCTTTTTTCCCACTGGCAGCTGGATATTTGTGGATGCAGCTACTTGCCTGAGGCAGCTGCATGGAGGCACTTTAGCACACATCTGATGCTTTGATTTAATATCTGCCTTGGTTTCTCCAAAGATACCAAGAGTCTGTCAGCTCTGGCAAGTAGTTACAGTCAGAATGATGTGCTCCATTCTCGAAGAATGAACGACTTAATAGGGATTGTTACACCTGAAGCTGTGACTTGGCCAAGATGAGAGTGCTGCCTTCCCTTGTTACAGATGTCCAGCAAAATCTTGGTACTTTGTAATTAAGAGCACCTGCCGCTTCACTTGGATGATGCAGCAGCTGCCAAAGTGGCCACACGAGTGCTATTTCAGATGGCCTGTATCTTTGAGGGTGGAAATGCTCCTGCAGGAACCTGCCAAGAGGTGCATTTTGGCTAATGGCTTTTGCCTTGTCCCCAGAGTCTGCGGGAGGGTGACAGTGGTAAAAGGGAGGTGTGAGACATGAGAAGGAATGTGAAATAAACATGGAGACTGGAGTGAACTTGGTGGAGCAAGAGAAAATAGAAAGTTAGAAATTATTCCTGTAGCTTCGGCTAGGGCAGGAATAGACAGAGGATAACAGAGAACTAAAAACCCAATGCTCATTGGTACAGATAGGCTGGAGCCAGTAGCTGTTCCTTTCATCTTTCCTGGACAAAGTAAGTGAGAGATGGCACAAGCTTCTGACAATCTGCCAGCAAAGCCCTCAGTTAGGCATCCATGTGTTAATGTGATGGTGTCTCCAAGGAAGCAGGTCACATCCCTGTGGCCTTTATTAAATAAAACCAAGAAGAAACTAACCTGAGAACAAATGGTGGGAAATACCCAGATGAGCTGCTGAAGGCAAAGAGAGAAAGTGAGATCTCTTTGTATGACAGGACTTTCTTTTTCTTGGCCCTTTGGTGATTTACAGTCCTGGCTCCTTGCGGTCCCTCCATCTCGTCAGTGCTTGGTGCCATGTTGCCAGCACATGCCCTGTTGTTCTTGTGAAATGCTGAGTGCAGGAGGGCAAAGGCCTCCTACTCAGAGTATCAGGAAAATGGGGTCAGCTGTCCAAGGAGGACAGCGTACAAGCAGTGCTCTTTTGGGTACTCTTTAACAACAGCATGAAGACCGTCAGACTGATTAATGTGTTAAGTAAAAACAGAATTTCCCCTCCCATGGAGAAGCAGGACAGTTAATTGGAGCTCTTTGCTGAAGCCAAGTAATTCATGCATGTATGTTAAATGTTTCTTTGCCTTCCTTAAGCTGAGGACTGCCAGCTCCTTACCAAGATCCAGAAGGTCAAGTGTCTACGAAACACCAGGCGAGAAGGTGAGTGTGGAAAATTTGTAGGTACAAAGATTTTTGCAGATTTTCCCACATGGCCCTGTTTGCTTGCCAGCTGCTTGTGTGTTGTTTCTTATGGTTACAGTTTGGTTTTTTCAGTATAAGAGTTTGCTGTCCTAGTTGGGAGGCTCTGCAGAGGGAGAACATGGTTCATCAACTTTCAGGCTTCAGGGGTCTCATTTAATGCTATAAATACTGAGAAATGGTGTCCAGAGGCCTTGGCTAGAACAAGGACTGCATTTTAAGATCTTTATGAATATAGATGCGGATGTAAGTCTTGTCTTTTTAAACTCAGACTGCAAGATAACAAGCCATCTAGGAGATGTGGGAAAGGGAAAACAATCATCTATCTATCATAAATAGATACAATTAAGGAAAGTTATTTCTTATATATCTCCTATGTGCATAAATGGTAATGCTGACTTTCCCAGCTGCTCCTCAGTTTGACTCACGTGGGCTGGCTTATCTCTAAACCTGTCAGTACACAGCAGGCCTGGAGCAAGGATCTGAAAGGGGAGATGGAAGTCACTGCTCAGTTCACAAAGGGCATGCCAGGTAATCGGATGGTCTGTAAGAAAGTATGAATACATCTGAGAGCCAGGTTGACATCTCTGACTACAGGGCAGAGTAAAGTACAAATGGAAATAAAGCAGATGAGTAGTAAGAAAGGCAACAAGCAGAGAGTAGAGCTTGGTCCCATCGAAGCAGTGAGAAATGCAGCTGGGTGCTCTGATGGGAGAGGCGCTGAGCAGGCAGCAGCAAAGTAACTGTGGGGAAGGCTGGACATCATAAAGGCAGGAACCAGGTGCAAGCTCAGTAGCATGGACAAAGTGACGGATGAGGTTATTCTTTGTGTGCTGGGAGGGCCCAGCTGGCAGTGTGTCCATTAGTGGATGCACTACTGAAGCTGTTCTCTGCTCCTGATGGAGGTGTGATACAGGAGAACCACCTGCTCTTCCCCTGTAAAGGCCACACACGAAGTGTGGCCTTTCACAAAATTTTCACAAAATTTCACATTTGTGGCATTTCACAAATTTTATTTCTGAAGGAGGTTCAGCTGTTTCTCTTCCTAACCTTCAAGCTCCTCTGCTGTCCCCTCCTCATTGTAGGGCTGATTCGCTCTCGGGTTCGAGGAGCTGAAGTGGCTACCGCTGACGTCCTCACCTTCTTGGACAGTCACTGTGAAGTCAACAGTGAGTGGCTGCAGCCAATGCTTCAGAGAGTGAAAGAGGTGAGCACCATCTCCCCCTCTGGAATGGATGGGCCTGACCTGTCTTGTGCTGGTGGATCCTTTGCCCTCGCATGCCACCAGCAGTGCATGTGAAGACAGAGTATTCACAGATACTCCTCAAGCATGCTGTCACAGAGGAAATTACAGCCTGAGCTAGATGGTCAAGACTTCCCTGATGGGCTTCTGCATGCTTCTGCTAGTGTGCCAGGGCAAGAGGTGTTCAGTGATGGGATGCAGTGGTGAATGCTTGAACCACTAACTTGTACGTCAGGTCTCCTGCAGATGCTGTGCTTCCTAGTCCTGTCTGCGTGTACATAGGATAGCTGCTTCAGTAGCACACATGGGGCAACTTTCCCATGGTTGCCTTTGCCCCTCTTGCTGATGGACCCTCCCCTCTGCCTTGTCACTGCCAAAATTTTCTTCCCATTAATGCTTCTGCCAAGCTGCCAACACACACCACCTGCGTGCAGATGGCTTCCTAGCACAGAAGAGCTGCTTGTGAGTGCAGGGATGTCCCTTTGCTGGTTCATGTGGGAAAGGATGGACGTAAGGCTGCAAGAGTGAAAAAGAGACTGGAATATTAGCAGCTGTCTACACTGTAGGGCTGGAGAGAGCTCTGCTGTAAGAGCAAACTGGGCAGAGTTGATGAAAGGAGTCAGAGCTGTGCCTGCAAGTGGTTGGGATTGATCACCTCTGAAAGAAAGGATCCCATGGAGAAATGGCCTCCAGGAGAAGAGGTGGAAGCTCTAATTCTGCCTTATATTCATGTCTACTTGGCTCAATATGAAGGAGTGGAAGAAGGTGAAACTTCAGGATTGATGACTTAAAAGCTTCTGCTTTTTATTCCACCATGAATCCTGCATCTCAGAAGCCCATAAACGTTTACTTTACTGCTACTCTTTTAGTCAAGCTGCAGCAGCGGCATAGGGGTCCCTAAGCAGAAAGGGCCTTGCTAGTTCCATTAGGGAAGAATCCAAGTTGCAGAATCTTGGGTGCTGACTCCAGTATTATTTACTGAGCAGATTTCAAGTCAGCCTGTTTCAGACCCATTTCCTGTATTTCTGATGTGCATCCTGGTTCAGATTTCAAACTTATCCTACTGTTAAAGGAAAGTTTAAACTCCTAAGTTCTGTCACAGAGCTGGTTTACTACAGGTCAAGCTGTGTGCTTCCAAAGGACTCCCCCAGTAATTTTCTTATACTTTGTAAAGCCTCACAGTCTATTACATCACCTGTTCACATGGCAAATGTGTGTCTTTTGTGCAATCAAATTGTTTAACACCTTGTCCTCTTTGATGATTGGGTTTTGGTGCGGATGCTTCTACACAGCTTCACAATCCTTTTTTTTTTTATCTACACCTGGATCCCATCAGTCTTCTGCTGACTCCAAGTAGAATGGTCTCTTCCATCATCTCCAAGAATTATGGTTCCATTTGTTTTAATTGTAATGGTCACTCCAATTTCATGTTGATAAGCATATAATCTTCATTAATATTACTTATACAGTGTCGTTATGTTAGTTAAGTCACAATATATCAGTCATGTAAAGCTCAACAATCCAGCCACTCAGGCTGAGTAAGTCAGTTACTAACGCTAACCAAAGCACAGGATTCAAACAGTCCTATTTAAGATTACTTCAGTTCCCAACACCTACCAGTCCTAGTGCTGGCTGGTTGGAGTAGTGGCTGGAGCACCAGGCTGCCAGATGGGTGCTGGGGTCGCTCAGGCTGTGCGGCCACCGCAGCACCCAGGGGAATATGCATGGGTGATTTCCTCTCACCTAGGATGTGCCATCCTGGCCAGCTGGGCCACAACAGGACAACCTGTGGCATGGCACAGAATGGAGGTTTGATAGGAAAGGCACAAAGGTTGGCAATTGTCTGATAACAAGCTGCTGTTTGTAGTACTGCCAGCTCTCTCAGTTTTATCATGTATTTCAGCTGGCACAAGACTGTCTTTAATGCCCTGTCTCATGATGTTGGAAAATTGTTATAATGTGAACTTTTACTTAGTAAAAGGATTGCAAAGGAAAACTGTAAATTTCTATACCCCATAATGGCAATAAAGTATCACAAATATCTAAATATTACAATATTATGGGGGTTTTTGGTTTTCACTGTGATTCTTAAGTGTGGGGTCTTGATTTATCATCTTGTTAAGAAGATGCCTTGTTTGTAGATTGATCATTTCTACACTGTTGATAATGAGTTAATTCAAGGATGGCTGAGCAAAAGGTATGCTGTCAGTGAATATTGAAACGAAAATGTTTGGGACAGTGATTCATGTCCTGTGACTTGAGCAGGAAATAAAGAGCTGTTTCTTAGCAGCCATTCTGGGTGTTAAGGTCCTAGGCTCCATTCTGCATTTCCATGTGTGGTTTTCTAATACCCATCATCTCTATGTTTAGATTAAGTAGCCACGGATGGCTTGCTCAACTACCAGAATGGTATTGGAGAAGCCAGGCAAAGATTTGTATGTGCAGCTTTCTGTCTTCTGATCTCAGTAAAAGCCTTTTTTTGCCTTTCTCTCTCTCTCTCAGGATTATACCCGAGTTGTTAGTCCTATTATTGATGTTATCAGCCTGGATAATTTTGCCTACCTGGCAGCATCAGCAGATCTGAGGGGAGGTGGGTATAATGAATGGCTTATATAAGTCATGTCTGAGGGACAGTGCATGAAAAATTATGTTCTCTTCAACTTTCCAATAAAATAGTGTGATGGTCTGTCCTATCTATCCTCATTTTCCTGCAACTTGCAAAGTCAGATCATTTGCACAGTTAAACCAAAACCCAAATAGTGTTTTCCTCTTGAGCTGGCATCACTGTCACAATGTTCTTCAATTTCAGGGCTTACTTTACTTAACTGATTAAACATACGCCCATGTCCACCCTATGCTACATGTACACTGGAGTCTGACAGGCACTTCCAGCTGCTGCTTCTATCTGCCAGGGTATCTCATGGCATCTTCTAAAAAACTTTTTCACCTTACTCCTGTCAGCTGAACTCCTTTGCAGTTCTCCCTGTGGTCACCCACAGAGCCTGGTGCTCTTTTCCTTCTTCTGTGTCTGGGGTTCACTGGTGAGCTGCTTGCCACTTGTTCTGTGGCTACCCTTGACAATGGCACAAAGTTGGTGAGTGTGCTGTGCTGAACTATCCACCACAGGTCAACTGTAAACAAACAGTAATCTTGAAAGAGGTGATGGTTACAATGATCTTCAGGACTTTGTTCCCAGAGTACATCAAATTCCACAAAGTCCTTTGATTAAAGTCTTATAACTTTGGCAGGCAGGGAAGCGTAGGACAGACTGGCCAAAAAACCAATTCCATCTCATGCTGGCAACAGTATCCTGAAGATATGGAGTGGAACTGAGCAGAGGTCTGTAATGCTAAGGGATGAGGAATGCAAGACAGAAGCTGGTGACTTCTTAGCTACATCAGGATAGACTCTTGCTATACTGAGCAGACCATGAGGGAGGTCTGGAAAAGAAAGCAGGGATAGCCTGTGATGTAAAGGTGGAGTCTTATCACTGAAACAAGTAGAAAAATAACAATGAAACTTACTTGACTTGGTTTTTTTTCCTTCTCAGGGTTTGACTGGAGCCTTCACTTTAAGTGGGAGCAGATTCCTATAGAGCAGAAGATGTCCAGGACAGACCCAACTCAATCTATAAGGTAGCTGTCTCTGATGGACTATGTACAGTTCTCCAAATACCTTTACTAAGCTTTCACCTGTATGGCAAGGAGTACACAGGGAGTGCCTTGCTGAGGGCAAAATGGCACAGTATTCACTTGATGACAAACTCATGTTATTTCCTTGAATGCATTGAGGTCTGTACCCTAATTCTGAGACTATTACTCCTTGAATATTGTAAGAATAGTAATTATATGCTATTATAGGCTCGTAGGCATTGCCACCTCTAGAAGCCACCTCTTCTATATGTTTGTTTTTGTAGTCTCACTTAACACTCTCAATGCCTCAGAAATCCCTTTGGGTTTTTTTTAATTTCCTTCATCTTCCAGGTGAGGAATTAAGGAGCTAAACAGTCACCTAGGAAGTGTAAGGAAGACCTGGGAGCTGAATCTTGCTTAGTAATTTGGGCACAGAATTATCCTCCCCTCCTAAAGATGTGTGTCCATGGACAAAATGAGACTGTTATCTGGAGCAGTTATTGCCAGACTCACAGCTGTGTGCTGGCTCTGAGGAATATAGAATGTGACAAAACCTGGTACAAAAAGTTACAGCGCTTGTTGGTATAGACAGACAGCTTCCTGTTTGTAACACAAAAGTATTGTTCAGTTCTTGCTCTGTGTGATTTGTGAGCCTGTTTTGTACTCGAGAAGCAATCCGCTTACTAACAGCAGAGCAGTACATGCAGCCAAGTCTCTCACACCACATCTAGTTGGTGAACACAGTCATCAGACAGTGCCATTCAGTGTCATTCCTTCATGTTGTTTGTATTTATATAAATGCCAAAGATACAACATTAGTCATGTTTATGCTAGCTAGACCATCTAACAAAGGCAGGAGGATGATCTAGTGAGGGGGATCTCAGAAGCCTGCTACAGGTTCATGTCCTGGATCTTCTATTTTGCTCTTTCAATACAATTTGTCAGGCCTGGACAAGTTGTCTCCCTTCTAAAATGAAGGTAGTGGTGCTACATATACATATGATTATTTTTGATTTGTTTGTGGGGTTGTGTTTTCTTTTCCAGAACCCCCGTCATAGCAGGAGGCATCTTTGTGATCAACAAGTCCTGGTTTAACCACCTGGGAAAATATGATACTCAAATGGACATCTGGGGAGGAGAAAATTTTGGTAAGTTTAGGTGTTTCAGGGGAATGATGCAGTAATAGATAATCACTTTGCGATCTTCATTGCCTACTAGAACTCTTTGTTTGAGGAATCTGATTTACATGCTAATATAAGGCTATGGACATAGTCAGGTAATCCCCATGTTGATCAGAATTGAATTGCTGTCAGATTTGTGCAAAGTAAATGGATATCTTTTGAGATCAGAGCTGTCACTCTCTTACAGGCACTATTAGACAGATGCTTCCGCAGTACTAGTGAGAAAGGAACCTCCTGATATATAAATTGTTTCTTGGATATGGAAAATACCTCTCTCATCCTTCACGTGACAGTCCGTGTTGCCACAGCTGTGAAGTAGACTGTCACTCCTACATTCTTTTATACCTGTTGCTATTTCCCAAATAAGTCTGAGTTGCTCTTCCAGACTGACAGGTGAGAAGGACATTCTTCCTAATAAAACAAACCTCTTTATAAGTGGAATTTGGGTACAAATAGATTCAGAATGCAAACATTTAGAAGCAAACTTGGGTATCATGATCATCTGAGGAACTCAGGTGCCCAGGGTAGTCTGTCTACTCAAGTGCTTTTATCATAGTAGGGGATGGTGTTTAAACCCATCTCCTTGCACTTACTGATAGCACAGATATTCCTGGCATCTCTCTCTACATTGTCATGTGAAGGGATGCTACAACATCAGCAAGGGTTAGTGACAAAAGGAAGAAGAGTATTCAAAAGAGGTTCACAGAGACCTCAAGTATTTGGGGCATTCATTTAGATATGGTGCAGGTGGAGCTGAAGAGATAAAAGCCTTACTCTGTTTTGCAGTCAACTTAAATTGACTTCTCTGTGGCTAATGCTGCCGAAAATATTCTGATTCTGCAGTTTCCATAAATGTTAAAGATTTGTAAATCAATCCCTTTAAAGAACATATATGGTGTTTTCTAGCACATCATGGACTAATTAGAAAGAAAAAAACAGTTGGGAAGAGGCTTTTGTTTCTCTGAACACAGCTGGGAGAGTTGCCTCTTTCTGAAATGCTCTCTGAAACCAGGAAATAATATTTTTGGCTGATAGCAGAATATCAAGGTACCACTTTTTAAAATTAAATACCTACTAATGAGGGCTCGTACTCTGTTTTCCAAGGTCTTGCTTCAGTTTTACAATATTCATGATACTAAAAAGAGTTATTGAATAGGCCTTGCAATGGGATCTCAGCAGTGCTAGTAACATCAGCTAAGCACAAGTAACAGGCAGCCTTTACCCAGGCATGAAGATCCCCTGTCCTTTGTCCCTCTGACTCTTCTACACAGCCAAACTCAGCTACTTGCTGTCGCTGGTCCTGCTCCAGCTGTGGAGCCAGCCACTTGTCCAACCTACCAGCCTCTGACCTGCAACTGTAAACCCCAAAGATGAAGAAAGAATACTTCTTTAAGCTTTTGGTTTTCTGCTTCTGCCCACCTGGGAGCCCAGTGTTGTTGTTTGGTGTGTATATCAGTAGCTTGATGCTAAGCAGGGCGCTCTACCATAAGTGGCAGTAAATTACCTGCACACCCACAGCCCTTCTTGCACATAGAGCTGATCCATGTGCATAATTGTTTCATTCTCCGTCAAATTGCTCTTGTAGAGCTTGGCAGTGGCTGGGCCAGGCTGTGTGGGACTGGGCCATGTGCACATGGCTTGCTAGCTTTGCCTTGTTACGTGATTTCCCTGTAAATTTTTTGTCTCCCACCACTTGTCTCTTATCCTGCACCTCCACACTTCACTTTAGAGGAGTGAGGTCTGTCCCTGTGCCTCATGGCCATACCACTACTGCCATGATGACAATGGGAAGCTACTGTAAAGCCAAAACAGACTACTTCTCTTTTTTTAAAGCTAACTTTTGTTTAGCTCTTCAACATATGAGGCAACAAATCAGCCAGTGGCTTCTGTATCGAGCCTGTCGCTGTTGCGTGGCAGAGGGGTAGAAACCAACCTGAATTTGTCAACAAAAAGTGTTGGTTTTCCTTAAAGTAGTATTCAGAATGGTTAATTTACAGCCTTAAAAAACATGGGTTTCCATACTTAATTGAAAATCACATTTTATGATCAAGAAAAAGTGTTGGTGATGTACTGAAACACTGCTTTTACCACAGTTAAGAGTGTTGAATGGAAAGGAACTAGATAAGGTCATTCTTTGCAGATGAGGTAGGAGACTGGCTCTGACTAATTTGGGGGGGCTAAAATGGGCCCTTCTCTGCCCATGAAAGCTGTTTTTAATAAACAACTTCTTTGAAACTTTTTTCTTGTGAGAAAGCAGGATAAGGGGATGTATGGGAAGGGCACAGAACCAGACAAGCTCTACACACATAGCAGGTACCTGGGAGTGATCAGGTAGCAATTACCAGGTGCCTAAATATCCTTCCAGCTGGGTGTGAGCTGGTAAACTCTTCTTTTCCACTGTGATGGGGAAAAGCCACAGTGGTTATGTCATTTCAAACACAAATGGACTAGATCATGTCCTGGAAAACGTACAGCAAAAAGTTCGCCTATGCTTTCCGTAAGAGGATGGATGAAAAATGTTAATAAGTTCTGTTTGATTTCCATTTTCTCATCTTTGCCCAAAATGTGCATTCTTTCACCCCTTCTTTAAACAATTCCATCATTTACAAAACTGGATGTGCCATCTGTCTGTGTGCCTAAGATACCAATGTGACATGTGGAACCCTTCCTTGGGAAACGGAGATTGCTTTAAGTTAAACATGCTAGATTGAGAATTTTGTTTTCATTATGGGCCAGAGTGAGTCAGAACCTCATTTCAGGGAAGCAGACGCCAGCTGGACACACTGCCAGACAGAAACTTATGTCTTGGCCTTTTTTATTGTTTTTAGAGCCCTTCCTCTCTTCGAAGCTGGAACTCTGTTGAAGTGACTGAAAATAATAAGCTCTAGGAGGGAGTCAGGGAGAGGAAAGAGCTAGTAAGAAATGCCACAAAATGGAGTCTAGTAAAATATTTTTTTTACTTAGAAGCTAGATTAAATACACCATCTTCCCTCCCAAACCCACACTGTTTAAACAACCTTTTCCAGGAGTGAGAGAGAAAAGCTGTGGAGAAAGATAAAGTTTGAGAAGATGTTAGTGGGTTAACATGCTTTGAAACAGCCATTAGATCTGGATACATAATTTCTTTTTAATTTCTAAACATCAGAACCCCATAATTCAGGCATTACTGGAAGGAGATCCCAGCTGAGTAAAGTTTTTGAAGTAATCAGTCTACACAATCTGATGCCTTTTTTGGTTAGGACTACCAAGCTACCCAGCTAATTTTCTTTTTTGTTTTCCCTTCGTCTCTCCTTGCCACGACATGAAATGCAAGTGGAAAAACCCTCCAGTGTGGTAGTGATTAAATTCATGAGGACAGCCCTGTAAGCTTGAGTGAGGTCACATATCTTCTGTGATGCAAATAAGTGCCTGTACATCAAAGCCTCATTTTCTTCTAATCCTTTAACAAAGTGTTGAATTTAGGTTCAGGACCAGCTGGATTTCTTCAAGTAGCAGGGTTCTCTCCATATTTTTATAGTCACACTATTAGACTGGTTTCTGCTCTCAGCAGCAGAGGCAACTGGTGGCAAACTGTAACCCAGTCCTCAACCTTTTTTTTTTATTAACAGAGCCAAGCAGAACAGGAGCAACAAGATTGTAGGGTGGATAACATGGAGGTACAAGGGAGAGGACAAAGGACTCTGCTCTAGACATCAGCTCACTTCCTATGCCCTCATCTTGTTCGCTTCTGTCTCCTTGTCTCCTAAACTCCTTTTCTGCCTCACATGACTTGGTTTACATGTGAAATTCTCTTTTTCCTTCCATCCATATGCAGGGCTCATAGTTATAGCAGCCCAAACCTAGATGGGTCTGTGGCCGAATGCTATCCTGAAGGCCTGAGAGCAACCACAAGGACCTGGTTGAAGTGAAAGGTGTCTCACTGATAATTCTTAGGGGACCAAAGATAGGAACAGAACTGGAGAAGGTTAGGAAATCTCTGAGCCACTAAGGTTGCTTCCATTTTAAAAGAGACAGGACATTTTTTTCGCTCTCACTATGTTTTTGCTGTTACAGGCAATACATCTAGTGCAGAGGGGCAAGGATTTCAGACACACTGCTGAAGCTGCTCTTGGAAATGCTGCCAGTCTGGCTGCAGCTGTATTACTCTTGTGGTCTCTTCCAGAGCTCTCTTTCCGGGTGTGGATGTGTGGTGGCAGCTTGGAGATCGTTCCCTGCAGTCGAGTGGGACACGTGTTCAGGAAGCGCCATCCCTATGACTTCCCTGAGGGCAATGCGCTGACTTATATCAAGTAGGTGTGAGGTAGTTCCTGGTAACAGCCAGTTCACCTTGGGCATGTCTAAATAAACTTGAATTCATTGTTGTGTTTCTGCCTTATGACAGAAGAGAACAGCTTGTGGCCGAGCATCTGTTCTCAAGGGAAGGATGAGTTGCTGTTTTCTATGAACAAAACCTGTTCCCTTCTCTGTTGTTTGTGTTATTGCATCTTGTTCTTCCTCAGTCTGCAATGGAGGTGGGAGCAGTACCCCAGAGAGAGCCCCAGGCCATTTGTGGATGCTGCCCTGTGACATGTGCTTGGATATCAGCAATCCTTAGTCATCTCTAGTGTCTCTGAGCTGCTTTTGATCCAGAGAACCTATTGAGCTATAGGTGCTCTGAGACGAGCCCTAAGGACAACTTCCACTGCAGGACAGATGGGAAAAGAAAAAAGATGAGACAAAGTGCTTCACAGTAAGAGTCATTAAGCACTGGCACAGGGTCCCAGAGAGGTGGTGAAATCTCCACGTGTGGGGATTTCAAAACTCAACCACGCAAGACCAGGAACAACATTACCTGACCTGAAGCTAGTCTGCTCTGGGCGGGAGGCTGGACCAGGTGGCACCTAGAAGTGCTTTCCAAACTGAATTATTCCATGGTGTTATTCTAATCTGGGGAAAGGGGTACTTGTAAAGCAGGGTCAGTCAGTCTAGATATCTCTACAGAGGGGGCATGTGTGAAAGAAATAGTGGTGAACTGTGGTTGTTAAAACTTCTGAACTGGAATGTCCTTGCAAGGATTTGTAGATTTTACACATTCAATCTATATCTATCCATATTGCTCACTGTGTTTTATGTTTGGGACTGGCCTCCACTCCCTCCTGGCAGACAGGCCTTGGGTCTCCCCACCCACTGCCTGCTCATTAGGAGGCACGGTTTTCCAGCAGCACTTGCAAAGCATTTCCTCATTGCCATGCAGGAACACCAAGCGCACAGCAGAAGTTTGGATGGATGAATACAAGCAGTACTACTATGAGGCCCGGCCATCTGCCATTGGCAAGTCATTTGGGAGGTAAGATGCCCCCAGACCTTGACAGGAGGGCTCTGGAAAGCCCCTTGCTAGCAAGGGGTTTTGGATCTTCTCTGGGGCTGAGTGTGGGAAACAGAAATAAAGATGCTCCAAATGGCTGGCTTGCCAGAGGGGTTGCAGATCAAGTGTCTGGTTAACGAGGTTTGCTTCTAATTTGCTTTTTTTTTCCCCCAGTAACCCTGCGTAAATCATTTGTTAGCAGAAGGCTGAAGAGATCTGTAATGAAATTAAAAGGCTAGACTTTTAAAATTGATAGATAGGAATAATTTCTAAAGCAGCATGCAGCTGCTCTAGAAGTACAAGCTGTACAGTTACTAGAGCATGATCCAAAGTTCCTGTGTGGATGCAGAATCTGGGGCAGGCACAGCTAGCTGGCATGGGGTAGCTTGCACCTGTGCGGAATTGTGCTCGTTACAGCCTTTGCTAAAGCCATCTTCAGGCCACATGAGACTCACAGTTATGGGCTTAAGGGTTCTTTGTAACCTAGAAATCAGTGATGGACACAAAAACCTAGGGTGAGGGGAGAGCTTGCTCCCTGTGCTAATAAACCCCTATGAGTCCTAAATAAATCTGAAAAATTCCAGGAGTGGTGTACATCTGTGGGCTGTATCTGCCTGTGAACAAGTGACTATCCTTGCATCAGCTGAAGGACTGATTGTCTCTAAAATGTGTAGCTACGTGCACTTGGTAATGATGCATCTTCTGCTTATCCAATAACAAGCAGGTTTGGTCTGACACCCCCCCTCCCCTTTTTTTTGTTGTACATCACTGTACATCGTGCTTTGTTATGATGCATTACATATATTTATGCAAATAGCTTTGCCTACTTAATTATCTGTCTTTGAGCTGGCTGCAGCATCTGAGCTGGGGCCAAATAGCAAGTAGCCCTGATGCCTGTGAAGGAAACAGGACTATTGCATATTGGACATGGATTTATTGCTAATGTGTTTTAGGGCCAAAGCCTAAAGTTCTTGTTCACACAGGCTTCCTAATGGCTTTACTGGCAGTGTTGCTGAATAGGAGCTGGAACAGAGCTGTAGGATTTGATTTCGGGCAATTTCTTCACCTGTAGTAACAGCCCTGTGAACCTACATTAAATCTAGATTTTAGAACACAAATGCCTCTGACATTATGGACCTAAAATGGACCCTTCTTCCCTAAATTTTGACATGAATACAGGATCTACATACATTATTCTGAGCTATGGACACTACAGTGGCTTCTATGGGCTGAGGATGACAAGGAGCATGGTTGGAAGTCCTACCCACACAAAAATATAATGGTGTAGCTTGAAGAGGAGAGTCTCTAGTGTCACTGCTCAGTAGGATTGCTTGAGGGAAGGTCCTCTTCAGCCGGCAAAAGCCAAGCAAGTCAGCAGGGGGAAGACTGCTGCAGCAGACAGCTACTGAGAGGTTGAGTTGATTTCCTAGTATACTCTTCCCCTTTCCCAAAACTGCTTTAGAACAAATAATTACGTTCTTTAAGTCTGAAAAACAACCTGAGCCTAGAGCTACCTCCATGTTACCTAACCTCTAACACACACAAGTTAACTGTTGGTATGCACCTGAGCAAAACACTTTCTAGGGCTTTTCAGGAATTGATGGTTGTATAAGTTTACCTCTACAGGGCCACTCAGAGGCAGAAACACTTTCATTGTCCTACAGTAGTTTTACTGCAATGTACTATCTAATACTGCAGGACCTGGGCCCTGCCCCCATTCTGAGGCAAAGAAGGTGCAAGAATTGCTCCCCAAAAGTGTTTAAGCCTTCATTTTCTATTTCCTGCTACTTGCCTCTCTCCTTGTCACCTCCGGCCACTGCTAATGCTCTGAACCCAGTATCAACTAGGTGGGAGAATGAGTAAGGGGGAAAAGTCATATACTGTCCCTCAAACCTCCTGGCCTGTCTTCATTGTTCCAATCCTTCCTGTTCACTACCTTATCTTCAACAACCTGCCTGTGCTTCTAGTGTTGCAGATCGAGTGGAGCAGCGACGCAAATTGAACTGTAAATCCTTCCAGTGGTATCTGGAGAACGTCTACCCTGAGCTCAAGTGAGTCAGTTCTCCACTTGTAGAAACCTCTGAAGGATCTGGGAGGCAGGTCACAAAATGAAGCTGCACCTTGGCAGCAGTGAGCAAAAAAGACTTATGCTTGGAAAAGATTTTCCTCTGTTCTTTTTTTTGTGAAAAACCTCCTGTGATTTCCTGACTTGTATCATCACAACAACTCTGCAAAAGGTTTGTTGCTTCTGCCTGTGGGAGCCCTCTGCTTTGCCTCATGTAGCTGTCCCTCAGAAATGTGCAACAGTGGTGTTTTCAAAGCTGTGGGGTGTAGAGAAGTGCCAGAGAACTACATCCTTCCCAGTTAAGACTTGCTCTCTGCCTGGAGGTAGCTGAGCCAAGACAGCCTCAGTGCAGAGGTCTGGGGTGGTTCAGAGAAAACCCCAGTGAATACCAACCATGCCTGTGATTTCCTCTGGCCCGGGTTAGGGTGCAGTAGTCTTGTGGCATTGCTGTACTGGGAGGCAGCCTGGGCAGAGCTGTGTTGTTAGCACTTGCTAGCTAACACACCTTGCAATGCATCTTTACATCTCAGTCAAGCAAAGTCTGTAGCTAACGTGGGTCAAGCCTAGAACATCCAGCTGTAGTTTGGCCTTGACAGATTTTTCCTGTATTTCTACTAATGAGACAGTGAATATGTGCTAACACTGTGGGAGAGCTTTGGAAAAGGGGGAGGCAGAAGCTGGAAAAATCAGTGTGGATCTGGCTTTTTACTGGTAATGGCTTCTTTCAGAAGACACGTCGCACTAAGCTGCTTGAGGTGCACCTAAAGCACCTTCTGCCTTCTGAAACAAAAGGGAACCAGCTCTCTGACCAAGTTCTCAATTGATTTTTGCCTCCTACAGGTATTTGCAGTGGATAGCTAGCATATTGCTCATTTTCTGTCAAATAAAGGGGACTGTGTTTCAGTAAGGGCCAGTTATTCCCTTATAAATGTGTAGTTGCTTTGGACATTTCTGTGTATGAAATGCCATGCGACTGTCATTTTACTTCAAGGGTTCCTGAAAAGGAGCTGATTCCAGGAATAATTAAACAAGGAGGAAATTGCCTGGAGTCTCGGGCACAGGATACTACAGGGAATACGTTGGCTGGCATGGGAATATGTAAAGGAACAGTGAACAATCCACCTGTCACGCAGGTAAGGCAGGCTTCAGTTTGGTGCTTTGCTCCTGCTTCTGCCATTTCTAGTACTGGTGAATGAAAAGGCATCTCTGACCTTGGTGGGTTTGTACAGAGGTGAATGAAGGAAGAATTTGGCCATGTTAATGATTTTAGTAGTAAGCAGAAAAAGAAGCTATGCCCATCCCCTACAGCTATGTTGGCTCAACAGACCAAGAAGTCAGGCATAGAGTAGGAAAATTTTCATCACTCAAAGGCAACAGGTAGCGCTTGAACGCTCAAGGCTGTGACTAGTCTGTGCAGTAGGCAAGTGACCCACTCAGACCATTGCTTGGCTGTACTTTGTTTCATCATCCAAGACACGAGATCTGGTCATGGGGTGTGCTTGGCTAGTATCCTGATGTGTAGATAAGAGGTTTTCCTAGGTTCAGAAACATTCCTTGGTCTGCCAGTTCAGCTGTGGCTGCAGATGGCTTGAATTGTGCTGTTTTACAAATGCATTTCAGTATAAAGCCCAAATAGTTTAAATAGTCTGGACCCCAACTGGAGTGATTGGGTGCAGCTCTCCTAACTGCAGTGAAGCTGTGCTGGCTTGTATAAGCTGAGGATCTGCACCCAGCCTCTTTGGTGACTGAAAACAGCAGGGAAGCAGCTTGAAACCTGAAAGGAGGTTGTAGAGAGGAGGGTGCTGGCCTCTTCTCCCAAGTGATGGGGGACAGGACAAGAGGGAATGGCCTCAAGCTCCACCAGGGGACATTTAGGCTGGACATTAGGAAAAAATTCTTCACAGAAAGGGTCATTGGGCACTGGAACAGGCTGCCCAGGGAGGTGGTTGATTCACCTTCCCTGGAGGTGTTTAAGGCACGGGTGGACGAAGTGCTAAGGGGCATGGTTTAGTGTTTGATAGGAACGGTTGGACTCGATGATGCTGTGGGTCTCTTCCAACCTGGTTATTCTATGATTCTATATTTTGTGCCAGAAAATACATATTCACATCTGTTAAATGTTGGAAACCAGTCTGCAGCCAGTGTTCAATGTGACATTTAATCTTACTCACTGTTCCATATCATTACTGTTGGAAATCTCTAAAACTTAGTGCATTTTGGATTTCTTCCTTGGGGAAAGTATAATACTAATAATAGTTGATTGGATTGATTATCCATGTAGTGAGAGGAGGGAAAATGAAGTGGCTTGTGCTTCATATGTGCTGGTGATACATGTTAGCCCATGGATACGCTTGCATATGTTGTGCCTCACTTGACAGTTTATAGGTCCCAGATACCTGTTACAGAACATGTCTGCTATGTAAAATATGCAGAAGCAGTTGCATATCGTGTAAATCAGGGTCAGGCTCCTCCCTGCTGTGTAGGCCTAACTCTGTAGAGCTGCAGAGCAGGGTGTTGCAGAGGATTCAAAGTTACTCAGACAGCTCAGATGTTGAGGGGAGCCAGCTGCAGGCTTTGAAATAGTCATCACGCACCAAACTTGACCATAAACTTCTGATCAGATAAGACTACTGCCACAGTCTTCCCAGGGAACCTTTGGTAAGAGTTGAACAAAGACAGAAGTTTTTGAAATATCTGATAGAAAAAGCTCTTTATCTCTCATCTGATCACTGTTATGATCCTAATAGAACCTTTCTTTTTCTTATGTTAAAGGAGTGGGTATTCAATGACCCTTTAATTAGACAGCAAGAAAAGTGTCTTTCCATTACCTCCTTCATTACTGGCTCTCAAATCACACTGGAAGCCTGCAATCAAAAAGACGGCAGACAGGTAGGTAACTGCACACCTGTTTTTAACCATTCCATTGCCACATACCAGTGGCAATTGCTGCATCAATGCAGCCTGCGGAGGCAAATCTAGTACTATCAAAGTGTATAAGTGTTCCTTCCGTCTTCTGCATCTCCCTCTGTGATGTCTTTCATAAGCTCGGATGTATGACGTTGCCTGCGACCAAAGCAAGGAGCACAAAGCACAGTAGTGTGTGGGTGTCCACTCTGCCTGGACCCTCGGCAGCATGGTTAGCTCCAGCTCAGTATCATCCCAACCTTGCTTCTTCCATACATTTATGTTCAGCTGGATTGGTGCATGGATGGAGCACGGCATCTGAGGGGGGCAGATAAGCAGCAAATACTTTGAGATACCCAAGGAAGGGGTGGTGTGTGCTATCATTTGTTTACTTATTTAAAAGTGAGAGAACTGTGTTCTTTGTGCTGTCTTTGAACTTGTGAACAGACCTGTAAAACTAAGTGCATGCAACGTATTTGAGAAATACCAACTGACATAAAGCACCTTATGTTCCACCCAAGCTGCTCTCTGAGGAAAAATACACAGCAGCAATGTTCCCAACAAAACGCAGTGCTGTTATTCTCACGCTGTTTCCAAGATGTATATCCCTGGTCTGTCAGGACACATAAGTTATTTTGCCTTACAGCACAAGGTAGGAGATGGCCTCTGTGATTGCCAGGGTGCCTTTTTATCACAACTGGGCAAAACACAACAGGTGACAATACAGCACTGGCAAACAGTGGATTGGCTTGTTTCACCCCTCGATCCTGTTTTTCCATCTACACTGAGAGAGAATGTATCTTCTGTCATATAAGGCTATGCTGGCTCTGTGTTTTATGACACATTTATTGTTTTGGTAGCCCAGAGGTAGGAGATGCTCAGCTTGCTACCAGTCTTCATCAGTATTGTCTTTTGTCACTACTTTATGGTGCTATATGAATCTCTGAATTTAGTTCTTCCTGAAAGAAAGCACTGAAACCCAGTTCTGCCCATTTATGGAAAGCCTGTGTAGACTTTCCTCTGGAGGACTGGTTAATGCAGAAATGTCTTGAAGAGTTGTCACCATAAATACACTGGAAAACTCTTGAGTTCAGATTCGCCTTGCAAGGATATCCCAGGTGGACTGTGCTTGCTTGCTCCTTTTTCTTGTTGGTAATCACTCACCCCCTTGCTGTGTAATTAGGTCACTTTGTTTCCCTTTAGGTGCCTTGCAGCATTTTCCTCCCTGGCAGCAGAGAGCACTCTAGCAGCTGCCAAAATCAGCTGTCTTTTCCCGCCTCCCTTGTTATGGGAAAGACAAGGGTCCCCTGACGGGGGCTGGAGGGGCGGGTGGATGCAAGCCCTATTAGCCAGAAGAGAGATTAATCCACGCTAACACAAGCAGGCTTATTCTGCTGCTGGAACAGGATTTATTGAGCCTTGGTGTGTTGATTATATACAGGCTCAATTTAAAGAGATGCACACAATTAAGGATATGAGCTGTTGTTTTCCATTACCTTATGTGAACAAACTGCATTTAAATCAAGGACTTAACCTAGCAGATGATTTAGAAAACTAACTGTAAGCAAGGATTTTGTTTAAGCATTTCAAATAATTAGAAACTGATGTGAATCACAGCTGTTGTTCCAAACCACCTTGCAGCTGAACAGATGAGGTGGGTATGAGCTGGGAGAAATGCATTTGAATTTTTAACCTAGTTTGGGTTGAAATGCTCTGAAATGCTGGGGTTCCTCTTTAAGTCCAAAACTCCCTTTTCAGACTTCTACTTGTAAAAGCCAGTTCTGCTTGCAGTGCTTAAGTTCTAAGTGCTATGTTCTTGGGCAATGTTGTTATGTTGTTATGTTCCACCCATAAACACAACAGTAATTGTTAATACTGACGTTGGATTTTAATTAGCTCAAAGTCAGTCATCTTTGCAAACTATCCCATTCTCTCTCCTCCATCTCTTTTCTAGAGGGACCATCTGCATCTAATGCAATGCTTTCTGCTTATTTTGGGAACAAACTTTTTCTGTGCCAGGTCCTAGCTAGGATGGAAAGTGAAGCTAACAACTTTTATGGGGGTCACCTGAGAGCATATGTCTGGACTGACATGGTGCTTTTCTGGCAACAGAGAGCCAAGACAGAGAGGAATCTCTTTCTTCCTATGTTGGCAGCTTGCAGAACCCCCTGCTTCAGATGTCTCCCAAGCCTAGCTGCTGATATTTGGGAGGCTGAGTTTCAAGGAGTCATCCACTGCTGTTTCTGATCTTTAAAGTGCAAAATGAAAGAGCAAAACTAGAGGCAACAAAATCCCCTACTGCCCTACAGCTTGCCTGTCTCCTCATGGGTATTCATAGCCTGAAATGTGAGTACTTAGGGAGAGGTGTTTTCAAACTACACATCGATGTGGCCACTCCTCAGTTCAGGTGGCCTTCTCTAACAGTCAGAGGAGTTGAGTGGGAGTGGAGGAAGGGAAGCTGAGCTACCTCAGAAAGGTGGAGGTGGCAAGTGAGAGCTACGAGTGAGTAGACTGAGTGGAAAGAGGTGAGCCTGGGCCAGATGCACCAGACATAGAATATCATAAGAAGAGATGATGGCATGATGAAAGCCCAGCTTTGAACATCTTTGGTGTCACTGTTGTTAGAGGTCTGTGGTGGAAGATACTTGGACTTTTCTGGATCTGGACTTCGTGTCTATGGAGGAGTGATGCAAAAGTAAGATTTCTAACAAAATATGGAGCATGTAATGGCATTGGCTTTTAGTGTCACCAAAAGAGATTGGTTAGATCCTTACAACAGCACCATACAGCTCTTAAATTTGCTTTTGGACATACTGAATCTGTACCCATAATACATAGCTTTTGTGCATTAAGTCTGTCCATGGGGCAGATAATTTTGTTGTTATTTTTGAAGGCTAACAACAGTCCATATAACATAAATATAACACTGTAGCAGAGGCTTTATAGTATTATAAGCTGTATCTAGAGTATTATGTCAAAATAAGTCTAGAGCTTTCAAGTAAGAGGATATGAGACAATGCTCAAAATTTAGATGATTTTTGGTTCTATCAGACCATTAGCCCTTGGGTTCAAAGGAACCAGGATCAAACTCTATTTGGCACCATGATCCCATTGATCATTCAACAGCAACAGCTGGCACGGCTAGCAGCAGACCAGCCAAGAGCTATTCTGCATAATTGGAACTAGATTTCAAACCAGATGGATGTTATCCATAATGTTATTTGGAGAATAGCATTTTTTAGTTGAATGCACAGTAAATTATTGCCTCTAGCTTTGGTTTTGGCTCCAGCTGATGGTGGGAGTGGCATTTTAATTTGTATTATAGTGAGGACAGATAGAAGGCAAAGTGAGAGTCAGACACTAAAACAAGAAAATGAAAATGAGAAACATTGGCACATTATTTCTCAACAGAACAAGAAGCATGCTGAGAAATCCTATTAAACAGTCATATTTTATTAAAATGTGATGAGGGAGTGTGGCCCCAGTCTGAAAATGAGGACATGAAGTTTTCTTATGAAGTAAACAGTATTTGAAGTCTTGTGTGCCTTTGGACGTGATTGGGAAATATTTTTCCCACCTTGTTTTTCAGTGTGTCATATTACTTGAAGTGCAGAGAAAAGCAACTTTATATAGACTATCAGAAAAGAGAAGGAGTGAAAACCTGCCTGTTTTGGAAGCACCTGACTCAGCATCTCCGTGATAATAAGCAGGTAGAGTAGTACTGGCAGTATGCCACAGCTTGAAAGCAATTTCTAGGAGACAAGAGTTTCTCTTAGTTCTGATTCGTAGTTTTACAAATTTAAGTGCTCAAAGGGAGACAGTTCTTGCTGGATGGTGGTGTGAGCTTTTGCATCATACTCTGCTGGTATATTTAAAACTTAGTGTTCATCATCTTGAACACCAGCTTCAGGTTGACAATGTCTCTGCGAATAAAACATTCAGTTACAACTTGCAACATCCTTGGCTATTCCAGTTATCAGCACTCCTTACATTTCTGTCCAAAGTCTTTCAGTCCTAATCAACAAAATCTGGTCTTCTCAGCTGTATTTCCTGAGCTTGGCCAACTCCACTGTATTTTCAGGGTTACAAGGCTGCTGGTAGGATCTTGAGAGAAACCCTACACTGGTTACTGGGGGTTAAAATGATACTCTTCATTACCCTGAAAAATTACACTAGTGTAAACACTTTCAGCTGACGACTGGCTATTTCTGACTTTTGTCATAGTAATTGCACATGGAGTGCTTCTGTCCAGCTACCTTATTTGCTTTACAATTATAGGTGATAAAGATGGAGCTTTAGAAAGGAATGGGGAAATTATTTGTCAGCCCTGGGGAAGAGGGTCATGATACAATATTTCAAGGAAAATATGGATTCTTATTTTTCCATCGCCACTCCAAACCTGCTGTGACTAGTAAACTATATTATTTCCATCTGCAGAAGAAAGGGAGACCAAGGAAGATTTTCAATCCAAAATTTTTCAGGTTGTGCAATGCTTCTATCTTCCATAAGCTTTCCTTCCAAGTACAGGCCAGTCATAATGTCTGGGTGTAGGAGAGGATTTGACTCCCTGTAATGTTTTGCTGTGTGCAGGAGATGTCTGCTCTGTTTGTTTGTTTTTTCTTAATATGGGAATCATCACTGTCATTTAAAAGATAGCTGTCCGAGCTCCCCTTGTGGTCTGTGAAGAAAACTGGGCCCTCCCAGAAGGTGTTTGTACCTTGGACCCCTCCCTAAGGGGACTAGTTTAGACTTAAGTTGCTCAGCTCTGAAGTGGCTGATGGTGGGAGATGAGCATCCTGTCTCCTGTTACCACCTAGTCCTAATGCTCACCCCCCTCAAAGGTGTGAAATTGGGCGTGTCCCTGCAAGACTAGGTGTTAAGTCTGTCCTTGGTAATCTTGTGCTCTGGTAGTAAGGCAGGGGAGTCTTGTGAAAGGCTCACTGAAGTCAGGTGTGTCATTCAGGTATCTCACAGCAGGCAACAAAGCATAGCTTCTGACCAAGAAGGGTAGAATCCATCATTCTGAAAATACCACTTCCATGAGGTGCGCTGCTTTGGCTTTTAATGTCTCTACACTATAACAATGCATGGCACATCCCTGCTGCTCGGATGAGCCTTATATTCAACTCTCTGTCATCTTTTCAGCATTTTACCTCTCTCTTCCCCATTCTTGCCCTATTTTCTTCTGAACATAAAGATCCAGGGTGACTTGAAATGCTGTGCTTTCCAGTAGTGTTAGGTTTCCCTGAGAAGCTAATTGATTCAGTGTAGTTTGTTAGCAGCAGAAAATGTGTTCTGGTGAGTGTTTGCTGGTGTACTGCTGTTTGCTGGTGTCTGTTGCTGTAAACTCTCCCTGTAGACATCACAGTGGGCACCTGCTTGGCATGGAGAGATGACGTGACTGTGGGTCTCTCATCTGGAGGAATAACAAGTGAGCCTCCCAGTGGTGCTAGTCGTCTCCTGAACAGCTAGGAGGAAAGAAGAAAACCAATGTCTCTTGGCAATTGCACTTGTCCTCCATCTCAAATTTCATAACAACATAGTTCTATATAGCAGAGTCTTCTGGTGAGCCAAGGGGTGTGTGGGACAGATAGCTGGTGGGCATTCTGTAGCACATACACAGAGGAGGGCAAAGGAGGAGGCTGGGGATTCACAACTGCAGAGAAGCAGGGGGAGGGTGGAGGGCAAGGAAGAGTTTCCTCTTGTACAGTAGATGTACTTTGGAGAGGGTCAAGAGGCTCTTCACTGAGGTGTCTGAGACCCTGGGAAACAGTGGTGGGGAGACCATTGTGCAAAGGCTACGGCAGCTAGGCATAGCGTGCTGCTTTCCAGGGGTGAAGACATGCTGCTTTCCACTCCATCATTACAGCTGTTGCTTTATGATATTAACTCTTTGTCAGATGTTTGCAGGAAGACTTCTGACAGATGAGAGCCAGATGGTTCTGGCACCTTTTCAGGCATAGGATTGCAGCAGCTGGTGAGGGCATTGCGGTGGACAGACTGCATTATATTTTCCTCTCCAGCAAAACTACATTCCTGTGCTCCCTTGCCTATTAAAACCAGCTTATTCCTGCGGCACAAACAGCACTCTTTTAGTGATATCCTGTCAGTCAGGGCTAGCACTGCTGGCAAAGTGATCTTCCCTCTGGTATTTAGTTTTGAAGGAATGTGTGATACAGGAGCAACAGATTACCCTGGGCTTTGCCACTGCCCTGCCCTGCAAGGAATCATAACCAGGACACAGATTTGGAGGAGAAATGCCAGCAATATGTGAACATAACTGGATGTTTTAAACCACACAGCATGTGGCAATCTGTTTGCTGTGTTATCCAAGAATTAAAATGTTAGTAGGTTTTGACATTGTCTGGATATTGCAGGAATTTTTTTATTCCCTTTGCATATCGTTTCTGCAACAGCCTTGAGGTCCCTCAGTGCTGTCAAGCCATTTTCTTCTTCATGAGGCTTATGGATTAGACAAAACATCTTCATAATATTCCTAAACTGTTTACTGGCTCAGTACCCAGATTCTAATTCTTGTGATGAGAAAGTCCTAGGAGCCTGGACCACTCAATCCAATAACCTGCTGACCTTAGCCCTGCTGGAGGGCGATGGTGCAGCCTCACCTGGGAGAGAGGGATCCCTAGTCCACAGTCTCATTTCTACTTTTTTTCTCTTTACTATCAGCCACGATGGTCCCAGTTCTTTCTAGCAGGGAAGGAATGTACAGCCCTTTCCCAGCAGAATTTGCAGTTCAAGGTTAGGACATATGTTTTGTTTCCTGGAAAGCAGAACAAACATAGCGGACCTTCAGGAAGGGGTTGCATGTGGAACCTTGTGGGTATGCTCTGAGGGGAGCAGACGCAGAGGACAGCACTGCTGTCTGTCCTGAGAAGCTGTCAAACGGGCACTTAGAAACCAAAATGTTGGCAGGGCAGATAAGATTATGAAGAGCTAGCTGTGAAGAGTGCAGAGCTATGAAGAGCTTTCAGTGTAGTGCTGATAAAAATCTTGAATTTGATGAGAGGAGAGATGAGGGGACGTGGAAGAGCGAGGGATGCAATCTAGTCAAGCAGTGAGAAGTGTGATTTTTGCTTTCTGTGGATGGATTGCTTTCCACACTAGGACAGCTTTCAGTGCTTTGCATTCTATGGATTGGAAGGAAACCATAGAAGAGTTTCAGGTTTTGACAAATATCTGGATGCCTATAGATGCAGGCCAAAGAATGGCAAGGAAAATTTGTATATAATATGTTTTTGAAAATGCCACTACTTGCTGATTTTTGTGTTGTTTGCCTTCTAGATGCTTCTGAATATCTAGCCGTATAATTCAGCTAAACTCAAACTCTGGGTATTGTTATAACAGGAAACCAGTGCTTTGGAGATGCTGCTCATGCCCAGATTTTCAGTCTCCTCAGTTGCTGGGGTTTACCTGAGGTTTATGCTCAACTTTTCTCCTTCAGCTCGGAGGCATAGTTCCCTGGTGTAATGGAAGTAAAAGCATGTTTCTTCCCTGTCTTCTCACAGAAGTGGAAGATGAAAGGCAGTTTCATTCAACACTTTGTCAGCGGTCTCTGCCTGGAAAACCAGACTGGGAGAGTGGTAACCAACCCTTGCCAAGCAGATGTATCTGGCCAACAGTGGGAGCTGCTACAAGCAACATGATGGTAGCACAGAGATCTCCATGTTTCTTTGTGCATGAGACTTTGGGAACAGTGGGAGATTGGGAAGGGAGGTATGGTTTTGTATGTCTGACCCTAAATGTTTTCATTGTGCCCATCAGCAAACCATCATTTCAGCGGAGCACTTGGCGGTTTTGAGCTTTTCAGAGAAGAAGCTGGGGGTGAAGAGAGGGATGAGGGGAGTCGTTGAAATCTTCCCATCTGTTGTCTTAAGTTCTCCTTTGTAGATGATGTCTGTGCACAGCTGCACCCAGAGAGGAGGAAGGACCCAGCCCAATACTTGGAGTGACTAGAACTTCCTTGCAGTGCTCCCCGTCTGTTCCTTTCTCTGCATCCAGAGTCCATGACCTTCAGTACAACAGCTTAGACGATGCTTGTACAAACATTGTTAGCTCTTTGGCTTCCCTCGCTTTTCGATCTAACATCATGCATCACTCATGCATGTGTGTCTCTCAGTGAGGACTGACTCATGCGATGAGTCCAAGGACTTGGGAAAGAACTAGCAGAACCCCAGGGCACCTGTGTAATCTCTTTGTGGTGGGCCTTCCTCTGACCACAGAAGCTGCCCTGCAGCCAAATGGGCTGAAGTTGGCACAGTGCTGACAAGAGAGCTGGAAAAGGGACAGTACAACCAGGGATTGTTTTGGGGTCTATTCCCTGTTGAATTCCTGCTTCGAGTTTTTTACAGGTGGAAGGCCAGTCCTGCTTCCATGAGTGATCCAAGCCTGCAGGCAGCCCAGCTGGACCGTGTTCAGGGTATCTCACTCCTGCAGAGCTGGTCAGAGACAGGTGCTGACAGTTTGGGATGCCAGGAAAGGCGGGACCGTTCTCTGACAGCTCTGCCTAGTACTACCAGACACCGCCTGCTGCACCGCACACAGAAGGTGATGCACAGAGCTGTGGGGACAGTGCCAATTCCCTGCTGCGAGAGGCAGAGTGGGCAGCCCCTAGGTCATAGCAGGCTTCCTGCTGTTGGCTAGGCAGGACCACTGCCCTCTCACTGGCTCTCTGGCTCTGCAGGGCTTTTATGGACACAGCCCAGCCTAACAAGCCACCCAACCCCTCTGTCTAGCTGCTTTTCTGCCTCTCTCAGAAAGAGGAGGTGAAAAGGCCTTGGGTTGCACCACTTGTAATGCCCAGCTTCCCTCCTGGTGGGCACCTTGAGAAGGTTAGTTGGTGAAGCTGGAACTGTCCTCTGTACAAATGCTGCCACAGTACAGGCTTGCTTTAAGAGATTGCTCCTTTGTGTTCTGGAAATACTGAAGAAAACTAGTGTCCCTAGGTAGCATCCCAGTCCTGCTCCCACCTACCAATCCACTGAGTGTGGGTTTTCAGACCTGACAGGGGAAGCTTAGCTGTTTAAAAATAAACAACACAAAAACCCGAGAAAAACCACACCTTACCCTTTCCTAATAGATCTGTTAAATTTTTCTCTTGGAGCTAGGTTTTGTAAACCAACCCTCCTCTCCAAGAGCCTACAGGGGAACTGGACAGTGGGGCCAGCTTCAGTAAGCAATCGCTTGCCTGGATCCTTTCTGATCTGGTGTAGAAGAAATAGGATGTTCATTTGGATTCTGAACAGCTGGCTGCTTTTGATCATGTTTATCTCTCTTTAATTCTTTCTTTTACCTTAGTATTAACCCAAACAGTTGACAAAAGAACAGATACTGTTCTTCATATGTTGCATGTGGTCAGAAGGCTCGTGTGAGAACTAGATTGTTTGCTTTCTGTTCTTGGTTCTTTTATTTAAAAAATAAAATCAGTCATGTGGCAGGAGGTCTTTTCCTGTTTTCCCCTTCACTTTGACATCAGCTCATGAATGACCAGCCTGCACTGTGAGAACTCAGGAGGCAGTTACCTTTGGTTCGGAGCTTACAACATGGTGCAGCCACACTTCTGTATGGGAATGGGGGCACTAACTATAGTGATTTCTCTTTCCCTGTGTAGAGATTCTTTGGTCCTGAACCACTGAGGAAAGGAAAGAGCAAATAAGAAAAGAAAATAACCTAGGAACAGAAAGAGGGTAGGACAGACAGGCCCGTCAGAGGAGAGATACACCATCCTACGAGCAATCGCTTTTTTAAATGAGGATATGCAGGAGGTGCTACTTCCAGAACCTCATCATTTGGCAGCAGGAGACAGGAACAATCAAGTTCTCACATATCTGGCTTGAAAAAAGCTGATGCAAAGACAGACAAAAGGTCATTGAGCACGTACTGTACATAAGCTCTGTATACAATGAGGTGTAAAGGATTACGTATTTTCATTAAAAAATGCATCCTAAGTGGACCATCCGAGCTTGCCTCATTTCACTCTCCAGCAGCTTAAGGGCTGCAGCTAACAGCCTGTTCGCTGATCCACCAAGTACTGCTTCCTTCCTTTGTGCTTCCACTGTGTGTGTGCAGCTTGCTTGCAGTTCCTCCTTCATAACTGTACTGGGACTAGGACCCAGCTCCTCTACAAACAATTCTCCTGACTGCTGCTGAGCACAGGAGCCCTGCTTACATAGTCTCCAAGCCCTGGGCCAGCCCTGCGTCCAAGGGCTCTTGTCAGCACACTGGCTACTGCCTTTGACTGTACTTGGCTGCAATGCTAAAGGTTACTGACTGCTCCCAGAGCAGAGGTACCTGGACTAGCCATGTTGATTTGTGCCTCTCTTCCTATGGGTTACCACCTGGCAGAGTGTGAACTGGCATCCATCTGGGGCTGGGAGCTGGGGCAGCTGAACATTGGACACTCTCCTTCGGGTGCCCCAGCCTGGAGGAGAAAAGGGGAAAAGACAGACGTACGCTAGATGTCAATAACTTAAATTGCCCCTGGAGTTAGGAGCTATCAGTGCCCTAACTCTACCTGATTTTGGATGTTTTCTCCAGAGGTCACGTCCCCACCACTTAAAGCACTGCTCACAGGACCTTTCTGTAGGCCTAATGCGGAGAAACCCCCACATTACCTTCTGGGAGCCATTGGTTTCCAATGGATTTTTTCAGTTGCTGAAAAGGAGGTGCATTACAAGAGGCTGCTTTCCAGTGTGGGCAAACTAAACGTCTCCTCAGAATACACAAAGACCTTGTCCAGCACATCATTAGCATACTTTCCATTTCCCTTGCACTGAAGGGAAGATGAGCATTGTTATCTGTGCTTTTTGTCCCCAGGGTCCGCACAGTGCCACATTTTGGAACAGGACTCCGGTGGGGTTTTTGAGCAAGCTGCTAGAGCCCTCAAATTTGGTCCAGCGATTTGTTTCTTTAAGAGTCAAAACAAGCAGCTGCTCACCCTTGTTTTCCTGTTTACTTTAAACAGCCCTCTAGACTATCAAGACAGAGCATTTGCATTGGTAATACCCTTTGAGAAGCTGTTATTTTATCAGATCATCCAATGTAATTTTGTGTGCTGCGAACCAATGGGGGTTCATTTAAGAGTAGCTGAAACTACTATTGTACAGAAATCTATTTCAAAAGGTTTATTTTCCCCACTCAGTTGTAAGTTGCACTTTGCCAGATGTAATCTATGCGGACCCCAGATTTGTTTTCCCTTTTCTTGAAGAAAGCATGTGCCAGAATCTGTTTAATGCCTGGAATAAAATCCACTTTGAAACAAGTGTTACAGCCTGTTCTCATTCCTTACTTCTCCACTGGAAAAGGGCCTTCATCCTTTCTTGCCTGGTCCCTGCCTCCGTTTCTCACAGGGTTTGCATCCCCAGACAGACTTAGCAGAAAGATTTGTGGGATACAATAGCATATCAGTTGAAAACAACTAAAGAAACACTCCTCTGCTGGCTGGACAGGAAAGTATCCTTTCTGGAATAAGTGAAGAGCAGTTAATGGGCTAGCTTTTACATTCTGAAAGAAATACCTGGGGGTGGGGGGAAACTAATTCTTCCTGTAACTCCCTCCTTAATCTTTTCCTTAGGCTATCAGGCTGCCTATTCCTTACTAAGCCTACCAGAGGTCTTTATTTGGCCTCTAGCTTGAGGGCAGGGAAGCATCACAACCCACAGATGCCTGCTAGCTAGTGTGCCTTGCTGAGCCTCAACTACTGTGTCTGCCAAAGTAGGCTAGTAAGTTTTCCTAATCTCACCTTAAAAATAGGAAGAAGGAAAAAAGCCCACCCAGCAACAACAGCGTGGAGGCATTGAGGTTAAAATCAGGGCAAACTGCCTGTGAGTTCACCCCAGAGCCTTTTACAAACTATGGTCAGCTGGGTCTGCCTCTACAGAAAGCAGCTGTGCTGAAGCCTCTGTCTTGAAAGGAGGGTGAGGGTGTGCTGGAAGTTAGGAGAATCAGTGTTTTTCCATCCTGTTTAGTAACGTGTCTGGTGTTTGAGTGCTGTGAGAACTTAATTACAAGGAAAAGAGTTGAGGCTTTCTTTCTTGGTGCTGTTTCTGTAGCAGGACATCAGTTGGTTTGTGTCCCTGGAGTCCTGCCATGCACACCCTGTGTATTGACAGCTCTAGTGCCCTAGAAACAAGGAGATTCTCTGTAATGATGGCTGGGCACACTTAGTCCTGTCTGAGAAAATGAAATATTGATCTTCTAAAGAGCCCAATGACGGGAGGGGGTAAGGGGAAGAAATGAGCGAGGGATGGGTTCCTCTCTGAGGAGGATAGTGTCAAATAGGCAGTGATCTGGCACATAAATGAGGTAGAGAAGAGTTTGGAGTAGAAACAATTTTATCAAAGGGGGCTAGAACCAAATGTGGGGAAAACTATAAGGGAGTAATTTTTTTGAAAGAGAAGCACCACTTGTGTAGTTGGGTCAAAGAAATTTGGTATGTACTTTCTTCCAAAAAGCACATCAAGTGTTGTTCAGATTTGTTGTGTTTGGGTTTTTTAAATACTTAAATAGAGAAGCACCACTTGTGTAGTTGGGTCAAAGAAATTTGGTATGTACTTTCTTCCAAAAAGCACATCAAGTATTGTTCAGATTTGTTGTGTTTGGGTTTTTTTAAATACTTAAATAGTTCGTTTCAGAACTCACAAAGCAGATTATTTCTTTAGAAACAAAGATGTTCTGCAGCCTATGTTCAGTAAGAGAGTTAGGTACTAGGAGTTCTCTTCTTTCTGCTGTCTATTAAAAGGGCTTTAATTGCTACAGAGGCCTTAAATTAGTGTCTCTTCATTCTCAAAACAATCTTTGCTTTTTTTACCTGACCTGAGTCTGAGAAATATTGCTTAAATCTCATCAGTGACTGACCATAATAAAACCAGGCCAGAAAGAAGTAGTATTTCTGTGACGAAAATGGCACTGGGTAAGTGCTGTAACCTGACTGTTTTTGAGTGAGGGAACGTCCCATCCAAATGGAAATAGCAGCTTTTGCTTGATATATCAATGAAACTTGTGCTTTACAAATCTGAGTCATTAAAATAAAACCAGCTTTGCCTGTACCGCATGGTGTGAAAGGAAGAATGAGAAAAAAAGATAACAAAAAAATCCACTTGGGACAAAATTGTGTTTTAATGTGATTTTGGTGGAAACCAGCTTTGCTGGGTTTTATTTCCATGGAAACTAGTACAGCAATGCTGCTTACCACTGACCGCAGAGGGGCTGAGCTTAGCAGTTCATAGCAGTGGTGCACTGGGTGATGACCTGGCCGGTGCCTAGAGGGTTGCTCAAATTCGTGAGCATGAACTGAACAAAATGGGGTCACTGACCCGAGAAGCCACCCATGGGGCCCTCCCCACATTCTGATCCATCTCAATTTCTTTCCCCAAAGGCTCTTCTCCTGAATTTTGTGGTCAGTGCCCAGGCCTTCTTTGTTTTCTCCCTGTCTTGGGTCTCAGCTGATGTGTGAATCTCCATATTGGCTTCTGTTTAGCAGGCTGGGCACCTCCCTGGGCAGTCTCTGCCAGTGCCCAATGACCCTTTCAGTGAAAAAATTTTTCCTAATTCCTTCCTTCCTCCCCTGGTGCAGCTTGAGGCCATTGCCTCTTGTCCTGTTCCCTGTCACCTGGGAGAAGAGGCCAGCACCCTCCTCTCTACAACCTCCTTTCAGGTAGTTGTAGAGAGCAATGAGGTCTCCCCTCAGCCTCTTCTTCTCCAGGCTAAATAATCCCAGCTCTCTCAGCTGTTCCTCATAAGGCCTGTTCTCCAGCCCCCTCACCAGCTTCTCTGGACTCACTCCAGAGCCTCAACATCCTTCTTGTGGTGGGGGGCCCAGAATTGAACACAAAGCTTTCAAAGAATTGGGGTGGCTGCATACCAAGTACAGAAAACTGCTTATTTGAAGAGGTGACATCTTTTTATGTTTCACCAGAGTTTATGTGAATTTCTTTACCCACCACAACACTTTGTTCCCCTCGTGTGACCTCCTTGCTGGTCTGTCTGCAGCAGCCACTACCCTCCAGCTGGTGTGTGCACCTACGTGTCCTACCTTGCCTTCCCAGACAGACAGAAAGACAATGGTGAAAGTCTTGCTCTTCAATTTTTGTGAGGTTTGCCATCATCTTCACTTACATCTGCTTTTCTCCTTACTGGTTTTAAAACAGATTTTATGGATGATGAGACAGAAGACAGAAACCTTTTTCTTAGTAGGAATTGATGGTGGGCTTTCTCCTTACTGCTGCATTTTCCACCTCTTTTTACAGGGTGGGGGCAGTGGGGCTGTTATTTCTTAGTGCACACACTTGTCAGGTTTGGGAAACAGACTAAATCTAATTAATTGTTTCCACTTGGATTAAATTTCTGATTGTGAATTTTAATACTGTTGGCTTTAAATAACGTGAGTGGCTGGGAGAATGCTGCCAGTCAGCAGTCACTGCTTTTGTGGTGGAGGCAGCAGTAGAGAACCAGCCTCAGGTAGGAGAGACTGAGAGTTAGGGGGAAGCTTGGTGGTTATCCTACTTGTTTTTTCTTCAGCAACAGACACAGTAATATAACATTTAAATCTTGAAATGGTTATAAGGAGGGAGAGAAATGCAGGTAATGGCTGCAGCAGACCTGTTTTCTGTATTGGCACTGGTCAGGGGATGCTCTGTACAGATCCTCCCTTGGTGCCTGGCATCACCTCTCCTTCCCCTTTGAAACACATTACCTATCTCAGTTTGTTCATCTCTGATGCTGCTTAATACACTGATACTTCTCCCTGTTAATATCAGCTTAATGACAGCTTCTGTGTAGATGAAGGCTTGACTATGAACTTTATAATATCATCTGGATTGCTCTGCTGGTGCATGCGCTGCAGGGCAGGAAGCAAGTAAATGGTGTTTCAGCAACTTTGACGTGGAGGGACCTCTTTGAGGCAGAAGTAATTTTTTCTAGGTCATTTCTCAGATTTTTGAGGAAAAGCAGCAAATTGCCAGTAGCAGACATTTGAGATTCCAAATGTCTGTATTTGCTCAGCCTGGTATATTAGGCTTGCAGGCTGCTTTGTCCTTTTGTCCAGTCCTGAATAGTTTTGAACCATCGCGAAGACCGTGCTCACCGGCACAAGCTAGCACAGTGCAGCCTGACTGTACTGAGATACTCAGCTGCCAGCAGAGAGAGGGGTCCCTCACTCAGCAATTCTTTTACCTTCTGCCATATCTGGAGGTTTCATGGGAGCCTCACCTCAAGAGTTTTGTTCAGTCTAAATCACTCAGCCTGTGAGAGCTGATGATGCTGTATCTGTAAATATCTGTTGAGGAAAATGGGCATTAAGAATGCGACAGATGTAGCTAAGTCTAAGAGCATTCCAAAGGGGGTTAAATTATGGAGTACGACTGTTCAGGCTCGTTCTTTCAGGGCTCCTCTCAAGGCTTCAGTGCAGCACGTTTTATCATTTGTATTTTAACTCTCTTAAACACTATTGTATGAGATTTGTTGTGTGCGCTTTTTTTAACAAGGCTACGTGTTATAATGCTGTTGACAAGGACAACCAAATGATGTCAAAGTCCTTGTAATTATCCCAAGCTGAAATGTCACCTCTGCTTTCTGTGTGAGTGGATGAAAGCAATGTTCAGAGACCCACTTAATACTGGAGCATTTTTCAAGGCAATCAGCTGCTCCAAGCTCTTTTACCCCTAAGCAATCTAAATGCTAAATAGATCTTTAAAATAATTACTGTATCTAAAGTGAGGAGCCATTTTCCCCTGCAAACACCTGATGCTCATTAACAAAGTCATCTCTGTTTACTCTAAACTTTTTGTGCAGAAGTTTGACAGGTGTCTCAAGTGCTGAGCCTGTGCTTGAAGAGCTTGGGGAAGCTTCTTGAGGACAAATCCTTAGTCCTGAGAGGGAAGAGCTCTAGATTTCTGTGAAACTCCTCAGGTTTTCCCTTCTCCCAGTTTTAATTTGGTTCTATTAAAAGTAAATAGTGTCAGTGAATGACAGTAACATGGCACCAGCCTGAGCTGGGTCCCCACATCAGAAATGAGCTTAGCACCAAGTTTGTGAGGGGCAAGGTGGTTGAAAAGCTGGCTTGAACCTGTCTTTGCAGCAGGTTTCTTTCCCAGGTTGAGGTTGACCTCTTTCCCAGGTCAGAATAGGACACATCTGGGTCGCTGGTGGCCAGTGTCCAAGAGCCCTTGCCACTATCAGCACTGCCAGCGTGGCTGCAGCCCCTTTGTGCAGGAGCATATTTTGCACACACTGATCTATGAAGCCCAAGGGGCTGCCACAGGGCTGCTATAATGGCTTTCTCATAGCAAATGGAGCCTCCTGCTAGGGGAAATCCATAGGATGGGTCTGGTCACTGCACCTCATATGGGTGTCCAGAATCACTGCCACACTTGTAACAAGACAATGTTTTAATGAAGGAACAGACTCTGGAAAACTGGGGTTGCTCGAGGTGGAGCTGTTCTTAGCTCTGCCTGCTAAAGCTGCTCTACTTTACGCCTCACATGATAATAAAGCTTAATTTTGATGAAGGATGTATAATTCTAACCCAGCAGTTCAAGAGCTTTCCATCTCTGGAGCAAGGCTTCAAGCCTGAGAGTGCTTCAGGAATTACATTGCATTTTTATTCTGTAACCATTTAATTTCAAGTTCATAAACAGCTTTGGATCAGTGCCTGGAATGCAGAATCTTCCTGCCATGCAAATGCCCTAGGCACTGCTAGAAAACTGCAATTATTTTATCTCTGGTGCAGGTCATCCTCAGATATTCCGTATCAAGGATTTCAGAAAAGCCTCACTGTAACATATTCAGTGTTTTGCCCTCTAATCCCTTCTGCCATCCACAGACAGTTCTATATGACCTGGTGAAGTAGAGGAAGTAGTAACTATTCTTTTACTTTTGTGTTTATTCACAATGGCTGTGCTCTGGGAGGGCTTACCAAATCCAAGCAAATGGAGGAACACCTCGTTTATGAGTTCCCTTAGCCACTTACTTACAGAGATGTTCTGAACACAGCTGAGGCTTAAGCACTTCCAGAGCAAATCCTGAATTGTGAAGACTGAGATGTACATGTTTGAGGTGAATCCAGTTTTGAACAACAGCCAAACACAGACTTTCTGGATTCCAGTGTAAGATCTAACTATTAAGATCTAGGTTTCTGGACACCATACAACATGTGGGGTACAGTGTGTAAAGAGTCTGAAATCATCTGACTTTGAGCCCTATGTACGGCTAGAACGCCATACATCCCTCTTGATGCACACTTAGGGTTCTTATTCAAGTGTCTCATTTGAACAACATGTGCTTCGTTACCACAGGGGGTCTTTATCCTGTAATATACTGTGAACGAGGCCGAAGGTTTTGAGTTGAAGTCTATGGCATGGGGGTGCTGTGTATGGTGATGCTATCATCTGTGACCCATGTGAACTCTGAGCCTCCAGACACCACATCCATTAGCAAAATATTACAGAATCTCCAAAGGTTTTTTGGTGTTGCTCAGAGGAGAAGCAAGCACTGCTGTAGAAATTTCCTTTGAATTAGATAGTAATAAAACCTGACCCAGAGGACTGTGAGCATGTGTGAGGAGGGTTTTTTGGTGGCTCTCCCTCATACCCCAGGGCCCACACCAGCTGATCTGTTCAATCGCATCTTAATCTGAACATAATCTCAGCAAGCTATTGAAAAGGAACTGGCAGGAAAGGCTCGGTGCCTCCTATAGCGATGAGTGACCAAGCAGATCCTGAGACCTGACAAAGGTTTCAAGGAGATAAATAATTTCTGTGCTCTCATTTCTAATTGGGCTTTATTGCAGGGCTCTGACTCATGTAGTTCATTAAATGAACGCAGATGGAGTTTCTATAACTGAGTTTATATTCCTAGGGCATAGGATTAAAATAGCAGCAGAAAGCAATTGCAAGGCCCACAGAAGTCATATGGAGAAGTAATTGCAAGAGTGCTGAAGCATTAGACTTCAAAGAAACATGAACGTGGCTAAATCAGTATTATTAATTGCATTTGAGTTTGCAAAAAAAGTTATCTGCCATGTTAAGAGTCACTTTAAAAACCACTCAGTACCATAAAACAGGTATTTCAACTAATTTGTAGTACCACATGTATTCTGGGGCAAGTATTTTCTGGGCCTCCATGAAGCCCAAGAGTAAACAGCTCTTAAACAGTAACTATATCAGCTAAAGTTACATCATCTCCAGTTCCCTCAGACTCATGACACCGTGCCCTAAACACCAGACTAGTGGAAACAATGCACAAAATGTACAGTGAAGAAGGATGCTGCCTATTGCACCTCCTTATCTACTTTAGGTCTGCATAGACACTTTAAACTTCCCTGCAAAAACATCTGTAGAAAACATTAGTCAAGTAGGAAAAGAACCCAAAATCAAACTACCCAACAAAATAACCCTTACATAGAATGCTTATGTGTATCTGGTCAGATAAAAGTGCCACCTAATCCATTAGGCTGTTTCTGTCAGTGACCCAAACCAAGTGTCTAGGGGAAAAATGTAACAAGGGCAATTACATGGTACTACTTTCCCAAAACCCTCTCAGGGCTTTCAGTAACTTCTGAGGCATTGATATCCTGAGCCAAGGCTGGCCTCCTTGCATTTAAAAACAATTGATGGCTTTCTCTTTATAGGGCTTGTCTAAATAAGCAAAAAGAGGGCTGGGTTTCGATTCTCTTCTGCATTAACTAATTAGCACTACTTATTGCTAGTTAAGGCGAGTGTCAGCATTTAATGGAAAGCAGGGCAAGAGATGTCATTTAGGTTAATGTATGTGTGAAAGAGGGAAAGGGAACTCCAGCTGCTCAGCTGGAAGCTGACTTAGCTGGTATTGGGCTAGGACCTGCATTTTACTGTTATATTACTCCAGGAGCTAGAAGGGAGCCTGGGCAAGTCACGCTGGTAGGTTTTTCAATCTGCATTTCTTGTCAAACACCTTTGATGCTGGATCCCCATTCTCCCTGCAACTAGATTTAAGTAATGTCTAACTTCTGGCAACAGCATGCCAGGAGGTAGTAATGAATTTTTTACAGAAACAGTTTATATGGAGAACTTGGATTTCTGGCACTTACAATGCTTTATCTGAGGTGTCTTGGGAGAGGTTGGTAAAAATTCTACTGGTTGCTGTTACCGGTGGGAGGAATACGGGGCTCTAAATGAGATGCCTGGGCTTCCCATAGTTGAGGAGAATAGAGAATTGGGACTGAGGAGTGAGACAGACAGAAGCCAGTGTGCTGAGCAGAGAGCTGACTACATTATGCAATATGCTAGCAAGAAGATTAGTCTATTAATTAAGCTAGAAAGGGGTGCCTTTTTTTGCTTGGTATTTTCAGAAGGGAAATGGAAATACTTCCTGGAGCTATGGCTGACCTGATTTGGGTGCCTTACTGCCAAGAAACAGAACAATACTGCTCTGTGGTTAACATAGTCCCTGCTCTGCTCATTTCAGATGGGGTTTGGGTCCTCTGGAATATCCTAGGTGCATGTCCTCATTAAAAGTCTCCCGCCTCTCTCTCTCAAACTTTCTAGGTGAAGTTGTTTCACGTTGTATGAAAAATGAATGCTTTTACTCAGACGTGATGGAGGAAAGGGAGGGAGGGTGCACTGAGTGATCACTGAGCAATTAAGCATGTTGTAAACACAGAAACAACATGTGCAGTTCTAGGAGGCACAATTCATTCTTGGTTAAGACTAAGATATCATCACCACAGTATGAAAGACTGGTAAACTTCATTTAGAGCTGCAGGTGCCCAGAATGATAACTATGTTCAATTTAAGACAGACTTACACAGGGAGAGATGCAGAAAACTGCTAGGGTGAGCAGAAGACAAAGCAACCTGTTGTACGAGAAGAAACTACTAATCACAGGTTACTAATTTAGCAGAATTGAGAAAGGGAATGATTTCTTTCCCTGGGAATTGAGGGGAGAAATGGTTGTAGAAAGAAGATGAAAAGATATTGCTAGCACAAATTGGATAGAAATTGAAATTGAATTCCCTTGATCCAGAGCCTAGAAGGAAACTAATGACATGAAAAGCCAGTTCCAGAACAGTATTACAAGCCAGGCAAGGAAAGCTGCATTGGTTTGGCACTGGCTAAATATCTGGAGATGATGGGGATGGAAAGGAAACAATTCTGGATTTGAGGTATGCACTGCTGCTTCAAAGAGAAGACTTAAATGCTGACTCTGCTTGCTATACTCCTGGTGCTTCTGCTTCTTTCCAGTGTTACAGCGGAATAGATGTACAAGGTAAGAATGCCCCTCAACATCAAGCTCATGAATTGAGAGAGACTTCTCCCTCCACCCCACCATTCCCTTCCTGCTCAGAACCTGAGAGCAGGCATAGCTAAAAATGAAATGTGGACCAAGGTTTATTTCTAGTCCTAGTAGTGTTGACTTTCCTCCTCCCCACTCAAGTAAATTACTGAATATGAACACTTCTGCCTCCCAATGAGATTAGCAAGTGGTGTTGGAGAGGAGGCAGGGACACAAGTGTGATCGATTGCTTTTTTCCCCCATTGTCAGGCATAGCCTGTTTCATACCTTCCCTTGACATTTTGCAACATCCTTGAGCTTTTCCTGTCAGTAGATCACAGGTTTGAGGCCTTCTATCTCTTACACGGATTTTTTTTTTTTTAATTTGTTGAGGGCTGAAAAGGCTTGTGGAGATGTGTGAGTGTGGGGGGGGGGTCAGGGGCTTGCATCTGGGTGGCAGGTCTGATGACTTTGCAGGACTAAATCTCCACAACGAGGCATTTTTAGTGTCCCATGTGAACCTTCTATCAAAGAGAATATCACAACAAGATCAAATCTGACTGCACTTCTTCTTGTCTTTGTCATTGGGGATTAGCTGCACTTTCTGTAGCCCTGTGGATACTTCCATGTGTCACACAAACCCATTCACAACTACTTCGTAGCCTGCCATTTGCAGCACTGTCCTAGGTGGTGTGGGGAGTGCTGAGGTTAAATGCCTGCATGAGATTGGTCAGAGTAGGGATTCAAAGCTTAGGTTTCCCATTTTTCATTATGTGGGATGTTCCAATAGTGATTCCAACAGAATGATGTTTTTGATTTAGGTTGGAAGAAAGCTCCGGAAGTGTTCTAGTCAAATCTTGCTCAAAGCAGGTCTAAGCAAACCAGTTTGCTCAGTGCTGTGTCCAGTCAGGTCTTGAACATCCCCAGGAATGTATATTCTGCAACCTCTCAGGGCGACAGGTTTGTGTTGGGAGTGTGTGAAACCCAACCCTCCAGTAACTAAGAAGGTGACAGTTTAAACCGAGGAGCCCATTTCCTATACAGTCAATGGAATGATGCAGAAGCTCTCCAAACAAGAATTAAATACACCACATGGAAGAACTAGTGCATTAGAGATCTGGGCCATGCAAGTGTCTTATTAGCCAGTGGCAGAATCCAGAAACATAGCCTCTAAGTACACAGCCCAATTTTTTCTCTTCTCCCGGGCTTTGTGACATACTCAGCAGCTACAAAAGAGTTCCAGAAGTTGTGTGCATGTCACTGACGGCTGGTGCAAGGACAACTGCACAGCAACAGTTTTAGTCAGAAAGACTATGGAGATATTGCAGAGGCTGCAGCAGCAGGTCGACTAGGATGTGTACAAAATTAATAAAACCCTTGCTAAAGCTCAACAAGGGAGAGTGCCGAGCTGGGATGTGCAGCATGAAAGTTTTACTTACATGTCCTGTGGAAATTAAGCACAAATAGTAGGAGTAATACCTATAAATTGGAGCTGTGTTCAAACCTCATCCAGATAAAATGTTCATACAGGCATAGTTCAGATTACAGTAATGAAAAAACTAATCGCTAGAAAACGATGTTTACCTGTAACAAACCAGATGGGTTTTACTTCAGTCCTTTTCAGACATAGTGAGGATGGAGAATTTATTAATGTTGACAGGAGCATCATGGAAGCAAACGCAGAGATCAATATGATCAGCGAATGTTCAATTTATTACAGCCTGCATGAAGCGTTTATAGAAAAGGCAATATTACACGTGACCAGTATGTAAATCTTTTCTTTATCATTGGTTAATATAAGGTGTCCATGCGAATACACTGATTGTCTGATTGGCTAGTATCCTCAGCAAGAATAATTGCTAGCTGAACAGCTTTGCGCGTACGCCACGTATACACAAGCCCAAAGTTCCTCTTTGCAGCATCAGGGAGTTGTTTATCTCGTTCTTGTACTCCCTTATTTCTCACGGGTATCGCTCTTCAGTTGTCCTTGGTTTGTAACTTTTAGTCTATCGACTCATAGGCCGGATTGTTCACATGCCCGTTTTCCATGAGAAAGTCCTTTAATATTCCAACAGATCCCTCTTTTTGTTTTTGAACAATCCAGGCCTGTTGAAAGATCTTAGAAATTGTAGCCATTATACATTTCCAAAAGCAAACAAAAGCTATTATCACAATCAATAATACTATAAGCATTGAAATAAGTTGTTTAAGGATTCCTTTTAACCAAGCAGGTAAATTAAGGGATTGCAACTAATTGTGAAAATGATTCTTGTTGTATGTAACCTTCTTCATATTATTCCTTAGATCATCTAGCTGCTTATGTATTGATTCGGAATGATTACTAAGGTACAAACAACACATTCCTTCAAACTTTTCACATCCATGCCCTTGAGCTAACAACAAGAAATCGATGGCAGCTCGATTTTGTAATAATGAGTGTGTAATACTATTTACATCAGTTAGTAACTCAGAGATCATAAGCGAGGTGAGGTTAAATTGCTTCAACAATCAGCAAGCAAAATTTTTTGGTCTATCATAATTAATTCTTGCAGCCTTACCAGGCACAAAAAAAGCTAAAGCAGTAAAAGCTGAAGTAGACCAAAACTGTACTTCATCTACGCAGGAAGCATCAAATTCTTTAAGCTCCCTTTTTCATCTGCGTTGTAAGGTAGCATTGTTTACTGCGTAGAGTTGACGCATAGATGGGGTGAACATTGTGAGCTTGCCTATATAGCATGTTTCACTTACTGGTTTATAGGGGATACCATTCCAAGCTCTGTCACCGCAAATTAGAAATAAACCTGGAGGCAACATTAAACCTCCATTTGTGTGTACATCTAGCTCCACCGCTCTATCGTCTGGCCACAGAGGTAATCCTGTAATATTTTGCCATCCAATATAGTAATGACCCGGGTGTTCTCTTTCTTTTCTTATGGTAAAGGTATCACCAAACGTTATTGCTCCAGAGCCATTATAAGGTTGTAACCCTTGTATAGTAGAACAATTCATTTTATTGAGCTTAGCTGTTTCTTTATAAATCCTTTTTGGTTACATAACTGGGTGCCCACGAGGGTATCTACAGTGTATTATTGACTAAAGGTAGCTGTCCATAAAGCTATTACTAACATATTATTGGTTACACTACTGCACATGCTAAGAAACCAAGTTACACTAAAATTTACTATGTTGATAGTTCTCTTCCTTTGTTTTCCTTTCAGTTGGTACTTGTTCCCACTGAACTAGCTCTTGGCTTCCTTTCAGCTGGCCTTTGTTTATCTTTCAGTTCTCTGTTTCAAGACCTTATTAGAATTGCTCAGTATCAATCAGCCTCACAGCATCCAGGCCTTCTTCTCTGTAAAATGTTCCTACAATTCCCCCTTTTTGTTTTTTGACTAAAGCGTTCAGGTGAAACATATGATTGACTTGACGTTGTATACACTGTAACACACAGGATAATTGTTAAAGCAATTAACACCGTTAAAAATAACATTCTTCCCTTGACCAACAGTTCTCATACCCATCTTGTTATCCACACATTCTTTCGAGAATCGATCACCCAGGGACCTCCTTTAACTATCACCCATAGGATTAAGAGTATCCATAATGTTAACATCCTCTTCATTCTTGTTGACTGCTTTCGTGGTTGGGGCTTAACAGTTGTCACACAGCAACACCTCGCAGGTGCCCAGACTGGTCCTGTATCTGTTAAACACAAGCCTAACCTCGTCCCCATGTTAGTAACTTGTACAGACCTGTCCATTGCCCTTCTCTGTTTTTCAATAGCACTTTCACATTGTCTTGTACTTGCTCTAATTTTGACGACATGGTTTGTATATGCTTCAACATTGGCACAATTTGATCATCTTCTGCTAATTGCAAAAAATTCATTATATATTGCACCTTCATCAATCTGTTTTGTGGTGTCAGTCCTGATTCCCCCCTTTTTTGTTTTGCTAACAACGTTTTTACTACTTGATGGGTACGTTCAATAATGACGTGACTTGGTAAATGGATATCAATACTTCTTGGATAATCTGTTAGATCTACTTGTAAATTCAAAATATTTGCCATGCACCACTTAGCATATTCTTTTGTTATTGGGATATAAATGATTGTCGAGTCTTGGCCTAATAACTGAACACTTCTTTTTTTTTTCTCTTGGTGATTATCATTGTAATCATTTCAAATCTAGTGACTGTTTTTTTGTTTGTTTTTAAGGTTTATGTGGTAAAATATCCACTCAATAATTTGTAATGAATCTTTTGAATTTTCCTCTATCATTGGCTCAATTCTCTCTAAAGGTTGTTTGCACTAGGACCCCGCAGTTGCTGATGAGTGACACTGGAATGCAGAGTGTTCTCACAAATTGGCATTCCCCTAGAGAGATAACACCGTTAACTCCTCTGGACTTCTTCAAAGTTGAAAGAAAAAAAACAACTTAGAATGGAAGGAGAAGGGAGAGCACTCACACACATACATCTGCAAGGCTGGGCTTTATCTTTTTTGGTTTGGTTGGTTGGGTTTTTTTTGTTTTGCTAGGTATTTTAAATTTTTTCCTTCTGAAGCTTTTCATTCCAAAGATCCCCAGGTAAATCTACCTGTTTGCCGGCTTAGTGGACATTTGAGACTGAAAATTCTCAGAGATATATTTTTAAGATTAATTAAAACCAATTTGTAAGTCTTACAAATGTTTGAAGCTCTTCAAACACACACACACACAGACAAACGACCACTCATTTCAAAGCTAGCATTCAATGTTGGTTATCACTATTGGATCCACAATTTTTCCATGCTATGGATATTTAAACTACACACGGTACCAGGAACATAACAACGCTTAAAATATGTACATGCATTATCTAATAAGGCTTATATTGATTGTCTAACAAATATTTCACTTATGGTAATACATTGTTCTTCTTTGCTCTGTGAGTGCCGTACTTTGCAAGTTCATGATTTTTATAGTTTCTGCATTCATAGAATCACGGACTGGTCAGTTGAGCTAAAAAGTCTAATTAACAGTGCTCTAAGTCCGCTTCCTAAGGGGCCCTTAATTGCCGTAAGGATGAGCTGAACTGCAGTGTGACGCATTTCTGTTCTTAGAAGGCAGTTAAACTTTCTGATTCTTGCAGCCCTTCGGTCCCAAAGAACCCTCCTGTGGGCACTGTAAATCGCTGGGGGGAGGGCGGAACCCCTCGGCCAGGCAGCTTGGCTCCAGAGCAGTTAGTACGTTGTCTTTTGCAGCTTTTGGAATCTCCTTTATCGCTTCGTGACTGATTAGTTCACAGTGCGGACCACCGTCCCGCGCACAGATCAAAGCTTGCAATATTTCAACCTCCCCGCGCCGCTGCGCCTCCCTCCTGGCTTGTGCCCCTTGGTCTGAGGGACAGGGGGGAGGTGGATCGGGCTCCTTGTCGGTGTCTATCGGACCCGGATCGAAGGGATTGTCGGCCCCCCCGTTGGGGGGTGCAGAGGCAAGTGCAGCCAGTTTAGGGGGGTGGAGGGTTAGTGCAGTTGTTGACAATCATGCACTAGGCTTGGAGTTATCGCTCTGCTTTTTAGAGCCAACATGCACCTTTAACACTTCAAAAACTTTCCGCCAGGGACCAAGCAACTTAGTAGCTGTTTTATCTGACCGAGTCGCTTTATCCCATAGTTGAACCCCTATGTCTTTCCAAGTAGTTTGGTGAAACGCTAAACCGACATCATAGGAATAAATCCCCTATCTCTGTTCCATTTCAGTAGTTCAATTAGACAATTCTTGTCATACTTAATCTCTCTCTTGGAGAGGATATGTTGGAGGAGTTTGACCTCTGCCTCTTCATCTTTAGAGAGTGTGGACCCCATTCCTCCCCGACAGCTGTGTACACTTGCCTGTAGCGGATCCTTAACTCCGGAGTTTTCTAACTTCCTTACTTGGATGCACGCCCTTTCATCTGCCTCAATCTTCAGCACTGGGGTAGCGTTGGAATTTTCAGCAGGTCTTTCCACCCTCTACTGCGTCTTCAGTCGTTTTGAGCAACTTCGGCAGGTAATCCGAGGGTCCTTGTTCGGGCGCCACCTGTTGACGGGAGCATCACAGAATCAAACGCAGAGATCAATATGATCAGCGAATGTTCAATTTATTACAGCCTGCACGAAGCTTTTATAGAAAAGGCAATATTACACGTGACCAGTATGTAAATCTTTTCTTTGTCATTGGTTAATATAAGGTGTCCATGCGAATACACTGATTGTCTGATTGGTTAGTATCCTCAGCAAGAATAATTGCTAGCTGAACAGCTTTGCACGTATGCCACGTATACACAGGCCCAAAGTTCCTCTTTGCAGCATCAGGGAGTTGTTTATCTCGTTCTTGTACTCCCTTATTTCTCACGGGTATCACTCTTCAGTTGTCCTTGGTTTGTAACTTTTAGTCTATCGACTCATTGGCCGGATTGTTCACATGCCCGTTTTCCATGAGAAAGTCCTTTAATATTCCAACATATTAATGGGTCAGAATAGGGAGCTGCCTTGTACTACAAAAACCCAAATGCCTCCATTCAGCGTATTCAGTGGCAAATTCATTCCCCTGCTGTTTCTGTGAATAATATGCTATATTCAGCCAATGCTAAGTAACGTTATAGCAGATGAGAGAGTGTAGAAAGCCTCAGAGAATTGAGTAATATGGCAGAGCTTTAAAATAATTTTCTATTTCAACAGATTTACTCTTGCAGTTTATGCATAGCTAGTACAAATTATTTATTATTTTATCTTGAGATGAATACTGAAGTAAGCACTCCTAGGAGTGCTCTAGGAGAAGTGGGTACCTAAGGTGAGTGGTTCAGATGTTCAGCAAGGCTGAGTATCTTGGACTCGGTTACTAATGTCAACCGTACCCCATCTCCTGCTGGAGAAGTGCCAAATTATGTTCCCTGGCCATGCAAATACTCCCCACTGCATGACGGTGGTAAGACAGAGAATTTATAATTTGTTTGCTTTAATACTCTTCAGGGTCTAGCAGACACTTAACAGTTTCATAGCAGGTGAAAACCAGGAGCTTAAAATTACTTTGTACTTGTCATCCAGCCACCCTTGATTTTTCACTGTTTGTTAGGTTTCTTGATGGATGGTTTTAAGTTTCCAGTGTAGCGGAGTGCAATACCATTAAGCTGTTACTTGGTGGGACTTGCAAATATGCGTAACTGTTTATGCACTCTTAAAGCAAAGTAGCTGGAGCACACCCCTACCTCTGAGAGTAAGTTGTCTTAAGAAGGATCCTTGCTTTCAGTGCATCATGAACCTGCTCATTGGCTAGCGGTAAGGAGATCACAACCAGCAACTTTAAAACTTTCTTACCTCTTTCTGATACAAATGAAAAATCTGGCAGTTCTTCCAGCCTATAAAAATATTACAAGTGGTCTTGTTGTGAACAGATTTTTCTAAAGTACACATATTAGTTACTAACAAAGATAACAAGCTGATCTTGGCTACTATTGACTCTTTTTCATGCTGTATGTGACAGTGGTGGTAAGCATGAGGACAGACTGATGTAATGACAGGGATGCTACTTTCTTGCTGTGTTTATGATGTGTTGTGATGGATGTCATGATTTCAGTCTATTTTAAAAGAACATGACAATGGAAGAAACCGTAGACAAGGATTTTAACTGCCTAGCTTATTTCACCCTCAAAGTAGGGACACAAGCTCAATTTTTCTTTTAACCATCCCTTCAGCATACTGAAGGAGGCTACAGAGTGCAGTTCCTGCAAAAGGGTGGTTTTGTTGTTATCGTGGTATCAAATACAACTCAAACTGTAGCGGGGTTATATCCAACCTAGGTCCTTGAACTGGCTGCAAGATCTTGGCCTGTACTTGAAGGGCTGATTAAAGCATTAGAATAGTGTCAGGCATCCTCCACCTGCCCCAGTGCAGTACTGATTGGGAGAAGCATGCAATGGGAGATAAACTGGGGGTGTTTTTTTATACATACATGACAACTTATCTACCATTTCCTGCAACAGCATCTACCCTGCTTGACCTCGTTCTCAAAGCCTTTGATGAGATTTTGGTTTTTGTTTAAGTGACTGGCTACTATGCTTGTTGATGCTGATCAGCAGTCCTGTTCTCCTCTTCTTCACAACACCTAGTCATAGAATCAGCGGTGCGGGTTGGAAGGGAGCTCAAAAATCATCCAGTTCCAACCCTGGTGCCCAGGAGAGGGGTTGCTTCAACCAGACCAGGTCGCCCAAAGCCTCATCCAACCCGACCTTGAACACCTCCAAGGATGGGACTTCATAACTTCTCTGGGCAACCTGTTCCAGTGCCTCACTACCCTCACAGGACAAAAAAAAAATTCTTCCTAATATCTAATCTAAATCTCCCATCTTTCAGCTTAAAACCCTTGTCCTGTCACTACATTTCCTGATAAAGAGCCCCTCCACAGCTGTCCTGTAGCCCCCTTTAAGTACTGGAAGGCTGCTATAAGGTCTCCCTGGAGCCTTCTCTTTCCTAGGCTGAACAAGCCCAACTCTCTCAACCTTTCCTTTTAGGGGAGGTACTCCAGCCCTCTGATCATCTTTGCGGCTCTCTCTGGACTCACTTCAACAAATCCATGTCCTTTTAGTGCTGAGGACTCCAGAAGTGAATGCAGTGCTCCAGGTGAGGTCTCATGAGAGCAGAGTGAAGAATCACCACCCTCAGTCTACTGGTCACACTTCTTTTGATGCAGCCCAGGATAGGATTGGCTTTCTCGGTTGCAAGCATGCATTGCCGGCTCACATTGAACTTCTCATCCATCACCATCATCATCATACTTGCTGAAGGTAGCCGCAGTCCCACTGTCAATGCCTCTTCTGTATGTAGCATGGGAGCAGCATTATGCCTTTCAATAGCAATGAACCATTAGATCAGCTTGGCCTTCTCACAGAACCTTACTATTTACTTGGCAAATAGTCATGCCAAGAGATCAGTTGTACCATTCTGGTCATGCCTCAACCTGAAATCAGTAGCAGACAGTCTATAGACTGCATAAGGACTCATATATTCCATGATTAGAAAAGACGCAGGATGTTTCATGGCTCTACAAGCAAAGCTGAAGTCAGGCAAGGACCTCAGTTGCTCTGTACTCACGGTGATCGATAAGGGCTCATATGTCTCGTTGCGCTGAGGCTAGGCCTGCTTAATGGACTTGCTTTGAAAAAAAAATTAAGTATTTCCACACTCAGAAATACTAGGTGTCTAAATTCCATTCTTTACATCTGTTTAACAATACTGTACCACTCTCTTGCAGAAACAGCCATTATAATTTAGTATATCACTTACTCCACAGTGTAGCAGGTTATAACCAACACAGGTACTTGTGCCCATCTTTTATGCAGGAAGCACCAGATGATTTGCCACAGGCAAAGCACACATGGAATGACAACATTATTTTCTGATACACTTTCTGTAGTCATAAAATTTGTTTATGGCTTTACTTGCAAAATGCTGCCGACAAACCTCATTTTTAAAGTAGCTGAACTCAGGCAAGTGTTTGATATATCTTAGTAGAAGTGCTGTCTTATGCCTATAAGGACAAGTGCAACTGGAGACAGTCCTGAACACGCTGCTGCCACCCTTTACTGGAAAGGAGCCATGAAGCAACCTGGAGAGTAACTTTTCACTGAGCCTTCTAGAGCAGACTACATTACTAAAGTGCCAGTAACATGTCTACTGGCGTGTTGGCAGCCTCTGGACTAGACAGGAGAACATTCTCCTGTGTGGAAAACTGGTTGGATGGCTGGGCCCAGAGACGGGTGGTAAATGGAGTTAACTCCAGCTGGAGGCCAGTTACAAGTGGTGTTCCCCAGGGCTCAGTAGAAGTGTTGATCTGCTGGAGGGTAGGGAGGCTCTGCAAAGGGATCTGAACAGGCTGGACCGCTGGGCTGAGTCCAATGGCATGAGGTTTAACAAGGCCAAAGGCTGGGTCCTGCACTTGGGGCACAACAACACTGTGCAGTGCTACAGACTACGAGAAGTCTGTCTAGAAAGCTGCCTGGAGGAGAAAGACCTGGGGGTGTTGGTTGACAGCCGATTGAACATGAGCAAGCAGTGTGCCCAGGTAGCCAAGAAGGCCAAAGGCATCTTGGTTTGTATCAGAAATGGCATGATCAGCGGGTCCAGGGAGGATATTCTCCCTCTGTACTCAGCACTGGTGAGACCGCTCCTCAAATACTTTGTTCAGTTCTGGGCCCCTCACCACAAGAAGGATGTTGAAGCTCTGGAGCGAGTCCAGAGAAGAGCAATGAAGCTAGTGAAGGGGCTGGAGAACGAGTCTTATGAGGAGTGGCTGAGAGAGCTGGGGTTGTTTAGCCTGGAGAATAGGATGCTGAGGGGAGACCTCATTGCTCTCTACAACTACCTAAGAGGAAGTTGTGGAGAGGAGGGTGCTGGCCTCTTCTCCCAAGTGACAGGGGACAGGATGAGGGGGAATGGCCTCAAGCTGCACCAAGGGAGGTTCAGGCTGGACATCAGAAAAAAATTCTTCACGGAAAGGGTCATTGGGCACTGGAACAGGCTGCCCAGCAGGTGGTTGAATCACCTTCCCTGGAGGTGTTAAGATGGGTGGATGAGGTGCTCAGGGACATGGTTTAGTGGTTGATAGGAATGGTTGGACTTGATGATCCCAGGGTCTTTTCCAACCTATTGATTCTGTGATTCTGCTGTATGCTTCCAAATGCTCATAACCCTCTTTACTATATTTCTTAAGGAAGTGACTAGTCGGAGCCAGATTTCCTGATGCTTCTGGCTAATCAGCTGTACATCAGGTAGATGCTGCAGCACATTATTCCTTCCAGTGTAATTGGTCAGCTGCTCTGCTAAGCAACAAACCTGTTGTTTCACAAGTAGTAAGTAAAGTGAAAGGCAACTCTAAAGGAACGTGGAGGACAGCAGGTCAAGGACTATGCACAGACAATACCTATGTCTACAGACAATACCTGTCTCAGCAGAAGGTAGAGCCTGGCTCCAGAGGTATAAAAATGGACTTTTACTTACATTTTCCAATTCCATGAAGACTTCAGTTACCAAGACAAACCCAGAACTTCAAGTATAAAGAATTGAGTTAACCTTGAAGTTAAAGCCTGTTTATCTTTTACTTTCCAAAAAAACATACCTTCACAAAGTCCTTTCCATAGAGAAACATTTATTACTGTACCTTTAAAGCACCTTCTTCCTACTTTCAGCTCTAACATGAGAAATTAAAAATTCATGTTTTATTGTATTTGTTTACTGGCCTTAGTCTGTACAGTTATGATGCCAGAACAAAAAAACAAGGGAGAGGAAGATTTTTTTCATTAGACCAAATTATAGGTTATCTTTGAACGACTGGTGGTGTTACGTTCCAAATTACTGATTACTAGAGATCTCTAGTACTTGCACTTTTCATGATCAGGAAAGATCCTACATGACTGCTTTCCCTTAAACTGAAAACAAGCTCACAGAATGAGGTAAATATTATATCAATATTTTTAATGGTTGAGGGGGTTCTTATTTGTCTTCAATTAAAGACTGCAGAATTGCATCCCACTTAGCATCTTGAATGACCCACCATGAGAATACTGGAATTTTAACAAAATCTTTGTAAACATTTACCAGAAGTTAAGCTATGCAAGCTGCTAAAGTAACTACGCTTATATAAAGCCTGAATGTTGTTATGTGGTGCAAGAGTGAATTTTGCAAGTTTTCTTACTGTGTCAAGCTACATTTCAATATAAAACTTCCACACAGAAGTACTTGCAGATTTAAGTAACCTTAGGTGGATTAATGTACTTCTGACCTATTATGTTTTGAAAATCACTATTTACTATAAAGGAAGCACCTTTAGACATTAACATATTGAATCAATTCCTGGTCACTACAACAGCAGAGCTAGTAGATCTAATCTCCAATTTGTATTTGTGTTGGGAAAAAGTGTTTACCAGCCCCTTCCAATACCTTTCCAAGAATTCTGGTCTCTTCAGTATTTTGATTCCTAGTCTTCAGCAGCTATTACTTGTCACCTCAGTGAAGGTCTTTTCATTAAAGCTTTACTATAGAAAATTTGACCTCACATTCTTTTAAGCCAATCCATTTGCTGTGAGGTCTATCAGAAATGACTGAAGTGTATGAAGTAGTTGAGTATGCCTGTACAGTCTAAGATTCAAATCTGTACCTATAGCAGACAAACTCTAGACTAATGCAAAGGCACAAAGTACTAGGTTTTTCTACTTGCTGTATTTTTTTTGTCTAATGCATCCCCCAATCCAAACTTTTTCAGTACAGCAAAATTACAGAGACATCAGTGTTCAAGATATCCAGGGGCACACATAATTTTACAGTGTGTGCAAGCAGTTGAATTCTTACACTTTGTAAACTGAAAATGCAGTTTGGGGCAGGTACTCATCAGAACAAGTAGCTTTGCTTATTTCCTCACCAGAGGAAGGTTGGTGGAGTGTGTGATGGGATACATTCAGTCTGCTGTTACCCATCACCTGGTTCAGAGCAGACACACTTACCTGAATATAACTGCCTAGTAGAAAGATCGAGTTTAGATTTGAAGAGGATTCCTGTGTTTTCCAAAGATCCCCAGGAAAGACAGTAGCCAAGACTAGGCCAAAGAAGTTAACTTGGCAGTAACTTGGCAGGCCAGAATTTGAGCCATTCTGTAATACAGTAAACAGCTGTTGGTTCTGTCCACATAACCTTTCAAACCTTGTTCTCTGGCAAACAGGCAAGAAGGATTTAATTTATTGTTTGGCAAAAAACATAAAACCCAACACTCAAGTTTAACTAAAGATTAGTATTTTTATTCCCCCATTAAGACCGTCTCAAGGACATAACTAAGTGTTGGAAACCCCACAGAAGGGCACATACAGTGAATGTGGTGAAGTACAATGTGAACAGCCCCAGTGGTTCAAACAAGGCAAGACCATTAGCTAACCAGAGGAAAAAACCCAAATTAAAACTGTGTTGAAGATGTTGCACTTTCTTCTCCATTTACACTGAAAAAAAGACAAATCCAACAAAATCCTTGCATCTCTAACAATACATTCAATCCTGGCTAGAGAGTTTAACAAGATGGCAACAGGATGACTATAATACAAAACGTTCACTACAACACTCTGTACACACCTGTTGTCCAAGCCCTCCCCCAAACCCATGTAAATGATGGTGCCCCCATTATTTGCTTGCTTGCTGGGCCTGCCTGCGGAGGAGGACGTAGATCTTCTCCTTTATCCAGTCTTTATTGTATGGTTGGTATGTCTGAGTATCAGCACGGTAACTAGAGAAAACAAAAAAAGAATTGATGCAATATCAGTCTGTCCTATAGTACATCTACCAGAAAAGCTTCAGAAACAATTAAGCATCCTCACACGTATGAGGCAGAAAGTTGTGTAGAGAACGCGAGTAGTATCAGAAGTAGATGGGAACTGCCACTTACCAAAGAGATCTATCCCATTCTCTGAAAACCAATTACCTAGCTGATCCATAAGAAACTGAAATATAAATTGATGCTCCAAGATTTACTGAGTGACTGGATCACAGTGTGTTCACATTTTAATTCATGAATATAATTACTTATGGGAGACAACAAATGCAGCATCTTAATATTCTGGAGCTCAGAATGAAGAACAACAGTTACACCAAGAAACAATCTAGTTTGTCTTAATGGGCCAAACACTTCTTCAACAGTACAATAAACAAGCGCTCAGGTGAGTTTTCAAGTATTCCACTGCTGTTTAGAATTTTCCAAGGACAAAGGTAGACTCTTAGATGGATGATAAAGGATTCCTGCCAGCAGGCAGCGACGGAAAACTTACATCTAACAAACAAGGACACTTCATAAAAAGCAAACTGAAATCAAGAACCCACAGATGTATTTTCTTCACTACCTGGGGACAGCTGATAAAAATAGTCCACTAGCAAGACTTCTTGCCAGGGCCAGAGAACTCAGTTACTCAAAACATTGTTGAATTGAAGCAGAATTAGACTGAAAAATGAAAGCAAATTTTGTAAAGTTATCTGTGTACGTTCATGCCTTCTTCTTCCTCTTAGTCATTAAAGTTGAATGCTTTTTTGATGACAATGGCACTTCCAGTGAATGCTTCAAGAACTTCTGAAGTCCCAGTCTTTAAAACCTGGTACACATATTTCTAATCATATAGGTAGGGCAGGATGGTCATTGGTAAGAAGCTAAGTAAAAATTTAGCATTAACTCAATCCAGAATAATTTACAGTTCATAACTAAGCAAAACCACCTAAGCATACTCTAAGTTATTGTTATTTAAAACCCAACACAACTGGTTTAAGGCCATAGAAATACTTACAATATGTCTTGATATCATAACAGTTCTAGTACAGCATAAGAAATATTAGTTTTGGGAAAAGTTACTTATTTCCACCCCAATCCATTCATAATGTTACACCATGAGACCAAATAGCCGAGTACTTTAGGAATCTCTATGACTTGTTTGATGCACTAGGTGTGCCATCTGGTGGAAAACTGTAAGCTGAAGTAGAATTTGGCATGACACTGACTTTGTAAGTCTAATTAAGAAAGACACAAGGCTGTAGTAGAAAACAGTTTCTATTTCCCAAATCAAGTGACTAGCTTCAGTCTGTTAGATAAACTAAAACAAAGTTTATCTTTCAAACTGCACCAGCCCAGTACTAACACCTGAAGACCAAAGGTGGAACAATGTCTAGGAGCATGGTAATTCTGCAGAAAGTGTAACCCTGCTTTACTTATTCTACTGAAAACATTAGTAGATGCCATTTCTAATAAGTCACTATTGTTGACATAGGTTCTGTATGTACACCAGAACACAAAGGAATGCAATCTGATGCTTAGGTTCTTAAAAACAGGTTTTAATTTTAAACTGGAATGAACTGGCAAAATAACATGGCAAAGGTTGCTCACTGTGCATCTGCACAAATACTTGCACTGGGATTTCAGACCGGGCAGTACAGCTAGCTGCAGGGATGTCAACACCACACATTCACCGGCTTAAAAAAGAGTTTCTGGAATTTTGAGCTTAGAAAGCCAGACACTACGTCATTTGTTGAAAATGAGATTTTTATCTTAATTCCCACAGAATTTCTGCAAAGTCAATACCAATCATATCAAACCATTACCTTGAAATTTATGGTATGGAAAATACTCATCACCTGGACTAAGTGACTCACTTAAGATGTAAAGTTATATTGGCTTCTACAGGTATGTCAGTAAGAAAAGGAAGGTTAAAGAAAGCGTAACCCCGCTGACGGCTGAAACTGGTGACCTCGTATCAACAGACAGAGAAAGCTGAGGTACTTAACTTTTTTACCTCAGTCTTCACTCTGCTCCACTCAACCCTCCATCGACCTTCCTGGGTCATGGGACAATAACACAGGGACCAGGGGGATAAAGCCCCTCCCATTGTAGGGGAGGACCAGGTTTGTGATCACCTGAGGAACCTGAACATATTTAAGTCTATGGGACCTGATAAGATGCATCCCAGAGTCCTGAAGGAATTCGCCAATGTGCTTGCCAAGCCACTCTCCACAAAATTTGAAAAGTCAGGCAGTCAAGAGAAGTCCCTGGTGACTGGAAGAAGGGTGTTCCCCAGGGCTCAATGCTGGGTCCAGCCTGGTTCAATGTCTTTATCAATGACGTGGATGAGGGGATCGAATGACCCTAAGTAAGTTTGCAGATGATACTAAGCTGGGTGGAAGTGTTGATCTGCTAGAAGGCACGGAGGCTCTGCAAAGGGATCTGAACAGGCTGGACTGCTGGGCTGAGACCAATAGCATGAAGTTTAACAAGGCCAAATGCCGGGTCCTGCACTTGGGGTACAACAACCCTATGCAGTGCTACAGACTAGGAGAAGTCTGGCTAGAAAGCTGCCTGGAGGAGAGGGACCTGGGGGTGTTGGTTGACAGCCGACTGAACATGAGCCAGCAGTGTGCCCAGGTGGCCAAGAAGGCCAATGGCATCTTGGCTGGTATCAGAAATGGCATGGCCAGCGGGTCCAGGGAGGATATTCTCCCTCTGTACTCAGCACTGGTGAGACCGCTCCTCGAATACTTTGTTCAGTTCTGGGCCCCTCACCACAAGAAGGATGTTGAGGCTCTGGAGCGAGTCCAGAGAAGAGCAACAAAGTTGGTGAAGGGTTGAGAGTTGCTCTCTACAACTACCTAAGAGGAAGTTGTGGAGAGGAGGGTGCTTGCCTCTTCTCCCAAGTGACAGGGGACAGGACAAGGGGGAATGGCCTCAAGCTCCGCCAGGCAAGGTTTAGGCTGAACATTAGGAAAAAAATTTTCATGGAAAGGGTGACTGCACACTGGAACAGGCTGCTCAGAGAGGTTGTTGAGTTCCCATCCCTGGAGGTATTATAAGATAGGTGGATGAGGTGCTCAGGAATATGGTTTAGTGGTTGACAGGAATGAATGGACTCAATGGTCTTTTCCAACCTAGCGATTCAGTAACAATGTGCCCATTTTTAAAAAGGGTAGAAAAGATGACCCAGAACTATCAACCTGTCAGCCTCACTTCTGTGCCCAAGAAGGTCATGGAACAGATCCTCCTAGAAGACATGCTAAAGGACACAGAGAATGGGGAGATGATTAGTGGCAGCCAGCATGACTTCACCAATGGCAAATCCTGTCTGACCAACCTAGTAGCTTTCTACGATGGGGTAACCACATCAGTGGACACAGGGAAAACCAAGGTAACTAATCTATCTGGACTTCTGTAAGTCCTTTAACATGGTCCCCACAACATCCTTCTCCAAATCAGAGACACGTGGATTTGACAGGTGGACTGTTTGGTGGATAAGAAATTGGTTGGATGGTCGTATTCAGACAGTTGTGGTCAATGGCTCAATGTCCAGATGGAGATCTGTCACAAGTGGTGTCCCTCAGAGGTCCGTACTGGTACCAGTGCTGTTTAATACCTTCATCAATGATATAGACAGTGAGATCAAGTGCACCATCAGCAAGTTTGCAGACGACACCAAGCTGAGTGGTGCAGTTGCCACAGTGGAAGGACAGGATATCATCCAGAGGGACTTGGATGGGCTAGAGAAGTGGGCCTGTGTGAATCTCATGAGGTTCAACAAGGGCAAGGTCCTACATTGGGTTTGGGGCAATCCACAGTATCAATACAGGGTGGGGGATGATGTGACTGAGAGCAGCCCTGCAGAGAAGGACTTGGGATTGATGAGAAGCTCAAAATGAGCCAGCACTGCGTGCTCAGAGCCCAGAAGGCCAACCGTATCCTGGGTTGCATCGAAAGAATCGTGGCCAGCAAGACAAAGGAGGTGATTCTGCCCCTCTACTCCGCTCTTGTGAGATCCCACCTGGAGTATTGTGTCCAGTCCTGCAATCCTCAACATTAAGAATGATATGGAACTGTTGGCATGGGTCCAGAGGAGGGCCATGAAGATGATCAGACAGCTGAAGCACCTCCCATACAAGTACAGGCTGTAAGAGGTGGGGTTGTTTAGTCTGGAGAAGAGAAGGCTCTGAGGAGACCTTATAGCGACCTTCCGGTACCTGCAGGGGGTCTATAAGATAGCTGGGAGGGACTTTTTACAAAGGCATGTATTGATAGAACGAGGGGCAATGACTATAAATTGAAGAGGGGAAGATTTAGACTAGACATTAGGAGGAAATTCTTCACAATGAGAGTGGTGAGGCACTGGAACAGGTTGTGTTGATGCCCCATCCCTGGAGGGGTTCATGGCCAAGTTGGATGGGGCCCTGAGCAGCCTGGTCTGGTGGGAGATACCCCTGACCATGGCAGGGGGGATGAAATTAGATGATCTTTAAGGTCCCCCCCAACTCAAACCATTCTATGATTCTATAATTCTGAATAGTGAAATTTAACATTTGATTTCACAGTGCAATCAAAATGGAAATACACAAGGCCACTTTTGCTTGCCCACCACTTCAACACACAGGTGAGAACCAGACATGTATTCACAAGAACAGTTAAACAATTAGCAAAGCTCTTTGGGGGACTGATCTGTTCCTCAATCAATTCATTAGGATTTACAGTAACTTCCATCTGGCTGTACTTTGATAAAAAGAAACAGTTGTCTGCAATGCACTTTTACGTATTTCTACCATACCACTAGTACAGCCCCCAGCTGAATAAAATTCCGTAATCATTTTGCCTCCTTAAGAATCAGACAAACCACACAAAGGCCCCAATACAGCCCCAATTTAAACAGATTCTAGCATTAATAGAATATGTAGTTGTATAAAACTATTGGACTTCAGTATCTGAAATGCTAGGAGCTTCAACATGACTAAAATGCAGGTGGAGTAATCAGTTTCTAAGCTTTTTTTAGATATACTTTCTTCCAATGCAGTTAAATTGAAAAGGACAACATGGCATGCCACCTGCAATACTGCTGTCTTACTAACACAATTATTGAAAAAAAACCCCAGAACTTTAACATATTTCACACAAAACACGTAAGACTTCACATGGGATACTACTGACCTCTCCAGGTCATTGAAATGTACAAGTACAACTGAACTTACACAAGACAGCTGAGGTCTGCCAAGTCATCAATGAAGTCAAACAATTGGCTGATATCATATGTAATGGATGGACTGTTGGGATTCATTCTCTTCAGATGTTCTTCATACATTTTACAGACTCCTGCAGAAAAACAAGATTAACAACGCAACATTGAAAACCCAACAACTATATTTGCTGAAAATTCTTCAGATACTCAATCACAGATTTCAGTAAAGTTTAGAAATGACTGCCACGAAAACAGACAAACTTATTACTCAGATTTTGCAGAGTTTAAATGCTTTTGTTCTACATATTTGCATTGAAATATAATACTATAAAATCAGGTAAGATGCACAGAAAGAAGCATTATCATCTTCTAGAGAAAAAAATTTTAGTTCTGTCAAAGATAAAACTTTCTTTGCAGTAAACTCCAATGGAAACCAGAAAATTCTTCCAATAATTTTAAGACAGAAATTGCGACATATATTCCTACTGTACAAGCACCTGAGAAATATAACAACTAATGTTAAATAAAGTTCCTCAAGGCTCATAAGAGCTCATTCTTTATGAGAGTGAAGCAGGGCTACTAAGGTAAATGTGTACAGGAATTGAAATTGGTTTTATTTAAGTTAGTCTACAAATAAATCAGATACATTTGAGAAGAATATAATAAAGTAAGCACAGAGGCTAGAGGTAGAATCTCAATCTTCTTTCCAAGCTCACTGTGTGTTTCCGAGTCATGCAAGATTTTTTTCTCTGGCACACATGCCATGAGGCTGCAAATTATGTATCAATTACACACATACTTTATATATTTATTTCCTGTAGCAATCTTCCCTTTACACGGCTAGCACAAAAACTGGTGAGATAGATAGGCTCTGATCCTGCAATGAAATGTCTTCAGGCAAGTCTGCTACATTGCCCCACCAAGAATACAGCCTGCTCTTAAAACTGAATGTGGTTATATCTAGTTAAATAAAAGAGACATTTCATGTAAAAAGGAAGTTTTAGAAACAAAGACTAGCTATTTTTAGTCTGCCAAAACATTAGTAAACTATAAACATGACAGATTTTTGCTTTTTTTTTTTGTGAATTACCTTGGGAAAACATGAACAGCAACTCATCTTCTTACCAAGTTTGGGAATATGTCAAAAATGGGGGTTTAACAATTCTTGTTTACTGTGTCTGCACCCACCTTCCATGCACTCATTTACCGATTCATAATCGGCATATGTTCTGCCTTCTGGCCTCTTCGTAGGCTGGACAAGTAGAATTGTATGCGACTGAAAAACAAAACAAACACAAAGAAAACGGATTACTTGCAAAATTTGAATGACATTTTGTTCAAATTATTTCTCTGAAGTATAATATTAAAACACTGAACCACCAATCAAGGAGACAGATATTTTCCAAATAGTACTTTCTATTAATGTAATCCTCATTAATAATTGTTGTTTCTAGTCAGTTCTATGAATACTTATGTACAGTTAAAATGTGTATAATCACCAATAAAGCAGCTATTGTGTTGAATGCCCCTCCCCCCAAATAGTATTTTCTATTTAAACAGGAAAGCAAAGCAATAAAGTCAATGTATAAAAGCTATGCACATTAGTGTATTTACTTTTTTTATTCCAAATGCAAACTCTTACTATGATTTTAAGTATTCCAACTAAAGAGCAAGGAGGAAGTCCAACTTAACCACCCTGTCAGTCTCACCTTAAAGATTTTACCACAAACAGCTATTTTGAGTTATTCAACTTCAAGGAAACACAAATTATAAAACAAATCCACATTTCGTATTCAAGATTATTTCCTGCAAAACAGATGCACTGATTTTTCATACTTCAGTGAATCTACTGAAACAGTAATTATGGCACAGATAACTATTCCAAATGTTAAGAGTCCTTAAGCTTGTTCTTCTGTTTTGAAGACTTGGATGATTGTGCAGTCTGTGGCTTGCACTATTTCTCTAATATTTTTCACTTGGCAAGTAGTTTGAGCAATCAACAAGCAAGATTTCTGAAGCGTACACAATCTGTGATCTAATTAACAGGTTACATGCACAGAAAGTCTGCAAGCACAGTACAAAACACCATTTCCAGTGCTGCTAACTAGATCCAATATTTTCAATGCTAATATATGAAGTGAGCACACAACACGTAATATTCATGGAGGTGACTGCAGAGTAAGTCACATTGGAAACAAATACCAAAGCATATTATTTGGCTTAAACTGATCAGCTGCTGACAGAAAAATCCTGACCCGCACTTTGGCCATAACAGTGAAGACACCAGTTCAGTATTCAACTGCAGTGACAGAAAAGCGGCAAATATTAGGATTTACAAGGAACATACAAGAAAACAGTACAAATTTTCACACCATGACTGACACTGACTGGGAGATAGTTCTCAGTTCTTTAAAATCTGTCTCAAATAACATAGCAGAAGGAGATTCAGAGAGGTCCAGAAAAAAAGTTGCACTGGAAAACAAAAGCAGCAAGACATTTACCAATCAGAAATGGAAAAAGAGGGGAATTCAGAGCTACGCGCTAACAAAAATCATATAAAGATGACAAGACCATTTAAGTCCACTTACATGTATGCCAGAGGATGCTGGGTTTGAAACTAATTCCCCAAATGGGGCTGGTATCTGGTTGTTCTTAAGTGCATTGTGCTTCAACAGGCACGTCTTACCAGGGAGTCCAAATGACTCTGCCAAACTCTATTATGAAGCACTTTTCCCAGCACTATCATTTTTATTTGCTGGTCACCAATTACAAGGCTTGGTTCCATGATTTGCAACTCTAATTTCCCCGAAGTCTTTGGCTAAGGATCGCATATTAACAACAATGGACAAGGTGCATCAGCCAGTCCAGTCAGCGTGTTCCATGAAAAGCTGTGTTACATGAGCATCAGAATGTTTTGCAAACTACATTTATACTGTCTGACTACATATCTGTATTTGTCTCTTCCCCCTAAATGCAGTCTTAAGGAAGTTTGGTCTCTTAGACAAAACCTAAGAGAGCAGAGATATCGATGAACTGGCCAGGAGTTACACAACTGTATCACAATGGAGTGAATTCAGCATCCAGTCTCCCAGAATCTTGCTGGCTAATCACTTTAGGCTTTCTTGCCTATAAATATCCCAGCTATCCCTCCCATTCCTTGAGCGTTAAATGAACGTAAACATTCTGAAATTACCCCAATAATCACATTACAGAAAAATAGGTTAGTGAATCAGTCACGTAAACCAGTTCTTTGAGAAAGAAATTATTTGGGCTTCTGACTTTAAGCATTTATCACTTCAAACGCTCTAAAATGCCCACAGCAGAAACTGGCCTGGAATTTAGTAAAACGAATGCCATTGAAACCGTATCTATTGTAGAATTAATGTGTTACATCTCAAACATTCCCTTGGGAGCTTCACATTACTTAATTACTTAAGGGAAAAAAAAATTGCATGACTTGATAAAATTGCTCCTCCCCTCCTACCATAGCAGTGCAAAAAAGTGACAAGTTCAGAAGCACAAGAAAATTTTTCTCGAACTATTGCTTGCACTACTGGAAACATGCTTAGGTGACCAGACAAAAAAAAAATCAATATAATTAATAACCTATGTTTTTCTATAGGTATAAATCTTATTATTAGGAAAAAGAAAATCAAAATAAGGGAAGACTCACAAGCCTTGGCATTAGGACTAAGTTAACTGGTAGAGTCCAATATGGATTTTTATTATTATGAGGCATATATTGGATATTCTTGCTTTTTCTTTAAAAGCACAGTTGTACTGGCTGAACAAAATATCGTACAGATTATATTACACCAATTTTGAACTTCTAAAGAGCATTTGAGAAAGCCAAAACAGCAGGACTCAGGAGAGAGACAGGAGAGAGACAGCATCTGCCCAAAGAGGCTACCACAACTGGGGAGTCTACCCAATAAAGAAAAAAAAAATCAAAAATCCAAACCAAAAAGAGTAAGATAAAAGCAGCATACCACACACCCACACCTAGATGTCTTTGTTTCTCCTGCTGGGCAGAGAAAGTGTGCGGTTAAAGTGTCGTTTCTCACTTGAGACGACAGGGACAGAGCCGCTCCCTCGAGCAAAGCCGATTGCTTTTGAACAAGCGCCAGGCACACAGAGAACTTTGCTGCAGACTCAGAAGCAGCCGTGGCAGCAACTCACTGCAACCCCGTCTAATTTATCAGCGAAAAGCGCAAAAAAGATTTCCGTGACGCGTTGGCCTTTGTGCTTTAGCGCGCGGTTCGAGGAGCCCCAGCGCGGGCACCGGGAAGCGGCGCGGGCAGAAACACCTTCAAGGAACCAGGGAGACGCGGGGGCCGGCGAGGCCGCGCTGCGCTGCCGGGGCTGCCCCGGGAAGGGGCCTGGCACCTCACCCCCCACAAGCCTTTGTGCTGGGGCGGCCTCAGCAGCACGTGCTGCCGCCCGGCAGGCCCGCGGCCTCCCCCCGCCGCGCCTTCCCACCCGGCCCCCGCCCCAGCGGAAAGAGAAGAAAGCGGGCCCAGCCCCACTCCGGTCCGCGGCCCCCAGAGGCCGCGGCGCCCGCCCCAGGCCGCGCTCACCATCACAGCTCCCACTCCTCAGCACCGCCGCGGAGAAGAGGCGCGCGCCAATCCCCCACAATCCCCCGCGCCCGCCGGAAGCGCTGCGCCAACGGCCGCCCGCGTAGGGCCGGGGCGCCACAGAGCGCGGCGCGGGGCGTGTCGGGAACCTGGATGAGGGGAGACGGGGGCCCGCCGCCATCTTTGATGAGGGAGCGTGCTCCTTCTGGCCGCGGCGCGGGGTGTGCCGGGAACCTGGGGTGTGGGGCCGGGTGCACCGCCATCTTGAAGCCGGGAATCCCGTGATGGGCGCGAGGGATTGTGGGGTGCGTGTGGTGTCCCGGAAGAGGAAGCGCTGGGTCGCGGCTGTGCCACTTGGCGGCGGCGGTGGCGAAGGTGGGGAGGGGGGGCCGCGTCCTCGTCCCGCAGGTTCCCCCGCGCCGCCTCCCTGTGGAGGCCATAGGTCGCCCCTCCGCTCGGAGCTTCCCCCGCCACTCTCCCTAGGGCAGTGGGGTGTAGGGAGAGGTATCGCTGCCTCAGGTGAGGGACTGGCCGCCCTCCGCCCTGCGATTCCCTGAGTCTCCTTACCTGCCCCGACGGGATAGCGACCGCCGCACGCCGGGCCCGGAGGGGCCGCCACCGGGGGAGACGGACATGGATGAAAGCCTCTGCTGGGAGCTCGGTGTCTGCACGGGTTAGGACGCGTGGGGCGAGGTGGAAAAGTTGCTGTTGAATTAATTTCGCTTTAAAGGACCGGACAGAAAGCGGCGAAATGGATGACTTCCGCTCCATCTGCCTCCTGTCTCTGGCCATGCTGGTCGCCTGCTATGTGGCAGGGATTATACCCTTGGCAGTTAATTTTTCCGAGGTAAGATGGCTTAGCTGAACTTCTCGTTGGTTGCTAATGGGAGAAACCAGAGGAAGAGAGTTAGAGCTCTCGCCTTTTGAATGTGGCAGTGCTGTTGTGGATTGTGTGATAACCTTACACGCCTTTTTTAAGGAAGTTCTGAATGCGTTATTAATTTTCATTCAAACTTGCAATGTAAAACTGTGCTTATTCTACAGAGTGTATGAAAGCCATTTAAATGGCTCAAACATGATCCAAACATCTCAGCTGCAGATCAAGCAAAGACTCAGCATGTAGTGGAAGGACACAGTAGTGGCTGGTTATAGTTATTTTTAGAAGCTTGTGTCATAGACTTAGGAAGTTAAAGGTTAGTATTATGTGTCTATGGGCTGCTCAAGTTAGGGCTTCTGTAAGCAATTCAGAGAATGTTCTCAGAAAATTTGTTTGGTTCACAGTTTTGTTCATAACTTGTGCTGCTGCAAAGTTAAACCTTAACTCTTTGATTACAACACAACTTCAAATTGTGCTCCTATCCTGTGGAACTTAAGGCATTCTTTTGGAAAAATATATTTAGTATGTAAGGTGTTATTAAAGGAGGGGGTGATTTTTTTATGGATTGAATGAGTTTCCAAACAGTAGAGGAGATCATGAGTAAATGTGTTTGGGTGCTTCTAGGAGAGGATTGTTGAGGCAATAATGATTGTTACAGTGCCTGGAGATCTCCTAATATCCTCTGATGCCCATGTTTCTTTTTTCTTTCTAGATGATGATTGTTGTATACAAGTTTGGTGTTGAGACTTTATTTTTTCTGAGGTAGTGGGGGCTCTCTTTCAAGAGGTTTCCTGTTTCTAGTGGGAGTAGTGTCACTTTTGGAAAGCAAAGTGCTGGAAGAGAGATGTGACTTGGTCTTCCATCAGGTCACAGTGCTGGTTGCCCCTGTCCTTCAGTCTTGTTGTTACTAGTGCAAAGGAGGCTTTGGCAGTACTGGACTCTGAACAATGTGGAAGGATAGACCATTCATTTTGATAACGGTACATTTTTGCCGAATAGATTGCAATGTGGCCGTGTATTCCAAGGTCTTTACATAAACATTAACACAGTTCTTTTTTGCCAGTACTTTGGGTGGACCTTCCCTCATATGATTTCAAGGCTGTTACTTTCGCTGTCCTGTTCTTCAAAAATCATTTTAGCCTCGAAGCCTACAAAGGATTTTCTCACAAACTTGCTGAGAACTCTGCCTGGCATGCTAATATTGTCTCTTTCTTAATTTAATTTTGCAGTTCCTCATGTACGTGCTTGATAGTAATCTGCTATCTCTGACTTTGTACTTGACAGTGTTTGAAGTCCTTGATCTGAGTTTGTGGCTTGTTCATATTTATATAGTTGAATCAGTGGGCTCCCAGCAGCTGCAGGGATACAGATGAGTGGAGGATCCATAGCACTCTGCATAAGCAGTAATCACATACTTACTAGACTTTTGTGTGTGCTGTATTTTACTGACGGTACACGTATGCACAATCTGATACCGTAAACTTTCAGAAATTATTGGCTTGGTTTTACACTTGTTTTAAATTAAATCTCTTAAGGATCCACATGCTATGCTTGTTTAAAAGAGGAGCAAAATCTTTGCAAATTATACGCAGCTAATCCTGAAGATTTCTCATTAGAGTATAGAATTGTTTTCTTTAAAATAATTGCTTAGGCCGGTGCAACGTGAACACTTCCAAACTGAAATTACTGTTTTGACTATGCTTTCTGTGGTTTGCAGAAGTTTTGCATGTGGCCTTGAGGAGGAGAAATGCCTCCTCCCACTGACCACTTATAACGGTGAAGTAGAAAACAAAAATGAATGCTTTACATAATAAACCCCAAATGATGGAAAACGATAAAATTATTCATTAGTGCTAATACATTTCTTCAGATAAGTTTTTTTGCCATGAAACCTATTGGTTGTGTTCTGATTTCATACTGGTTCTTTTAATTAGATCTGGATGTTCTTGAAAGTATGGAACTCTAGCAAAGCCAGGTATGACTAAAGATTGGTTGTAAAATGTTACAGGGTGAACAGAGCTTCAATTTATTTCTGTATGCAGATGTACCTTTCCAGGCTAGTGGTGATTTTTGGTACTCTGTTGGGCTAACTTTGGGCTGGAAAGAGCACTGTGCTATTCTTGAGGCTATTCCTCAATTTACAGCCTAAATGCAAAACGTTAAAAAAAGAGTTACAGTGGTAACTGTACCTGTCTCCAGGTCCTCAGTGGCTAACAGTAGTATTTCAGTAGCTCCCAAACATCATCTCATTGTGCATGGAAGATGATGGTGGTTCTGCCACAAAGTGTATGCTACGCAGTTGTTATGAGGATCTAAACTCCCATGTTTGCTACAGGTGTTATAATAAGAACAGTTACAGAAACTGAGAAACAACTTCTGCACATTGTTGTATTAGATGCTTATATAATTGGACTTTCAGAACACGGCTTTGACTTTGGCCTGTCAGTGTTGTAGTCACAAGGAAGCAAAAGTAATAATAAACTGTTCTTATACTGTTAAAACAGAATTTAGTTGGTTTGGGAGGGGTGATAGAGTTCTAAGCTTTTTATCCCATATTAGAATATAACTGGTAGCAAGTACTCATAAACCCTTCATGTGTGACTTTTAATCTTGTAGAAATTATTCCTGAAATATGAATTAAACTATTTTTCTTTACTATACCATAAACCCATTAAGTTTGTGAATTTCATTAGGGTTTAATTGCACATTTGCAATAATTATGTAAAAAAAATCTGTTTTAAAACCTGTCTTTGTGGAGAGGAAAAAAAGGGGATTGCCATGGTCTGTAATTATGCGGAGAGGAGAATGTAATTTAGTATTGCCCTAAATGCCTGTACAGTCTTTAGCTCCTTTTAAAATGCCCCTGGAAGGCTTAGAAATGATTGTGAAAACAATAAGCACTGTTCTGCTTTTATTCATCTCCTGATCAAATTAAAGAGAAAAAAAGATGGCTATGAAATGTGTATTAGCACCATTAGCAGTTTTCTTGGTGCAGTTTCCTCATTCAGACTCATTTGAGTAAGCCTTCTTAAATTGTTTTTTATAATTCTGGTTTTGGACCCATTCTGGGGATTCAGTCCTTTCTGCTGTGTTCTGTAGCTACCTGACATCCTGCAAATACTGCGGTACTGTCGTTCTAAAACTTCACCTGACACTTTATTTGTTTTAATATCTGGAACACATCATCAGATCTCTCAAGTACAAAAATCTTTCTCTTAAATTAATTTTTATCCCCAATTTTATGTTTTTAAAGAAAATCCATTCTTCAACTTTACCCTTTTAAATAGAAATCAATTAAAGTATGGCACTTTTAAGGACAAGCTGCTGCACAAGAGTGGCTGTCTGGTTTAGGGGCTGAAATATATTTCATCTATCATCTAACAATCTCATAGTAGCTTAACTTCATTTCTTCTGTTTCTAAACCTGTAGGAGGAAGTGGAGCTACTGCTGCAATTTTTTTTCTCTGAAATTGTCCTTCTCTCTTTCTGTAGTTCTAAAACTTTTATTAATCCGTTTTCTGTGTTATATAAATATAGCTGACTTAGAGCTTTATACTCCTGTGTCACCAGCGTATTTGTATCTGTAGATGCATGGTTTGTTCTCTTATCTTTCTGGTTTTGTTTTGGTAGTTTAGTTTTCTTCCTTGAATTTTCTTTTACTATTTAAATTGCCTGTTCCCCAAAAAGCCAATCTATCTTGCACTGTGCCGAACCTAGTAGAGATTTTAGGGAATTTCCATGTATATGTATGATTTCTAGTCAGAAATACATACTTGAAAGCAAACTGAGAATGAAGATAAAATGTAGAGTGAGAAACATGCTTCAAAATTCAGGGTCTTTCAGTCTTTCTTTGTCTCTGCTGGCCTTAGAATTAGTGACCCTAGGGGGTGAGTTTAACAGAAATAATCAGTGCCAAATATAGCAACTCTTGCTGTTTTCAGGTGTGCTATGTTTGATTTCTTGTCTGATGTTAACAGTCGAATGGGTCATCTTTAACTTTCATTTCCTTCTTCAGTTGATTGCATCAGACGCTGCCTATGTTCATTTTTGAGAAAGCTAATAGTTACAGGTGTCAGACTATCCAATTTAGGCTCCTGGATAAAAATCAGTGAGAAGTTTTGCAGATCACTTTCCTCCCCCCCACCTCTCTACCCCAATCTCTGTTAATGAAGGAGAGTAAGGAAAGCATTTTCTATCATAAAGGTGATACTTGTTTTGTACTTGCTTTGCAGGAGAGATTAAAGTTGGTGACTGTTCTGGGTGCTGGGCTGCTGTGTGGAACTGCCTTGGCTGTCATTGTGCCAGAAGGAGTACATGCACTTTATGAAGACATTTTGGAGGGTGAGAACCAAACCCATGTCTGTAGATGGCCTTGTTCAAGGTCATGGTGTTATGATACACCAAGGCTCATTTCTTGGGCTTTTAACATGAGATTGGTGGGAGGGGTTTCAGAGCAATGTGACACAAGCTGGCATGTTACCACAAAGCTGCCATAGGCATGATATTGTTTGTATATGGTGATTTGACAAAGAAATATCATCAGGCTTTGGATTGGATGACTCTGGCTGAGAGATCCAACAGTTAGCAGGTCCAGGTACTGTACTGTTCTTGGAATCAGAGCCTTTTATGCTATGTCATATGTAGTGTTTCTTATTCTAGGGAGAGTTAAGGGTTTAACTTTCACTGAAACTTAAAAGGAGGTGTAAGGATGCCTTTGGCAGAGAATAAAATTGTGGGCTACTTGCTGTTGCTTTTTTTTAGTTTGCTTCTCAGCACATGCTGAAAGTGTTTCAGAGATCCACACCCTCATCAGAATTCCTTCCTTTGAAGCTGAAGAGCATCTTTGAATTAATTTACTGTAATACATGTGCCTGAAAACTGTGCTCATATAGAGCTAATTCACAGAGTTCGAGGCATTTCTTTCTTGGTTGGTGATGTCCATTACACAGATATTTGCATGTGGTTCCAAGTTCAAGCATTTAGTTCTAGTCTGCCGTTGCCACTCTTCAAAACCTCAAATCCTGTAATGAATAGCTCAAATCTAACATTAGTTGTCTTGTAGGGATGTGAATGTGAAGCACGCTTTATACCCAAAGGTAGCAGATATGGAAAAAACTATGCCTGTTCTCTTATTGGAAACACATGAGTATTATAATACTGTGCGTAAAGCACCTTATCTGCTGTGGAAGTACAATTATTTATAATAACATGTATGCCAAGGAGCATTAAATGCCTCTTACACATCACTCAAAGGGCTTTCTAGCCTGATGTCTTGTCTCTGCCAAAGGCTGTAAAGGGAAATATAGAAAAAAAAAAAAAAAAACCAAAGGAAAAAAAAAGAAAAATAAAGAATATATGATTTAGGTGAACACAGAGTCTGAAACCAGGAGGTCAAATGCTTACTGTGCTCTATATAGTAGTTGAGAACCTAATTAAAAGTTCCCTATTCCTGATCTTGGCTTGGACCTTTCTAACTCTGTGTACTGTTGGTAGAAGAAGGCTTAGACATGATCTTTTGCTTATCAGCTGAAAATCACACCAAGAATTTTGCTAAAAAATACCTTTATTAAATGTCTTTCACACAGAGTGATAGAATGGTGTTGGAAGGGACATTAAGGATCATCTAATTCCAACCCCCCCTCCCACAGACAGAGGCACCTCCCACTAGATCAGGCTGCTCAAGGCCCCATCCAACCTGGCCTTGAACACCTCCTGGGATGGGGCAGCCACAGCTTCCCCAGGCAACCCATGTCAGTGCCTCACCACCCTCATGTGTGTCTAGTCCAAATATTTCCCCCTCCAATTTATAGTCATTCTCCCTTGTCCTATCACTCCATGCTTTAAAGTCCCTCCCTAACTTTCTTGTAGGCCCTTAGTACATAAACATATTAAAGCAACTCTTGCAACTCAATGGTGCCTAGTACTGAAAAAGCTATATATTTCTGGACATTATTTGCCCTCTGTGTTAGATGTGATCGCAGAAGCAGTAATTTCCTGTGGTCATGAGCAAGGTTGGAGGATCTCATGGATCTGTCTGGGGAGCCACTAGGCCAAAGACTACTGGAAATGTTAGGTGCGTGTTCTGGAAAAAACACCTTCTTTCTCTTTAAGCCTGCGTACATTTAGAGTGAGACTGATATAATTTCTGTTGAAATTGATGAGAATTATGTGTATGTTGAGTATTTGCTTGTGATAAAGATCACACATGCTGGCTTAATGGCAGCCTATAAAGGCTCTCCTTTCTGATAGTCATTGTTGGTAGAGAAGTTTGTCACTTATCTATGAAGTATCTGAAAATATTTTTAATTATGACCTGTGCACCAAATAAAGCATTTGATACCATAGAAACTTAGCTAAAGACCTGTCCAGCTTTTGTCTTTCTCCTTAGATTCTAGAGTCGTTCAGAGCTCACCTAATTTCAGGGTAGCTCAGTGAGACAAGGTGAAAGTTATTGGGGAGGGAGAGGGGATTGCATTAAAATTTGTGTAAGGGAGGGGAACGACCACCAATTGGAGTTTGAGTTTCTAGGATGGTACTGATATTGTAGGACAGCATAACTTCAATGTTGTTCCAGTGTGTCTGTGTCAGTGGAGTATAGCGATGCTAACTTGTTGAACTAGAGACTGATACTTTGAGATACAAAGTTAATCTTGGATTTCATTAGATCTCATAGTGGATGGAACTTATTTTATCTCCTCATCCTTTTTTTTCTCACTTAAATGAAGATAATGACTTAACTCCTTGACAGTATCTCTGAAGGTGACAAAAGTGGCAACTTAAATTAAAAAAGCAATTATCAGCAATTTTTATAAATCAAATTTGTTTTTAAAATGCAGTGTTTAAACAAAGTAGCCTGGCTTATCAAATATTAATGCTTTCTTTGTTTTTCTCATGCTAAAGATGTGCAAAGAGAGGCCAGACAGACAAATGTGCGCTTCCCTAAGTAAATGACCTAAAACTGATTTTAGAAGAGAACTTTTATATATTGTCCAAGAACAAGTGAGAAACACTTTCAGCAAAGGAGAAGTGTCCATGCCATGTTTAGTCCCCTGTGTCCTAATCTGTTTGCTTGCCTGCCACAGGGAAGCATCATCCAGCGAGTGAGATGCAGCATGTAATTGAGTCTGAGAAGGTAGCGGAAATTGCGGTTGTACATGAGTACGGCCATGACCATTCCAGGCTGCATGCCTACATTGGTGTATCCCTTGTCCTCGGCTTTGTCTTCATGCTGTTGGTGGACCAGATAGGTAGCTCTCGTGTGCACTCTACAGATGGTAAGTAAAGATTCGCTTCAATTAGTCTTAATTAGCTAGTTGCAATTGTTTTAAATGCTGCTGGGATTTAATTTGACCAGTCATGCCAGAATTCTAGTAGGTGCTTTTCAAGTAGAAAGCAAGGTCTGTGTGAAAAGTTTTATCCTGAAATTCAATGTAATTTGAGGGCTTGCTTTGCTAACATGAAATAACGGTACAAGCACGCATGGTGTTGAGGTGCAGAGTGACTTGACACTTGAGTTATTATTTGTTTACAATAACACCTATAGGGGGTTTCTTTGGCTTTAGAAAAAAAACTTCAGGTTAGTCTTATCTTTACTTGGTTTTCCTGCTTAACTGTCTTACATGTAGGTAAAATTCGCAAAACCCCCAAAAATTTATCTTAAGTAAGTCTGCAGAAATGACTAGATGAAAGCTCTGGTCCTTTAGTGTAACTGCACTGGACTCCCACAGTAGTTTAGAACCTCACGTACTTCAAAATACGTCCTGCTTAGTCCAAAGATTTCTCAACTTCATTACAAGACTCTCAAAATGCCTACGGTTGCCTTTGTTTCCTGCCTGTGGCCTAACGCTCAAACTGTAGCTTGAAGTTTGTCAAAGGTGTTTTGTCATCTGAAAAGGTATTTTATTGCCTTTGGCTGCTCGCTTATCTCCCACAAAAGTACCTCTGATGGCGGAATTTGGCCCTCAAAAATTGAGGAATTGATCTTGAAGGAAAAACAAAACACACACATGGGGGGTGGGTGAGGGGGTGGTGGAATATGTTTTAGTTGGATTCATGGCAATTTGCAATGCTCCTGCGCAATTGCTTGGGTGGGGTTAGTGTGGTGGGACAGATGGGAGGCCAGTGCAGGGGCTGTGTCACCTTTGTGCTCCTGAATAAAGCATAAATGGAACCACAGCCATGGCTAGCTGATTTTCAGAGTTTTTCAAAGGAAGCAATGGCAGTGAGGATGACTAAGGGGATGCAGGTGAGCAACTGCTGGGAGAATCCTTGGTCTGTACAGGTGTATGACCCTTTCGTATGTGTCTCATCAGAGAAGATACTGGAGGAAATTGACTACAATCTGTGTTAGATACTTATGCTATTTGTAGTTTATAAGGTTTTATCTAGTCTGTACCCATCACAGGTACTTTTTTATCTCCCACTTTGTCTAAACTAGAAAAATTCTGTAGGCCAGTGTGGAGGTATGAAATCAATTGTAGGCTCACTCTTTGAGGTCAATCCAAAACAAATTTAAAGGAAATATTCTTTGTGAGCCTCTCCATGAGCATACTGTAATTTGCTCAAATAGGCTCACTTGATTCAGGAGATCAATCTGATCAAAGAGAATACATGGGCTTTTAGCCAGCTCACTTCCCTGATTTGACTCACTGGGCAACTATGTGGGCACCTGGGTATGAAGAGAGAGACTGGAGGGCGGAAGGACAGGCAGGAGGAAATGAACAATACTGGACTCTGTTATAGCAGTTGCGCAGACTTATTAAAGTAGCTGTGTAAATGTGCTTGCAGTCAGCTAGCTGACCTCTTAGGAGGTTAAGAAAAACAACTACTTCTGCCTACATCAGTGATCCTGTAAATTGCAAAGAATTGTTTATGATTCTGTCACGTGTTTGATAGCAGAACTTCAGATGCTTTGAGGGTGTTTGGTATCAGACTATTTAATAGTATATCTAATCAGGAAATATAAAAGCTGATAGTTTTGAATTGAACTGCCTAAAGAGCTGGTAAAGATATGTGCAGCAGTACTTAGAATTTTTCTTCCAGCATTATGTTATTTGTTCTTCTGATCCTAACTACCCTCATTGCTTTTTCAGATCCAGAAGCTGCAAGATCAGGCAACTCCAAAATCACCACGACACTGGGACTAGTAGTCCACGCTGCAGGTAATGTGGGGCCTATTGTTAGCACTTGACAAGGACTTCTGTTGTGGCATGTCTTATCTTTAGATGTGGTAGAAACACTTGGGTTTTGATTTTGAAGGTGGCTTTTTATTAAAAAAAATAAAAAGGCAGGGTGGGCAGAGCTAAAGGTTTTCCCCAAAACTTACTGGGAAACCATACTCTAGTGCTCAGCATATTCCATGGAGTTTTATTTGGTATGGTACTTTCACTCCTTTTTTTTTTCCTGAAAAGTTATGTGATGCCCGTTCTCCGTCTCTTCAACTCCTTCGGCTGCTTCAGCTGCTAAATTTCAGTATGTGCTAACACATTTGATAAGTAGTATGAAACACCTTTAGGTTCCCTTGTCTGTTGACCTGTGTTTAAAAAATTTTTTTTTTTAAAATGTGTCTTGTGGCAAAAAGGACATTATAGGACTGGGCACAAAGATTTGTCTGAAATACATTTGGGCTGACTTGTAAAGACTATAAAAGTTACATACGTATTGCAGTGAACCCATTTTCATGTTGTAATTCTTCACTATATGTGTGTATTACAGCAATGATGCTTTTTAATCTCTCCTGCTGGAAGTTATTGTCTAGATAAGTCATAAGATGTTGATAAAAAAGATATTTTTTTATGAAGCTAAGTGAATCCTATAGATAAAGGTTGAATATTTTATTTCATATTTCATTTAGACAATATATGTTAAATGATAAGAAATAATATTTAAGATAGTATTTATATTTGAAAATTCATTTAAAGGGAAATAATTAAAATTCTTCTAGTGCTTAGAAGAATTTTTTAATTTTGAAAGGAAGCCACTTCTACTACAGAAGACTGAAATAAGTAAACCTGCTACCTAGTCTAGTTAGTCAGAATCTGTCGATACTGAATAGATTATCAGTATGTTTTGTATGGTCTTGGGAAATAGAGACAGCTCTTGTTGAGGGTTGTCTGAAATTGTGGCTTAAGAAACAAAGGGGAGCGATTGGTGTTGTTTATGGCATTTTGACTAACAGGACTTCCAAATCAATGTGTTTTGTATGGTCTGCCATTGATGGGGTGGGAAAACTGAAACTGATGTGGAGGAATAATCCATTAATTTGCATTCCTGTTTCAGCTGATGGTGTTGCGTTGGGTGCAGCAGCTTCTACTTCTCAGACTAGTGTCCAGTTGATAGTGTTTGTTGCAATTATGTTGCACAAGGTATGTCATTATCCAAAAAAATCTTGTTTGTTCTTTAAAAGACTATTAAAACATACAGAAATTACTGAAGATGTTAAGTTTCCTAAATGATGTAATCTGGAAATGTGTAATACCATTGAAAGGGAAAGTTAGTAGTACAGCTTCAAGCGCTGATATGATGAATGACAGAATAGCCGGTGATGGATGCTAAGTCTGAATGGGGTACCAGTAAGAGAGAATTTTGACCGCCTATCTCGGTTGCAGTGGTTGGGAAAAGCCTCTAAAGTGTAGGGAGAGAAAAAAAGCTCATGGAGAAATGTGGCACCTTCACACTTACTTTTTCTGAAGCTACTGCGGTGGTGTCTTTTTTTTAAAAAAAACACACAAACTGCAGAACAAACAGTGCCCCCCAAGATTGTTACTGCTTTGAGATTTATTCAGAGAAGTTCTAGAGTGTGAAGCACAGAACTATATACTTGAGTATTCAAGGAGGAAAAGCAGTTTCATGCTAATTACAGCAGTTTTTTGGTTCTGTAATGTTCTTATCCAAATGAGAAGGATAATTATTAGGAATAAATGTAGTGTTTAAAGTGTTAATTTTTTGAAAACACTTAATATCGGTGTACTAAATCACAACTTTTGGTTGCCTCTGTTATTATAGTAGCTTCAATATTGCTCATGTGCAATTTCTGCTATAAAAAAAACCCCAACTTTTTTTTGATGATAGCAAGCAAACAATGACTGTGGAAGATCTCAGCTATATATGTTCTAAACATATGTGCAGATGTGTATTTGATTTACGGTAGCACATGCATATTGGTCATATCTTCATGTGAATTCTTGCTTGCCTAATTGCATGTTCAAAATGTTAAGAAATCCACATCTGCTATTTCTTGTCTTCACTGTTCGTTCAATAAACTGTGGTTTACATAAGTCTTCAAAGGTGACAACATCAATGTCACATCTTGGCTGTGAAGCTCAGTTTATGGCTATTGCGAAGTGAAACTTGATTTTGTTATTCTTAATGTTCAAATGAACTGACTTCTGAAATTGTACAACTTTAGAAGAGAAAAATTTCTCCTGTGAAAGGTTATCAATAAATACTTGATATTGAAAAAGGAATTTATTTCTTCTCTGGTGTCTTTTATTTTTCTAGTTTTCTGATCCTGATTGATGCTTTTGCCTCTCATGTTTTTTCCTTCACTCATGGTTTCTTTCTAGGTTTTTAAAAAAGAAAAAAGAATCTGTGTCTAAAAAATGCCCAATGTATTTTTGTTTGTGTTATCTCAAAAAATGTCAGGGTGGACTGCTGTTGTCTTTGTGTGAGCAAAAATATAGCAAATTCTGTGAGTATCAGGACAGCCTTGTGGATATGAAGCTGGATGCCAGCACAGGGAAATGTAGTTGTATTTGTTTGCTTTCCAGTGGGAACAGAAGTGAAACTGAATGATGAAGTCATCAAAGAGATCTTAAGTCTTTGTTCATGTGGAAGCTGACAGTTATCTATTTTTGTGATTATTTTCTTCTGCTATGTTAATTGTAGAATTTTTCTGCTGTAGGTAAAGAAACCGTCCTTCTAAGGATGTAGAGTACTGTCAGATGGCAAAAGAAATTATATCAGTTACTGGAATCTTAGGGATTATAACAATGACTCAAGTCAGAATGAACTTTATAATGACAACACAAATGTGTACTCTGATAGCCAGAATGTGAGTTTTGATTAGGCACTATTATTAAGGTAGGGGTAAGTCTACAGAATTCTGTTGATTTGGGTTAACTGCAACATGCTAGTGCTTTCCCTGAATTTCTTCTGATTCAGTGCATTTCAGTGTAGTGCGTTGTATTTCAACTTTATCTCAGATTTCAGGGGATTGTACAAGGGATAATGTTACTAGTGAATATTGTTTCTTGCAGGCACCGGCTGCCTTTGGCCTGGTTTCCTTTCTGATGCATGCTGGGCTGGAACGGAATCGAATTAGAAAACACTTGCTAGTCTTTGCATTAGCAGCGCCTGTTATGTCAATGGTGACATACTTGGGGCTAAGCAAGGTAGGTCTGTGGTGTTTTTGGTTCTTTTCCTGCCTGGAATGTGGCTTAGTGGTGGAGTTTGGGGGAAGGAATATCATGAGTTTCATAGAATGTGATTCCAAGCTGCTTGGAAAGAAGTAAAAAAAAAATTAAAAGGTAGCAATTTGAGTGTTGCTGCTTGCATTCTTATTTTAATATGTGGGTAGAAAATTGCTAGTTTCCCCCACCATCCCAGAACTGGTCTTATATGTTGCCTTTTTTGCTTCTGAAACCCTAGTAGTGTCCTGGCTTTATACAACAAATAGCCTGTGAAGTGGGCTACTGAGCATGAGTTTATCATCTCTGTCCAGATTAAACACTTCTGCTTCTCATAGCATTTCCCAGGGCACTCTTATATTTCTCACTGCAGTGGACCGTGCTGGTGACACACCATGGTGTTGTGTCGTAAAGAATCCAATGTGTTCATGAAACTCAAGGTGGGAGAGGAAAATTGAAGTAAATAATCTGGGCTAATCCCTTTACCTGCTGGAAAGGAGTATGTTTGATATTGCAGTACTGGGGACAACGGAAAGAGTTTGGTATGTAAATAGAAGTAAGAATGCTGTTTGAGCATTCTTTTGATGTAGGCTCACCAAGAATTGGTTTTGCACTTAGCACTTCAGAAAGGACAGAGAATTGTTAGGAGACCAGGGCTGTCACAGTGATTATGTAGTTCCAGAGCAGAAGGTGTATCTCTGCTCGTTGGAAAATTTACCTGAGTGTAGCTGAGAACTAACATCACACTTGAGTTGGAAATTGTTCAAGAAGCATTTTGTAGCTGATATGAGTGGTTTTGCCTTTAATTGTATTTGATGATGTATAGCATTATCTTAATTCTAGTATGAATGTGAAGATGTGCTCATTTTTGATGCTGAAGTTGCATTTCTTAATGAAGTTTGCATGGAAGTTCTGGAGAACTTGTGTGTTTAGTTGTATAAACAAATGAGAAATTGAAAGAGTGATCATTTGGGACATGAATCTAGGAAATCTTGCTCTAACCAGCAGGGGACTGGGTATTTAAAGGCTGGCATGTTATATGAACTCTGTTTAGAAATAAAGAAAAAAAAAAGTCAACCTTGAGTGTCTTTCCTAAAATTCGTGGCTATATCATCTGAATTTTTTTTAAGCACATTTTGTCATTTTGATACTTTGTATATTCATTTGACTGGGTCAAACAAGGTACTTCTGGACAGACTGACTTCTTTTTCTTCTGTAAGGGATTCTAGAAATCTGAAGTGAACTACATAGGATGAGTAAGTCTTTCTGTCCCCAGTGTCAACTTCTGCATGTCAGTTATTATACATAAGGTGCAAGACACAAACCAACACATTGAACTATTGTTATTGTGAGCGAATAAGTTAGTAGAAATCTTAATGCACCTGGACTCTTACAGAATTTTTTTATTGTTGATTGAAGAACAACTGCTTATCCTCATTTTTTTTGTTCTTTATTTTATTTTTCCATTTCAGAGCAGCAAAGAAGCCCTTTCAGAAGTCAATGCCACCGGAGTTGCTATGCTGTTTTCTGCTGGGACTTTTCTGTATGTTGCCACAGTTCACGTCCTCCCAGAAGTAGGAGGAATTGCTCATAGCCACAAACCTGAGTCAACTGGAGGAAAAGGACTCAGTCGTCTGGAGGTGGCAGCCCTAGTATTAGGATGCCTGATTCCTCTAGTTTTGTCTATTGGACACCATCATTAAACACATGAATTTCACTGTTCCCCTCGATCTGACATGAGCAGTAAATGTCAGCTGCTCCTTTTATCGTTGTCTCTTACCTATCATCCATCCCATCCTCTCTGTGGAGTTCAGAGGGAACCTTGATTGCAAAATGAAGAATACTGAGAAAGTTTTTAGTGTAGCAAAATGTACTTTGGCAGCCGGACATAAATTCTGTGTAACTTCCTTTTCTGAAGACATTTGCTATTTTAATTCTTTCTTCTGGCCCTATTCTCAGGGAAGATGGAATTTGGAGTTTAAGGAAGGTGAGAGGGGAAGAACATAGCGACTCATCATGAAATTGCAATCACCAAAGTATCCTGCAATTTAGCTTGCGCGGCTGAGAGCAAAAACAAAGTATGGGTGCCTTGTGTGAGGTTGAAGTCTTACTAATGAAGAAAGAGGTTCTCCCCCAGTGGTTTTGTGTTGTCCTGACAACGCGACTGGTCCTTGTAATGTTTGTCACTAATTGTATTGTAAAAATGGGCTACACTTGGAATTCTGGACAGTGCTGCTATTGGCACAGAAGTGTCACTGATAGTAAAGGAATGATGTAGAGAGAGTGTACTATGAGGGTAGGAAATCAGCTGGTTAAGAAAGTGTAAACGAATCTTGCAGTGTCTTCCATTATTTGAGACAAAGAATGGAAATAAGGAGAATATTATTTTGATTGTTTATGCAATTGTTAATAATTTTTTTAAAAAGACAGTACTTCTTAGGAGGTGGTCTTCTGCCAAGTCAGCAAAGTGTAGGCACCAAAAATGTAAGCAGGAATTAGGTATTTGGTACTGTCATACTACTGCTACTGTTGAGAGAGATCCCGTGTCCTTTAAAATCGAGCTGTTCTGGGCTCTGAGGAGTAGAAATGTGATGGAGAAGCTGTTGAGGACCAGAGAACTTTACCATCTCATTTTCAAAGGTGAACTGCTGAAATCAGTGGCGGGTGTGGGGATTTTATTAAATAAAAGGTATTAATATTAACAAAACAGTTGTTTAGTTAAATATTTATACTACAGATAGACTATAAAGTGTTTCTAAAGCAGTTCTGAACAAAAAACCAAGCTGGTGGGTTCCCAGTGGACTTGTTAGGCATTCTGCTTTTCCTCTGGGAATTGTGCATTCACCACTTACTGATAAATGTTAGTTTTTGTGAATCTACTGGAGGGCTTACTGCCAACTGCTGATGCCACTCACTGCAGAAGAGTGCTGAAAGATCCCTCCCTTTCCAAGGCACAGCCTTCTCTTGTCAGGCACCATTTCCTTTATGCAAAACAAATTGTACTGTTAACTAGTGCATTGAAAAGTCAGGAATGCTTGACATGTGCAAACTCAACATCAAATTATTTCTTTAGGGGAAAACCTTTTATGCCGTACCCTTTTCAAGCTGTGCTCTGTCTGCACTTTTTGAAGATAGCATTGCCAAATATAGTTCTATTTTGATTATTTTTTTTTGTTCAACATAGATTTTCCAGACTTGAACTATCTTAACTGAAGTGCTTCTTCTTTCCATGAATGAGCTTGTCTGTTTTTCATGACATTTATTGCTTCCACTACCAGGCCATTGTGCCTCTTAACTTTACATTTTTGTTATTGTCCTGTTTGTGTACTAGTTCAATAAGGGGTATGGCCTGGCTCTTGGGCTGGCGATTGCTTTGTCTGTTAGCTTTGTAACAATACAGGTGTATCCCAGGATTGAACCTTGTGTTTATTTCCAGGAGTGCTTGTTCATGGTATTTTACTATATAAAATCAGTGCAAAATTATTAGAAGTCATCTTTTCCTACAAGACAGTATTTTCAGATAGAATTAGTGTATCAGGCCTAAACAATCATGCTTTATATTAGGCCGTAGGAAGCTAGTTCTGTTCTGAAAAGCCGTTGCAAAATTAGTGACATGGATGAGATCTTCTCCAGCGCATTCTTAAGCCTTTTGTTTTTACACCTGCAACCAGTAAGTTCCCAGCTTAGAAAGTTTAGTGATACAGGTTACCAGTGCATGTGAACGGTATACAGGGATATTTATACCAGAGCTCCAGTGCTCTTTCTGATTTCTCTTAATTACCTTCTTCCTTGATAATCTCATTATTTTACCTTGCTTAATCTTTCGACGTAACTGTTTTCCACAGCTGGAGGTAGCTTAGTGAAGCATCAGATGCTTATGTTTTGGAGAACAGTAAGGTTTTTTTGCTTTAAACTGTCACCTGTCACTTGCAGGTACATCCAAACCCCTGGTTCAGCAGGCATCATGACTGTGTTCCACTTCAACTTTGTTTTGTATATAACAAGAGGAAAAGGCTAGATTGGTATTTAGGTAAGGGCCCGTTTCACCCTTTTTGTGCCGGTGTTGGATATCCATGTGGATAGTACCTTCTTAGATAGATGAGTGTATGGATGAAGATGTGCCAGCCAGTCTTTTCATTGCTGACATAACCTCTGGCGAGGTGCTGCTGCTGAGAGGTCTTGTGGTCTTTTTCTCCTGTCCGTCAGATCATGTTTCTAGTTTCAGGGGCAGCCACCAGAAATGGTTGTAATCAGTTTAATGTTTCATGGACTGTAACGTCCAAGTTATAGCAGCAAATGCTTAAATGGAAACATTGGCAACTTAAAATTAACACAAAAATTCTGATAACACATACTTTTCATTTCAGTGCTTGGTTAAGTGATGCACTTCTGTGATTTAATTTTTCCCTGCCCATTTAGAAGTAGCAACAGCATTTTCTTTTGGCTGCCTCTGTTATTTCTGTGTTGAACTATTATTTTCAAGTCTGTAGGTGAAACTAGAGTAAATAAGGAAGGTTTTGGTTGTGTGATGAAGAGAGGATAAAATTTTAAATTATCAAACATTTTCAAATTGTTAGTTCCACATGGAGGATTATTTTCTTGAGGCAGAGTGTTTTAATGAATTAAATAAAATGGCCCATTTTATAATGTCCCCTTTTTCTACCTCTCTCCCCATCTGTCACAGTAAATCCAAGCACTGCGTGAAGTCAGGGCCATCTGGTATCATTTTCTACTCCTCAGGGGACCCTGGTGCAAACAAATTCCTTGTACTCTCTCTGTAATAGCAATCTCTGCCTGTGTTTTCTACTGTGAGGAGAAGGTCTAGCAGGTAATGCTTTAACGAAGTGACAGGCATGTCCCCATTTCTTCTGTATATCTGTCTAGGAAATATATAATCTTCTCATCAGCTGTTTTTTCAGTTAATGATTTCTTAATCACTATAGGAATCAGACTAAAGCTGTTTCCATTGATCCCAGCGTGTTTAGGTACTGATCTAATTCTCTTATTGTTACTTACATAAAAAAGGGAAATATTTCTTTTTCAGCACTTCGTGACAGCTGCAGAAGCTGCACTGATATTAACTTAAGTGAAGATGGCAGAGCTGTCCACCAAGATAGGAACTTTTTGAAAGTTATGGTGTATCAGATGGCTGGGTATTAACACAGACACCCACTGCTGACTTCAAAGAACCGTTTCCAGGTGGTTTGTGTAAAAACCTAATGTTATCCCAGAGACCCAGGAAAATTACTGTGTTTATTCAGGAACTGCTTCAGAGCCTTCAAGGAGCTTTTTGCAGCAGCAGATGTGTCCATGTGGTATCGGCCTTATACAGAATAAGAGAGATGCTGTGGAACAAATGTTACTACTGCTGCCTTCCTGTTGTCTGCTGGGACTTGGGAAGAAGAGGGAAGTGTATTTGTATTCTTTGGGGGCAGAAGGAGGAGGAGGGGTTGAGGTATAGTGGGAAAGTTTATGATGAATTTCAGATTTCCTGTTCGTCTCACTTCTAAAAATTAAATAAATCTTTTTTTCTTACTGTCCTTTAATTACATCCTTTAGCAGCCTTGGCTTTCCAGGGAAAAACATTGTATGGTCATTGCTGTTTACCGGACTCCATATACGGAACTATAATTTTAATGTCTGTCTTCCCAAACCATTTGTACACAAAATCATTCCATGAATGGCTGCCTTATAATTTTTCGACTTTAATTGTGAATGGTTAAAATAATGTTTTCAATTTGTTTTATTATATTAAATTTTTACTAGGTGCAGTGCTTTGGAGTTGGCTTGTCATTTACTGGGTGGGGTTTTGTGATGGTTCTAACAAAGAGAAATGACAGTCTTGAATGGGATGCAAGCGGCGTAGACAGTACATTTTATTTTTGTATAGATGTTTGCTGCTTTTTGTGGTGTCTGAGCACCTCCTGGAAACCTGAAGTGTGAAAGTGCAGTCTAGCAGGCTGAAAGAGGCGGTCTAGCAGGTTGATTCGGACTTGGGAATGAATGGGTTTAGAGGTATAAATACAGAAAATATTTAACAGCTCTGCTTTAGAGGGGCATTTGACAACTACTGTCTCCCACAAGAGCGTTTAGGGGTTGACATTGCCCTGAAGGTATAAAATCTCTTCCTCTAGCCCCAGTGAAATATCTGAAGTTTACAAGGCAGGGACCGCTTTAAAGAGCCATAAGAACAAAATTGGCTCAGGATTGCCTCAGGCCACCGTTAAAAGGCTGGAGGACAGTTGAGGATAAAGGAAAATGAGAGTACAGGATGGGGTGAAAACAATTCTGTCAGCCCCAAGCCCAGCATGTAAACACTAAGTCCCTCCATTCTCTTTTGGAGACTGTGACAAAAGTAGCCTTTCCTGTAGATACATGCTACTGTGTGATTTGGATTACAATCAATTTTAAGTGTACTTGAAAAGATGTGAAGAAAATGCTAGCCTGCTTTTTGTTCCTGTACTGTGGGGGAAAACTGCTGGTGAAATCTCTTACCCTTGTCTTGTGGCTTGTTCCCCTCTTCCTGCTGTTTTCAGACACTGAGTCACAGCTCGGTTTGCTTTGACTGCCCTGCAATCCTACTGCTTGCCTGTTAACAGCTCTTCAGTATTGCTCTGTCTTCAGTCCTGAGCCAGATTTTCTGGAAGGCAGCTTACCTTCTTTCTGCAGTGTACGATGAATCGAAAGCCTGCGTGAAGCCATAGCTACCTAAGTTTTCTCTCTAATGCTAGTAGTGATGGTCATTGGAACTGACAGCAGGTTGTGTTCTTGCTGTGAAGAAAACCTGAATTTCTCTGGGAGGGTTTCATTTGCTTCTAACATAATTGTGAAGTGCAAAAAATAGTTGGAAAACAAATTGTACTAGTGGTCTCTAAGGCACGTGGGCAGGGGATTTGAAAAGAGCTTTGAAAAATCTATTTTATCTGAGCAAAAACTTGCAGGACAGCCAGATTTTTTTCCTGTAGGGCATTTTAGGCCATACTCTTAGGGTTTGCAGGTCTTAATAAAAGATTCTTAAAAAATGCAGGGAGTTGCACATTGTGTGCTGTGGTTGTAGGGGGGCAAATTTTTCATACAAACCAATTATTTTTTTAAGGTGCAACTTCAAAGAGAAAGGCTATAGCTAAACACCTCTGTTTAAAAATGTTGCTTGGTTGGGACTAGATTTAATGTGTTAAAAATGTTTTAAGTTGCAAATAAATGAATACCTTGCAGGAGTAAATGCTTTGTAAAAACTACGAGGGTGCTTGTTTCTTGCTAAAGCCTGTGTAAGTTGTTTCTGTCATGATGCTTTTAGGAGTTTGTAGAAGGAAGTTATTACCACTGAAGCCTACTATAGCTACTGCCAGGATTTAGTGCAAGGATGAGAATTAAAGTTGAGATACTTGTATTAACTAAGGAATAACTAGGAAATTGACTCCCTGTCACCAGGCAGTCCCCAAGGAAGGACCTGGGTAGGAAACACCTTTAGGTAGTTCTGTGGGTTTTGCAAGTAAGTGGTCTGAAACTGTCACTCGGCCTTAAGTGATCAAACTATCAGGAGGAGTAATTCGGGGAGTATTAATGGTTTAAAGCAATCTTAGAAAGTGAAGCAGCCTGCAGATAGGTAATAAATGACTGGCCTTCATCTCTCTGATATATGGATGTTACCTGGCAGTGTGCCCTGTTCTTTAGCACCTGGTGGGAACTAATTGAATGCAATCTAGAGCACTAATTGCAGAGTTGTTGAGGCTGGAAGGGGACCTCTGGAGGTCCACCAGGGCCACCTAGAGCTAGTTGGTCAGGACTGTGTCCAGATGGCTTTTGACTATCTCCAAGGTGGTAGAGTTCACAACCTCCCTGGGCAACCTGTGCCAGTGAACAGTCATCCTGACAGTGCAAAATAGTAGTGATAGGACAAGGAGGAATGGGTATAAAATGCAGAAGGGCAGATTTAGGTTTGACATAAGTAAGAATTTCTTCACCATGAGAGTGGTGAGGCACTGGCATAGGTTGCGCAGGGAAGCTGTGGCTGCCCCATCCCTGGGGGTGTTCAAGGCCAGGTTGGATGGGGCCTTGGGCAGCCTGGGCCGGTGGGAAGTGGTGGTGGAACTGGATGATCTTTAATGTCCCTTCCAACCCAAACTGTTCTATGATTCTGTGAAAACCCTTTTCTCTTGTGTTCAGCCCATTGTATCCAGTCCTCTCACTGGCCCTGCTATAGAGTCTAGCTTCTGTTAGGGTCCAAAATCTAAGAACAAGACGGCGCAGCAAGCTGGTGCAAAAATAAAGTACAAAATTTATTCTCTTGCGCAAGAGGTTAAAAAACCAGACTGGCCGCCAGGGACACTCTTCAAGGGGAGCGACCCCGGCTGTACCTGCGGAGTTACATTTATAGTAAAAGCAGGCACATACAAAATTGTTAGTTGCAATCTTATTGGCTGGTCTAGGGGTACATTCGGTGTATTCGTGTTACATTCTGATGAATTCCAGCAATCTCTTACTGTTTGTGTATTCTTATCCCAGGGGCGTGTATGCAGTACCCTCCCATCCCTGCATTATCTCAGGGGGCGTATATGTGCCAACAGCTTCCAGCCCGGCCCGCACCCTGCCATAATGGCTTTTACATTCCTTCCTTTTCTTTGCTTAATGACCCTCACAGCTTCATCCTCTTTGCACTCTCACTTCAGGTATTTGTGTATGTTGATGAGATCCCTCCTATAGCTGCTGACTTGACACAGTTCATAACTACTCTTGCTCTCCATACCCTCCACCTGCCCTGGAAGAAAGATTGGTTTCTAAATATACATATTTAGAAAATAGGGGAATGATGCTCTTATAGGATGGCTGATATATCCATTCCTAAGATCTTCATGTGTCTCAAATGGAGAGGTACCCTTGATAGAGATGATTTGTGAGGAATTAATTAGAAAAAGGATCTATTTCTTTCTCCTGCAGCTGCTATTTACAGACTTAACCAGGATTCTGTCACTTTACCAGTGTTTAGCTATTTCATAAAAGCAAGAAGCAATATTCTCAGCTAATTGCTTACTTTTGACTTTTCTGGTAGCTCATAGGACTTATGTGGTTAGGAAGAAGTGTAATCTCTTTATACTGGATTAATCACAAGAGAATATGATTAATATGAAGTCAGTAGAAGAACTGAAATGTTGGTGTTGCTTTTGTTGTTAGTACAGGCACATGCAAGGCAGTAAGGATGGGAAGCCAGTACTTTGCCAGATAGAGGCTTGGGTGTTCAGCAAGTAAAATTCAGTGTTAATGATGAAGCATTATGCAGTATATTAGCATTCTTTTAGTGTGTTTAATAAAAATGTCGTCTTAGTAACTGGAGACTTAACTGCTGCAGTCTGTTGTAAATCCTTTTGGAGATGTGAGGAAGTGCTTTGGGTCCATTTATGTTACAAGATTTACAATTTACCACTGAAAACTTAAATATTGAGGAGCTGTGGTGTTGTAGGCTTCCTGATGATGGCTGTAGAAAGTTCCTTCATTTGTTAAGGAAAGAAATTTTTCATCAGCATTTTTATCAGAAACTCATTAAGGATGAGCACAGCAGCAAGAAGATGAGCTGTCAACTATTTTTCCAGCTTACAAATTAAGTCATTCTTCTACTGATATCTGCAAGCCTTATCCAAATATCCCTGCAGGCGAAATTGCACAACATTTCACCCTCCTTGGCACAGCACTTCTCCCTCTTGCTGAGACGTCTAGAGATTAATAAACCGTTGTGGTTGGGGAGTGTTAAGAAAAATGCCTCATTTGGAAACTTGTATAGCTAATTAAAAGTAAGCTATATCCTGATGGTTGACACCTAACCTATGTAGTATTTAGGAAATCTAAAAGGCAAGGGGAAAATGCTTGTTCTGTATCTCTGTGCCATCTCTATGCCCACCCTACATCTGAAATAGCAATTACTTTTTGATATATGATCACAGTTAGGCTGGAATCTGTGGAAGTTAATGGGCTTCTGCTGTCAGCAGAAACACTTTAAATGAGATATTCATTGTTGCACTGGGCTGATAACCCTGCTTATGAGCCTTAGCGCTTATTTGAATGACTCTTGCTGTAACATTTCTTAGTTGAGCTCTCCTTGCTTGACTCTAGAAGGTGAAGGTAGGTAGGATGAGTTGTGTTTTAGGACTGCAGTGGATTTCCTATGTTGTTTTCTCTTTCTGACAGAGAAACTGAGGGATGGCTGATCTTGAACAAAATGTTGTACTCCTGATATCTGCCTACCCTGTGCAGGTGCTTCACGTGAACATGCTTTGGTGTCCATGGAGGGCCAAGCCATGAGTCTGGGAGTTTTTCTGTTCACCCCTGTAGCCTGAACTTCAGCAGCATGGAAGAGGTGTCATCTACAAAAGCTTTGCAGCCGCATGGCTGACACAAGGGCAAATAAAGGAGAGTGAGAGAGGAGATGGCCCTCTTTGCTCTCCACAAAATGCAACAGGCTGTTTTTGGTGACTTTCCTTGCCAGGCAGTTTCTCTCATCTGGCTGATGGCTTTCTATGTACAGGTTTGCAGTAGAGCTGTCACCATCATTTTTAGGCTGAACATTAGGAAAAAATTTTTCACAGAAAGGGTCATTGGGCACTGGAACAGGCTTCCCAGGGAGGTGGTTGAGTCACATTCCCTGGAGGTGTTTAAGTCACAGGTGGATGTGGTGCTGAGGGGCATGGTTTGTGTTTGATAGGAATGGTTGGACTCGATGATCCGGTGGGTCTCTTCCAACCTGGTGATTCTATGATCTCCTGTTTGTGCCTCTGTATTTAGAGAACTGCTTGAGAATGCAGACAGGAAGGAGGTAAGAAGTATGCCTTGCTCCTGTCCTCTGTGTGTGTGCAACATGAGCCCTGATCTTGCAGGGACTGGCTGTGAGCGGAACCAGGAGAGATAGAGAGAGAAACTTGGACTGGAGGCTGCTGCAGATCAGAGCTCTGGGGCACAGCAGTATGTATAAGGTGAAAGGTGTGAAGAACAGTGGTGTTGTGATCCCTGCAGTTTCTGCTTCTAAATCAAGTCTTAGTTCTTTTGTCCTTAGCTTTTTAATTCCTTGCCTTCAGTAGTCATAATAATGATAGGGGTAAAGGGAACATTGGGTCTGTATGCAAGAGCGATTATGGTCTCTGTGTGCATATGCTGCACATTTTATGGACTTTAAATAAAAACATGGTTTAGTCAACCCTGTTTTCTGAATATGTATTTATTGTTTAAAAGTTAAGCTTATGACTTCTTTCCCTCTTTTGACCAGAGGGAATAAAGTGGGTAGAATTAATGGACTGTGAGCAATATCTAAACTTTTGCAGCTGAGAAACACCTTGCAGAAAGTAGTCCTGTGCCTGATGCTGTTTTAGAAACTTGGAGAGTTCAGATCTGCTGACTGGTGTTGAAACAACTAAGGAGTGCTCTTCTCCAGAGTGGGCAGCTATCAGCCCTGGGTCTCATATACCATCTGACTTCCTATTGGGCTGTTTAGTCAGACCTTAGATGGTGTTTTGGTTGTTTGCCTATGTTCTTGCATAAAGGTATTACATTTTTCTTGTCCTTAGTTCTTCCAAGGAAACTCTAACAGATTCTTGTCTTTTGCAGATTTTTTTTTTTTTTTGCTTGGCCACTGTATCCAAACTACTGCACGGGTATATGAGTTCTTGTAATGTCCTGAATTTAGTACCAGTGTCGTGGGTCAGGAATTGTGGTTGAGAGAGATCAAGGTACGTGCTCAAGCCAGGAAGGGACACTGCCAGGGCTGGAAACTAGGCCCTAGTATACTGAACACTGCTTTGGTGCCCTTGTTACAGAGGCAACAATTTTTCTGTGCACAAAAGCAGGACTGAGTGAGCACCTTTGAATCTCTGTGCAGGCCACCAGAACAACTGCTCTAAACTTTGCCTCTGATCTGTTTGCTAGATCTCAGTGTGTCCTGGCACCACAGGGTACAAAGGGCAGAAAAGTCTTTTAAAATTGTTGGCCTTTATATTGCCTGTGCTGCTCATGTGGCATGTATATGTGCGTCACAGGTAGTCCTTGACTTGACTTGGATGTTTTCTGTCCAGGAAAGCTTCCTGCAGAGCTCACTAAGCTGTGTCAGCTGGTCAGATCATGTCCTGGGTATCTCTACTGTGCCTACTGTCATGTTTGGGATTGGATGAGTAATGCTGACCACAAGCAGGTAAGACATGGATAAAGCGAAACACTCCAGGAAAGGTAGATAGACATGCATGTTAAGCTGCAAGCTTCCCATCTTAGAACACTGTTATGAAACCTTCTTGGGGAAAGGTTTGTTCTTGCCTCTCCAGGTATGTGGAGATTCAGCTGCTTCTTGTGAGAAGGAAGCACCCCTGTGGGAGTGGGATTCAGCCAGCTGGGGCTGCCCAAGCAGTGTGGTTGGTTAGGCGGCACTCGCCACCTTTCCCCAGGGAGGAAGGGAGCGTGTGCTAGTGGTTTCATAATCTAAGAAAAGAAAGAAAGCAAAGGTGTTTTCATTTACTGCTGTTGAACAAGCTGCTGGTTAGAAGCAGCCTATTTAACTATTCCAGTACTAAGCATTTTGTGTTTTTGTAAACCAAGTGATCACTCTGTGTTATTTAGGCTCAATGGGGGGAAAACTGGTGTATTGCAGGAAGCCTACAAGCTGTCTTCTGGAGGAGGCTTTTTCAAATGTAGCTCATCACTAACGTATTCTAAAGTCCCTAAAAATGCCTGTTTAACAGAAATCTCTTTTTGTAAAGCACCAAAGTGAATGAGTCTTCTTCCAGAAGAGATCTTAGTAGGATTAAAGAAAAAAGAAAGAAGAAAGAAATAATCTCCTTTACATGCTGAGAGAAAAGATCATTGACTGTTGTGTCAGTCCATGAGCAAGCTACCCCCTAAAAGCTAGGCTGTGAGTGCTTACTGACCACAGGGCTATTGGGCTGGCTGCTTGCTATCGAATCTCTTTGCTTCGGTAAACTGGTATTTTGTTTTCTGTCTTCCTGTAAGTCTCCTGAAGTGTTGCTATATCCATAGCTAATGGTTTGGCTAATATGATTCACGGGCCATCCAACATTGATCTGGGTGGATTTGAAGGGCTAGGACTGATGGAGGGCTTTCTCTGGAACAGGGCACCGAAACACGTGATTCTCACCAAGGGGTGATGTCAGATGGGGCTGTACATCTTCACTTTAATGCCTATTTGCTGAATAACTGTTGTCTGAGCTCTACAGGATAGCTTTGGCTCCCCACGTGACAATAAAAAATATCCATGTGCAAAAGAAACATAATCTGTCAACGTCTCTCACTAAAGAGATGGATTGGTGGTTGCTTTTGTTCTATTTAAAATATCCTCTGTGCACAACTGTACATCTGGGAAGCTGGGACATCATTTTAATAGGTACATGTGACATCTATCTTTCCAAGAATGACATATCATGAATTAAGCCTGAGCTGGACTTTCTTTTTACTTTTCCACATTGTTACAGGTACCTGCTAACACCTCCCATAATTGCTAACAGTTCTTTGAGTTGAAAATGGCTACAGAGCCTACGAGAAGATGTAAGAGGAAAGGGAAGGCCAGATCTGAATCTTTCCAGCTCTGCAGCACCTCTGATCCAAATCTTAATTTCCTGGCTCCGGTCTAAGGATTAGTTTGTTCTTTTCTGCATCACGTACTGTTGTAAGGCTGCCCAGAACATAAAAGTATAACTTTTCACTTAAAAAAAAAAAAGCTTCCTCATTGGCTGCAGTTAGCCAATACGTGCATCCTTAAACTCAAAGGGAGCATATTCCAGGAGGAGGTTGGCCTGTGATAGCGTGTTACTTCTGTGTTGTCTTGCACTGCTGTCTACTTCAAAGGCGGGTTTTTTCAGCAAAATTTTATTGATTTTATTGGTACAACGTATTAGCAAAATAATTTCTGTATCAATACAACCTGTCTCTCTGGGTTTCCAAGTAAAAGTTTTTTTCCAAGTATTGGCTTTTTGCCTCTGCTGCTGTCATTGCAAGGCAATTTCACAACTCCTTTTCTATGATGGCTACACACTTTCTAATCTATGCATGGCCAATTTAGGCCCATTTGTTTTATTGCAAACATCAGCCTTTACCCCAATGCATTAAGAGGGGAAAGAATGTTTGAAACTAGACAGCAGTCAAATTTTACCCTTTGTTCTCATTTAAACAGTGAAGTCCTTTCAGTTTCCTGTCACGCTACAGGTTAACTATACCTGTGATCATCCCTCAAGTCCTTTTATCATGCACTTGTAAATTAAGGTGATGCCATTGGGCCCAGAATCCTTTTTACCCTTTGTGCAACATATTCCAAAGGAAACTTTTCCCTCTCCTGAAACCCTGGTTATGAGTAGTATTTTCTTTCCAGTGCAGTGTGTGGAACAGTCACTACAGCATTAATACTTCTATTCTGCAATGTAGTATGTATTCTAGAGTTGGGGCTCATGCGAGATGGAGGTTGCACTCTCCTCTTCCCCACCCTCTCCCTTAATGTCACTGTGAGATGAGATGAGATTAGCTGCTGCCTGGGACATGTCCTGTCTAGAACCAAAGGGTCAATCAAAGCTAGGGTGAGAGAAAGTGACAAAGCATTGAGTTTGCTGATTCCCTCTGTGATCAATAGTGACTTTTATCAGGGATTTGCATCTATAATTTCCCTAGTACCAAATGCAGCCTGTGAGCTTGAGGCAGACAGTCTGCGTTTCCTCTATTTAAGATGCTTTTCAAGTGCTGTGGTCTAGCCTATAGCACATCCCAGGTTTCTAATCTCCAGGAGTGAGAAAAGGTCATGTGTCTGCAGTGTGTCAATTCTGAATAACTGCATTGAGAAAGGCTGACATTTGGCAATTCTAGCACCAACATCAACACACATAGGATGGCACAGGACAAAGGAGGAGCAGTTGCCTCACAGAACGTATATGTTAGTATTGGTTATACAATAGCCTAAAACTCTAGATGCTTTCCTAGGCACAGTGTAGGCAGTTCTTCCCTAAATCCTAATTCTGGAGAGAAGATAGGATGCAGGAAGGAACAATATGATGATTATGTACTTTTCTGTGACCATTACAAAAGACAGAGGGTTTTGGGAGGACTATTTGTATCTGTGCAGGGAAGCTGTGTTTCAAGAGAGGAACAAAGATTTAGGGAACCAGGATAAAAAGCTTGTTGCAGGAGAACTAAACAGGACATGAGCTGTGTGACACTCCTTTGTCTCCGTGCTGTGGCTAAGAAAGGAGCTGGTACCCAAGAGACAGGGCAGAGCTGGCACTTGCCACATCAAGATGCAGCAAGGCATGGGAGGCAGGCAGAATTTTAGTGTTCCAACTTTGTTCAGCAGTGGCCCTTTAAGGCTGAGCAAGCTGTGCAGCATGGACAGTGCCCAGTCCAAATCCAGCAGCCACGTTAACTGAATCAGGGTGGGCAGTGCCAGGCTGGCACAGCAAAAGCCTTCTGATGGCAGAAGGAATCTGATTGAACTTGCTGGCTCCCACCCACCCTTCTCCCCTCTTCCTCAGGGCAAATGAGAAGAACCTGTCTCCAAGTGCAAGATTTCAGAGGTATGCATCATAGTAAGAGATGCCTGATAGTGAAACATCCGTCTTGTCCTGTTTTCTGCCTGGGATGCTGCAATGTCAAGTGAAATAACCACCTAAACTATCTCTGATGCAGAGGTATTTTGGCTTATGTTGTTGCTGGGAGATTTCTCTCTGATGAGCTCTTCTGCCTCTCTCTGTTCCTGATCTCTGGCTCTGCTGTTTTTTTTTCCTTGTGCTGGGATGCATGCTGTCTGTAATGCATCAGGAAGTAATACGCAATGAGGAAACTCTCATCATCGGTGCATCAGGGGGAGAATTATTGACTGAGTGCTGAGCAGTCAACTTATTGATTCAAACATAGCACAGTCGCTCTGTCTGCCGCTTGGAGTGGCTGGTTATGTCCTTCTGGTTCATTGCATTTAATCGGATTCTCTGAGCTGTGGCGTGGAGGGGGAGAGTTAGAACCAGATCCATCTATAATGTTCACTTCAAAATCCAATTCCGTATCCCCTTCTCCATCCATGGAGCAGGCAGATTCAGATGCTCTGGACATCAACACCAAAGTACAGCTGTATGGCGTGCTATGGAAGAGACCCTTTGGGAGGCAGTCAGCCAAATGGTCCAGGAGGTAAGACATAGTTGCTGATGGATGCTTAGGTGAAGTCCGAAGCCGAAGGGTACTGGGGTGAGTTAGAGCCTGAGTGTGTAGCAATCAAGTGCCGCTAGCTCAGCAGAGACAGGGAGTGAAACTCTGGGCATAGTTTCCCTGCTGTTCTGAGTCTGCCTTACACACACGGCAGTCCATCGTGCTGCCTTCTTTATCTGCCCAGGCTCTGTGCTACATGTAGTTTAGGGTGGGAACAGGGACCAGCTGCCTACTTGGGATAATCACCTTGCAATTGTTTCATGAGAGAGGAAGAGTCAGCTCTTACATTTTATCCCTGAACTGCTTGACTTTGTTCATTAGCATTTGATAACGCACTTTGAGCCCTCCAGGTGCCAGATGGCCAGGCTGAGCTGAAATTGCACCTGGGACTGTGTGTGTGGGCAGATGTTCTACAGGGGTTTGTGAACCATCATCTATACTGTTGCGCTGCCAGGCAGTGATGCACGCAGGGAACAGCAAATGAAGACTCTTCCCTGGAGAGAAGGTGGCTCTGAACTCTCTCCTAGCTGGTGCCAGGGACCTGTGAACTGCTGTGGGTTGGGTATTAGCAGCCAAGAATTTTGGAACTGAAAAATGTTTGCTATAATCTTTTACCAAGGATAGAAATACATCCTATACCACAAGTGATAGGTCAGTTTGAGGCTTAAAGTTGGTGTAGTTTCCTTATGCAAATCACCGAGTCTCACAGGAGAGTTTCCTGCTGGTTGTCAAGTGATGAGACACGACTGTTTATGGATGGGTACTCACAGAAACGTGGTACAGCTCTTTCTCATTGCTCACTGGGGGTATGTGATCCAATGGGTTAAGCCTTTCAGCGTTCCTGGGTGGCAGATTAATGTCACTGCTGATAGACGTCATTGGCAAATAATTCGGTTAGAAGACTAGCTGCTGAGGAACTTGCATTTTCACCCTGCCACTGCTGGAGATATGTTTTGTTTCCAGGATTTGTTGCCATGATGTATCAAAGAAGGGTAGCAGTACTTACCTCTCTTTAGTCGTTTGATATCACCAGATGAAAAAGTCTGCCAGAAAAGCAAAGTAATGTTTTCTTCCCTTTCTCACCTTTCCACTGGAGAAAGGCACATATGAGTCATTAATAAAAGGCAGCACAGGAAGCCTGAGCTACCTCTGGAGCTGAAAGGCAGGTTTTATAGCCTTTATAGCACAGTGTGCCTCAATGCTTTTTGGAAGAATAAATCAATCTGCACATAAGCAATGTCTGTTGGCTGCGTTTGGTACTTACGTCTTGTGGGTACCTTTTTTCTACAGTCCAGAGTACATGCAACACACCCATTTCTAAACCCGGCTTTCCCAGTTTTGCTCCATGTAGTAACCGCAGTGCAGTCCAGTCTAAACCTGTGAAGATAGTATGGCTTGAAAAAATAGTTAAATGTTGCTTGGGAAGCAATTTTGTGTTTGTGGCCATCTCTGATCTGTGTGCAGGTTTTATTCTGTACTACTTCTCCCCCACTTCCCTGAAGATTGTGGCCTTTTTTCACCTATGAGGAAATTTATGCTGGTGCTCTCTACTCAGCTCCCAAACACTGATATTTAAATTAATTATGTCTGGAAACTAACGTGACTGTGTTACAGAAAAGAAGCGGAGAGAAGAGTGAGGGGAAAGTAATCTGCCATGGATGAGACATTCTTAAAAGGCTTTCTTATTTCTAATCAAAATTTCTTGCAGGCAAATGGCCTCTCTGCTCTTTTCTTGCTGTCATTATTTATTTAGTGTTGTTCTATTCCTAGAAGTCATCTTCAGCAAGTGGTAAATATTTTAGTGATAGCAGGTGGGAAGAGATGGGGAGGTGAACGTGGGGCAGGGGTGATGTGGAAGGTTAGCTGCAAGCATGGCAGCTGAGGATCCTAGAGGACTAGAAATGGATCAGAGGGAGATGAACAGGGGGAATCTGTAGGCTTTGGGAGGAAGGGGCTTACAAAGTAAAAAGACTTGAACAGGAAGAACTATAAGATTTTTTTTTCTCTCATGGGAGAGATTTGCTCTAAAGTAAAAAAATCTGGCATGTTGTTATAAGTCAGTCATGGAGGGGATATAGAGCAATTCATCTCCACTCCCCTGCCCCCCACCCCCATCTTCCCCCACACCCAGCAAGATGCAAATGGCCAAGTGCCTTATTTTATGAAAAGGAGGAGGGATGTTTCCCACAGAATTTAAGAGAATAATCACTGTTACTAGATTCACTGGAGGATCTAATCTCTAAGCAAAGTATAATTTTGTCCTGAAATCTCAGATTACTACCTTTTATACAATTGGTATTTACAGGCAGTATCTTCGCTGTAAAGTAATTTTGCACTGGACAATAGTATTACTCCCTGTCCCAAGGAAAGTCTTTCTAAATTCTGGGAGATAAACCAGCATATAACAGGAAGATCAATCGCATCAGGCCATCATCTATGCAGATGGGCCTGTGTAGCTGTTCAGAGATGCACGGCACTTACTGGCTTGATCCCATTCACTTAGCAAAAGTGCTGCTGGAAACACTGAGAAGAAAACAAATGTTTAAGGGGAGGATGGGGGCTGACTGGATAATGGATCAAGGGAAAAAATCAAGGCATGGTGTCCAGTGTTTGGAAATTGAAATCTCAGGTCTGGGGATTTTGAAGTAGTAGAGGTTATGCAAACAGCAGGGAGGGAGAGCAGAGGCTTATTTTAGTCAGAGCGGGCATCTGATGGCACCTGTGAGGAGGGCAAGACTTGACCTGAGGCAATTGTTTGGAGCACTTTGAGTCCTTTCCCTCTCCCATGCAATGCTGTGTCCTGCAGCCTAAGCATTTGTACGGTGGCTCAGGTACTGACTGAGTGTGGGCTGGGTGCTTCTGCCATTGGACCAACGTAACTGTGTTTATCGGCCAGGGCACAAGCTGAGCATGCTGCCTTTCACAGCTTTATTTTGAAATGTCATTAACAGCATCCTAGCTCCTGTCTCTCCAAGACAGGAAGTTCTATTCCTTGGCTACTGTGATTTTCTTTCCTTGTAAAGTAATAACCTTCCAAAAGAGAGACACAACCATCTTCTGAGTTTACTTGTGTGTTTGTCCAGTCTAAGCTTGGGTCACTGCTAGGGTGGCTTTAGAAAGCTGTATTCCCAGCCTTTGTCTTGTGATCCTCCTGTTCCTACCAAGATGTACCCCATTCTTCCTTCCAATTAACAGCAAGTGACTTGGCCTCTTTCCTACTAGAAAAGTTGTACTGGTAAAGACATCAGCCTGATATGGAGTCTGGGATGAAGCACACAAGGTACATGCCTCCCCTGGATGTGGCATGAATATAGCTTTGCAGGCAGGAGGGGACACATGTCTACTGAATCATCGCAGGTCCACATAGAAATGTCAGGCTCTGAGCTGATTGTTGCTATTCAGTTGTGAGACTTTGGGGCCGAGGGGTACATTTCTAGGAGGGCATCGTCTTGGTGGTCAGCCGGAGTCAGAAAGTAAGGTGGAACATGATGAGCTGAGAAAAGTAGAGAACAAAACACAAAATATGCTCATACTTCTGAGTAAATCCATCAGACATGTCAGGTTGCTGCTGTAAGGAGGGAGCACAGTTAAGACAGAATTTTTATGTACTCTTGGACCAGCCCCGGCTGTGACACTGCAAAGCCTACACATAACCTTTTTGTCCAGCAGTGTGGGTACCAACTGGGTGTGGATGCAGGACAGATGGAAAGGATAATTCTTTAGGACTGGTTTCTGCTCTAAAAAAAAAAAACCACCTAGAAATCACCCTCCATAGTTCCTGCTGGGGAGCAGCATACATGCCTGCATGCAGCGTGGGTAGCAAGAGCTGCCAAGGCAGTGGGGCTGTGGATCCAGAAGACTCTGTGTTTCTCTCTTGTCCTTGCAAAATTCCCACTTGTCCAGTAGCTGCTGGGAAGCATCCACCTCTTCCAGCTCCCTGCGTGGGTGCCTCTCTAGCTGCAAGGCAGGAAAGCCTGGGGCTGCCAGGAGAGGAAGAGTAAGGGACAGGTACTGCGGTCTCTGACTGACAGGCTGATAAAGATCTTTTGCCTGTTGTTTTCCTGAGCTGTCCCCAGGGAGAGAGATTTAGGCTGGTCTCATAACTGGGATTTGCTGCCTGCGGTCATGGACTGGTGCCCAGAAAACCGCCATTGGAAGGAGGGACCAGCAAGACTGCTGGAGTTTTATAATGTAAATACTTAACATGGCCATTATTACTTCAAAAACTTTTACAAACATTGCCTAATTAATCTTTTGGTCGTCTTTGATACAAAGAAAGCAGTTGCCCCTAGAAGTCAGGAATCTCTAATTGTCCAGTATAGAGCTGTTGTGTTTAATCCTGGCAGATCAAATCTCTGGTTTTACATCCAAGTCGCTCGGATTGTTACTGTTCTCCTATTGCAGTTGAATTACACTCTGGTTTCTTAGTGGAGGATCTAATGACAGGGGATGGGTGACCCAAAGAATTTGACCATGCTGAATGGCTCTTGTATTATTTGTGCTATACATAAAGTGCGCATGGCTTTACTAGGTCTTGTCACCTTTGCTGCTGCCCTCCAGGCTTTTTGAATGCTGCTCTGTTTTTTTAGTTTCTTCTTTTCCGTTTTCTTGTTTTTATTCAAAAATCTTCCCCTGTTTTTCCAGCACGCCCTGTTCTCTTACTGGCACACCTGTGCCTAATTCAGACATGTTCAGTGTCTCTTTGTATCTGTCCTAATTGACTGTCCCTCCCCATTTGCCCTTGGTCATCTTTAACCTTCCTCTTCCCACTTACTTGGCTGCTGCTTCAGTCTTCATCTTGTTCTTGAGTCTTGTAGCTCTTTCTCCTCTCCTCCTTCACTTCATCCCTCTTTCTATTGTGCTCTATCAATTATCCTTGCATCATTGTATGGAGACTTTGTCCTGAAAGCCAAAGTTAAAGTGGTGATCTTAGTTGTTTAGGTGTTACCTTCCAGGTAAGGATAGATGAGGGAATAGAACATAAATATGTTACATCCATCAGCTAAGCAATTTTCAATGTTTTTCCTTCATTATTTGCCAAAACATTTTGTTGTTATTTTCTTAAACTCCTATCTTCTGTATTTTCATTTCAAATCCCCACAGATTTTCTCTTTAGATCCTTGTGAGGTCAGAGATCTAAAAGTTCATTACACTGACAAAGGCACATCAGCTATCGGAGATCTGTGCTATGTTTTGTTCTTGGGTTTGTTTTGGTTCTGCTTTCCACTGGAGCACAATCTATGTTATGGAGACTATCAGGAGTGCTGAGCAGACAAAAAGTACGTAACAAACTAAATGCTGGCTTTATCTGGGGGTTAACACTTAGATTAAAAATCACACATGCCTACCTGTCTTGCAAATGTTTCCTGAGGATGTTCAGAATAAGGAGACTGTTGAAAGTGATGAATAGACTTCTTCCATTTCGTGTGTTCTTTTTTATTCCTCAGTTTCATGTTTGTGCCCATAGTATCTGGTTCACTCTGACCCACTGAACCAAGCACAGTCCATTGACAAGGTGGGATCTGTTTGCCTTTTAAAGATACTATTTCTGTATTGTACAGATGGAGTAATATATTGCTCTAAAAAATAAAGTCCTTGTTGAACTAGGCATTAGGGACACATAGTGAAGATGTAGCTGCTCATAAGAAGGCTTGTTCATAAAGTTAATGACAAGAGGTAGGAGGAAAAGCGAAAGAGGAAGGCAGAAGGGTACTGCTCGCAGATAGGATGTGAAAGGAGGAATGAGGACCAAGCTCTATCTGCTCTGCCTTGGCCAGGATCAGCTCTGCACCTCCTTGCAGAAGTCATGGCTGGCTTTGCCATTAATGAAGATGTACCAGAAAATAACAATCCTTGTTTCACACAGGTGGGACCTCAGTGAATCCACTCTATCAGGAATGTGACCCACAGATGTGCCTAATACATCTGCTAAATTGGCTTTGTTTACCAGGGTCTCAAAGTTGTGTGAATGGTTCAGGCCTTTGCCTTCTCCATCTGCTCCTTCCCATCCCTGCATTACCTTACGAGGAAACCATTATTATCCCTGATCTGTGATGCTGGAAAGAGATTTAGGATGGAAGTTCCTATTCAAGGAAAGCAACTTGTGCCCACAGACAGCCCATCTCCCTGTCCATCTTAGGCCCATATTACAGTAATATAGAGAGAGTATGGGTGGCTGCCACAGGTGGGATTGTGCATTGCTTTCCCAGCTGAGGGGACATCACTGCAGCCCCTCTGGGAGGTGCACTGCGACTTGAGCCTGGGGTGAAAGTGAGATGGTCCCCTCAGTGGAAGATAGATAGTAATTGTTCCTGCTCAGATAACTTGCTGGACAGGCTGCACTGTGAATCAGGATCTTTTTGATCCTCTACTTAAATGAGCTCAGTGCGGAAGAGTGATTTTTGCACTGAGTCATGCTGTTCTAACTAGGGAAATTTTGCCACAGTGTGGACAGATGCAAGAAATGAGATTAGGCAGTCAGCCACGATGTTCCTGGAGTATCAAGGAAGAAGACAGTGTCCTGCTGGGACAGCAAGCTGTCTGTTTCTCTCCACCTCTGATATCAACAAAAATGGGTATAGCTAGAAGGCAAGAAGCAAAACTTTGGGGAACATGAATTGCTGCTGGACTTGGTACGTTCTGAAGATTTCCAGATGTAAATATGCAGATGTTCAATGACATTTTGGAGCAGGCATGAAGTAGGTCCAAATCTTGAGTGTGCTGCAGACATTCAGAAATTCAGCTCTGTCCTCTGTTTCCAGTCCTTCTGTGAGCCTGAGGCTCACATTTCTCCAGCATTTGGCAATTTCATCTATGTTGCTGGGGCCACGGTAGTAGAGCAAGAGATAGGACCTAATGGAAGTGTAAAGCTTTCTTCTGAGTGTGATAATTATTAATTATAAAATATTGTAAGTACAATGATAATTCTCTGCCAGCTTCTTTCTTTAGCTTTAGGAGCTAAACTGCTACCAAGTACAGTGCTCATCTATACTGGTGGCAGTGCTTGGCTCCATCTGACAGGTCTCTGCTTCTGGGCCGGGGTGGGCACATGGAGGCATTAGAATTGCTCTTGTGGATCAAACCTCTAGGTCCATAGCCCATCTTTAGTGGCTGTTGCAGGAATCCCCAGGTTACGCAACTGGAAAGTGGTGCATGGAGAAAGTCTTTTTCTGATCCCTCTCAGAGAGGGCTTTCCACCCAGAAGCAGGAAGGTTTCCCAGGGATATTCTCACTATTCATAGAAATGCCTTATCCTTTCCATATGCCTCACAAGCTCTTGTCCTCAGGATGACGTGAAAATGATTTACACAGCAGTGTTTCGTGCAGTGTAAAAAGGCATTCTTTATTCATTTTCAGCTTATTGCATTTCACTTTATCTAAATCCCTCTTTTCTCGTATTGGAAAATATGTACAAAACACTACAACACATTTTCTTTGTCAATTACTCTTTTGAAACCTTCCTGCTAAACTAGTCTGCATATTTTCAGCTGCTTCTCAGCCTTTGAGTGCTGCAGATTTAGACCAAATTTAAGTTAAGTCAGATATCTCTCCCCTGTACCACTGCCTGCAGGGTAAATGCAACCTCATTTTTCTAAGAAGGACTCTTTCTATGGGGCATTTTAAACATCCAAATATGCTAAAACTGGCATTCCTTCAATGACAATTTTGAGGGCATATTCAAGTAAATTAAAGGCCTGGTTTACAGAAGCTGTGATATTTCATGGCTACTGTACAGTGTTCGTCAGAGCATACCTAAGGCTGACTGAGCAGAGCAAGGCACATTTTCGTATGATGCATATGAGAAAAAAAAAATCTGATTTCCTTTATATTTACCAAGGTAAATGACAGGAGATTTTGCTAGGACCTCTGCATAAAAATATCTTTTCAATTTATTTCTGCTCCTAACTGCTCTTATGGCCAGTCTTTTGCCTTGAGAGTCACTTGGGGATGCTAGCCTGTGACCTCCCCTGCCACAGGACTCTGTTACAGTGGAAACACTTCCTCTCTAGCTTTTGCTGTGATGGGAAGAGAGAGTGTGGCAGGGAGTATATTGCAAGAATAAGCTTCTGGTTGCTCTAGCCCCATGTAAGAGAGACCCTTAAAAAACAGAAAAAGGAGAAGTTCTTCCAATAGGTTGAATCCAACACATGGACTAGATAGAGTGCACACAGGTCAAGATGCCAAAAGGCTTTGGCTGTGCTCCTGTCTTGGACACAGACTGCTGTCCCATTTTCCTGTGAGTAAATGGTGCCACGGTTTGCTTTCCACAATAGTGTGTATGCTATGGTAAACTGCAAGCACTAAACACTTGAACTTGGTACTTAATGTCAAGCATTAGCTCTTGGCTATGAGCAGAAGTAAGGGACTTCACCTTAGGCTTAGAAGGGAATAGTAAATTCTAAAGCTGCTTTCTGAGCAGAAGTTAGGTGGAGATTTTCTTGTGCTGTGAACCATGACCTCTATTGTAGCAGAATTTATTTCCTTTCTCTGTCTTAAAGGTTCTTCATCATTAAGGAAAGCTTCCTGCTCTACTATGCTGAGAGTGAGAAGAAGAATTTTGAAAGCAATAAATACTTCAATATCCACCCCAAGGTGAGCAGTGTCTATGTGGGAGAGGGGGTTACTCTGTCTATAACTTTCCCCCCTCCACAGGCCGAGCAAGTGAAGAGAAACTAAGTCACGAACATCTCACACATCCAGGGAAGCCTCAAAAAAGCAAGAATCACAGCAGTACCTCTTCATGCTCCTTAGGGATTCAGCACATACGTGACTTCGATTTTTTTTTTTTTTCTTTTTTTTTACTTGGTAGTAGATGATGTATTCTATTGTTTTCATAAACTCCTGACCAACTAATCTTGTGGCTATGAGAATTCTGTTGGCAAAGCCAGTGGTGGGGCTAACAGCTTTGGCTGCCATTTGTTTCTAACCTGTACTTGCACTTGCAAGCAGTCCCAGCCAGCCCCTGCTAAAGTATGTGCCCTCACCCCCGAGAAGTGGCCTCTGTAGCTCTGCTGCCTGGAGCTCTCACAGGGAACTCTGAGTTTGCTCTTAACCTCTGTAGTCACTGAAGGCTGATGAAGCATATGTGCTTCCAAGGATGATGATTTCACTGGTCTTGGTTAGGAGCACCAGGCCACCCACCTGCCCCCACGCAGCACACGTCGGGTGTTAACCTCTTGGTGGTTTGTGTAATGGATGCACAATCTCTTTCACGGTACCACACTGAATCTGTAATGTCTGCCCCTGTTAGATCATCTCCTCTTTGACAAAAGTGCTCCTACTTCCATGTTGTAGCTGGCAGCCTTCCTTCCAAGCCAGATTCAGGAGAGCCATCTCCTTGAGGTAACCACTTGGAGGTCTCTTGGTGGTGGTGAGAGTCCCTCTACTTTTCAGGAACTGCGTGTATGGCCCCTCCTGGGACAGCTAAGGCAGGGCAGGGTCCCACAACTGACCAAGTCTGGAAGTTCAGCTGCTGGTTACTTAATAGTTGTAGTTGATTTTGCTGACTGATTGGAGTGCTGTGGTTTATCCCCAGGGTGTCATCCCCCTGGGAGGCTGCATTGTGGAGCCCAGAGAAGAGCCCAACATGCCTTATGCCATAAAGATCTCTCATGAAGACTTCCATGTAAGTAGGTTTCTTTTCTTCTCAAAAAAACCCCAAACACCACAAAACATTTTATTGTTGACGAGCAGAGCTGCGTTGGCGGTCTTTCCCACCCCACCACGGTATGCCTACCCTCTCTGGGCAGACTAACCTTAGAGAGTCCCCTCAAGGTTTTGCTCATGCTTCTGCTTTGATAACCAATGAGGAAACTTGCTCTTTCTAACAGCAGGTCTTATGATACTAGCAGACCAGAAAACATATTCAGCAGCCCTGTCTTTTATTCCTACTATGACCACTTGCCATGTGCATCTCTTGCCAACGTATGGTAGGCCTGGATCAGATTTGCTCCCACATGATGCTAGTTGCAGAGGTGGAAGCCTGTTGTGGGCTGCCCCCCTGCCACAGTTGTGCTAGCTGTGTCCAATTCATACCCTGAGTGCACAGGAGCATGTAAAGCACCAGCCTCTCTAATCCTGTTTTTTTTCTTCTCTACTTCCCTCTTCTAGGGTAACATTGTTCTAGCAGCCGAATCAGAGTTTGAGCAGGCTCAGTGGCTGGAGATGCTACAGGAGTCTGGAAAAGTGTAAGCTTCTTTCTATTTCTTATTATCTTTGATCTGCTCTGCAGATGTGTAAAGGATAAAGAGGAAGAAGCCTGACTAGAAGCACTATGGAGAGACAGACAAGCTCCCTAAGACTAGCGAGACCTTCACTTGCCTCTCGGACTCCTCCTTTCCCTAAACAAGAATGCTCTAAAACAGACACAAACCTTCTCACATTGGTGTGCAGTTCCTAACAACCCCAGGCTGTCATCTGTCAAATGCTGGTATATACCAAGTGGCAACTGCTGTTCCTTTCTCCTGCCTCAGGGAGGTGGGACCTGGGATTGAGCAGGAGCTGTCGGGGTCCATTTTGTGTGGGAAGCAAGGTCCACAGTTCTGATAGAGGTGGGAGTCAGGAAACCTCCCTGCTGCAGATATACAAATTTAGGGTAAGGTAAGAGCAGAACAGGCAAGGCACAAAGCTAGTGAGCAGCTGTCCATGCAACCATACACCCTGCTGTTGAGCAGGGACGTCACCAGCCTGTCCCTGCTCTCCTGAGCAGTGCTGATCATGTCAAGATGTCAGTAAGAGCCCTGAAGCAATTGCGTGTGTCCTTTCTGCCCAGATTCTAGGGCCCTCAGGCCCCAGCAGGAGCATTTGGCCTCTCAATATAGTTTAATTGCGCGATGCAGAAGCAGGCTAAGTCCCAGGCGAGGAGGTGTTAGCAAAGCATTTCCAGCCCACCTGCAAGAGTGAGTTTGATTGCTGTACGAGCAGGCTTGCTCATACAGAGCAGAGAAGGAGGGACCCAGATTTAGTCCTTGAGTAATTTGGAGTTTTTTCTTTGACACCACAGGTCTGCACTTACCTTCACCAATGTTAAACTCAATTATTGCCAAGGGCAATAATTTGTGGGCCAAATTAATCTTTTGGGTGTGCCTGGGAAGGAAGGAGCATGGCTGCCACAGCTCAGGAGGGGTTTTCACAAAGAAGCCCTGTGCAGCTGCTTATTTCACAGAGCCAGCCTTTACTCTACTCCTTGCTCCAATATTTGAGCACTAGTGTGTAAAACAGGAGATAAATGGTGGCTGTTATCATACAGCAGTCTACCTGCACCTAGCTGAAAATCTGCCTGAGACATACCCTTCCTTCTCCTCTCTGCTTCTATTCTGTCTCTTGCTCCAAGAAAGGAGAGTGATGCAGCTCCACTGCTGGCCTAATCCTTGCTGATGATAGCCTGCATGTTAGGGAAAGCACAGCTTATGTGATTTATGTTAGCAGGGTCAGGTTGGGAGTTAAGCAGCAGCCAAAAGGCACAGAATGGGCCCGCATATTGATCTGCAATGAATAGGAAGCCTAAATGGACACAGCTGAAATCTTCTAGGTAACCTGTTTTAGTACCCTGCTGTGCCTAGGCACAGATTGTACTGCCGATGGCACTGGAGCACTTACAGTTCATCTCTTTGTTATACTCATCCTAGAGACTCCCTCATTATTTTAAACCAACTAAAGAGAAAAAAAAAAGCCTCAACCAAACCTCAGCTCCATAGACTGAGATTTTGTTAAATAGGGGAAAGAGTGAACCCAGGAGGGGAAGCGTCTTCTATCCTCTCTCCTTTGGTTCAATTTTGTCTACTGTCTCTTTACCTGTAGGGCTGGGTGGTGTATGTGTGTTTGTGAGCCTGCATAACTGCTTATTACTTCCACCATCAGAGTGTGCTCAGGGATACCTTTAGCTCTCCGCTCCTTTTCAAGGCTCCTGATCTGATAAGAAAACCACTTATTCAATGTGGAGGGGAGATGACAGTCCCGCCACCCTTCTAATGTCTTGTGGTTTGGACTTAAACTTGCCAGATCTTGAAAGCTTTTCAGAAAGGCACAAAGCCCTGACTTCCACACAGCTTCTCTTCCCACCCAGAGAGGCTTTTACTGCAGCTAGTGGAGAAAAGGGGTGCATGTACATTCTCTGTGCCCACAGCAGCATTGCTTGCACTTGTTCAAAGTGAAGTTGGTGGGCAATGGGGGAAAAAAAATCCCAGGTAACATGGTACATATGTCCTGTGGATCATGATGTGCCAAGCGTCTCCAACAACTGGTTGTGGATGCTCCCGAGGAACACAAAATGCAGGCAAAGCTAGAGAGGTGTTCCCAGAGCCGCAAAAGGATTGGAATGAATGAGGTTTGAACTGTATAGCAAATAGAGATGCTATACAACTTTGAGAGGTTTTTTCCCCAGAAGTATATTTTAAGGGCCCTTTCTACTTGTTCCGAGAGCCTTCCTGACCCCGTGCTTTCCAGCACTTTAAGCAATCTGTTTTTTTCTGATGGAAACTCACTTGGTAAGAGGTACAAAATACAAGAAAATTGCTTGCTCACCCCTCAGCTGAAGTGATAGCCTCTACCTCCCCACTGCTGCGGTTACACACTGGCACTGGTTCCAGCAGATAAAAAGAATAAAAGCTTAAATGCTACACAGTGATATGGGAGAATCTTCTAAGTTATAAAGCAGTGGGTGTAGTAACCTTTGAGTTACAGACAGGGAAATGTCTTATTAGGCTGGGAAAGGGAGGGAGCAGTGAAAAAGTGAATAAACAGGCACCTTAAATGCTACAGCCGTTTTGAGACTCTCAAAGTAATCATATAATAAATTCTGTCATGTCACACATGCACTTCCCCCCCTTCTCCACCTTGAGCTGTTTGTTATAAGTTTCTTTGGGATCAGTTTCATCCTGTACCAGAGAATGTTAGTGGAAAAACACATTCACACTCACACATTCTCACTGAAAATGAAGATGTCTACCTGTGGGCAAAACATCACCTTTTTAATTAGTGTTGTAATTTCCTCTGCACTTTAGAAATGTCCTAGATGCTCATTAGCTGAAAAGAAACCCAGCAGTCTGTGAAAAGCACAGGCAGTGCTTGGATTGCTGGAGCTGTGAGCCGCCTGGTCCCTGGGGTGGTGTGTGTTTAATGTGTTTGTCTGGCTTTTGTAAGAGACAAAGTACAAGTTGCCTTGAAGACGTTTTATAAGAGGTTGCCAACTTAACACTTTCTGAAAAGCTACATTTTCAAATGGCTCACAAAAATGCCTGCTACAGGAAAGCTTTACAGGTACCTAGTATTAATAAGCTCCCTTAGGGTTTAGCAAAGATGTCAAAATTTCTGGGAAGCAATTGCTGTTCCTGTATGTGCCTCTATATAAATAGATTGGAGAGAATTTTATGTATGCATTTTATATATTTTATCTGTGTAGATATTTTTTTCTAGTGGAACATGTATAGAAGTGAGCAGCAAAATTAATTTCTGGTTCTGTTTTTGACTTGCGTGTCCTTGTCTTTGGTATTTAATATCTATATTAAAGCCTACCCTGTCCAACTCAATCAGTAATGGGCATCTGCTCCACAGGCCTGTTTTGCAGCTTAGTTTCATAGTGTATTCAAGAGATCTTGAGACCCTCTGGCCACTGGTCCTGCAATAACACAAGGTACTCTGAATATGCCTGCTTCCTTTGACTCTCCCCACTTGCCAGCATCTTGCCTGTTTTTTTTCTCTGATTCTTTGTTGTTTTTGTAGGGAGAGACATTTAACTCACAGTGTAGGGACAGACACCAAATCTGAACTGGCTTACAAGTTTAGCAGAGGAGGAAATGATTGATTCTGGGATGGATGATGTATATCAGAAAGGCTGAAGATCGAAGGCTGAGGGCAAGAGTAAATAAATGGTTAATGTGTGAAAGGGAAGAGTGGCTATAGCAGCAAAATATTAGAAAGGCTGCAGAAGACAATGTCACTAGCAGATGGGAAGTTAGTTAAGTTAAAAGCTAAAATATGGTTATACGGTCTGTTGGGATCCATTTCATGGGTTCCAGGAACATCCTGTTGCAGTTGGAAGCTGTGCATGTGCTGGGTTGGTCTAGAGAGCCCTTAAGACTAAGTTCAGTGCAGAGATCTCCAAAATACTAGAAAAATCATTTGAATAGCTGTGCAGTGTTGACATGAAGATCCTGTATTAAAAAAGAAAGGAAAAAAAAAAAAGGTAAAATTTTCTCTAATTAATTTGTGGAGAAGAGATTTAGAGAATCATTGCCCCAACAGATGAGAGTGTGTGTTTGAATTCCTTAGTAGATTGATAGGCTGAGTCCCCTGCCTCTCTCTGCGGGACCCTTAGCTCTTTTACATTGCCTGCTTTGTGTCTGCTCTCTCTAGGACCTGGAAGAATGCCCAGCTAGGAGAAGCCATGATTGAGAGCCTTGAAGCCCAAGGACTGCAGCTGGCCAAGGAAAAACAGGAGTATTTAGGTAGGAAACTCTTACTTCCAAAAGCCATAAACCTCAAAACAGCCACTTTGCTTTTCTGAAGTTGTCAGGGTGATCAAGCTAAGCAGCCACAGGCTTTTGCTGTTGACTTCTGTTGAATGAAGGTTTTGAGTAGGCAGCAGCTGAAATTCAGGTTTTGAAGGGAGTCAAAATGTGAAAATGTTAAGGTAGGGTCTAGACATCTGTGCAGAGCATGAAAGGAAGAACATGCTTTCACCAGCATGGTTCTGTCCTGCAGTTCTTCCTGGTGGCTGGACTGTACAAACTTGTGCTGCCCCCAAGTAGTTTGGATGTGCTCATTTCAGCTGCTTACCAGGCAAACAGCCAACACCTTTGTCTCCCTGAATCACGCAATACTGGTATTTCTGAGGCTAATCAGTTTTTTGTGCACGATTTTTCCTCCTCTAGCTGTATTTCTTTGGTCTTACTCAGTTTTGTTTGTATTTGCTCACACTGTTCATACTGGATGTAGGAGCATTTACGTGGCCTTGTTTGAGATGTCTAGAAGCAGTGGCTAATTTATCATTGCTCTCTCTGTAGGCAATGGAGAGAGCAGTTGGTCCAAATATAGAATAACTAAAGTTGGAAGAGTTCTGGAAGTTGTCTAGACCAACCCCCTACTCAGAATCCAGTTTCTGAACAGCAGTGCCTTGAATGCCCTGACTGCCTTGGGAGGTCCAGCTGTTTCTTCCCTACATTTCCTATAGCAAGAGCCGAGGGAAAGTAGTGGTTTTAACCCAGACACCTCCTAAGTTACATCATTCCCCAGCGTCTAAGAGACTTTCTGACCTGGGGGCTGCTGGTCACATGTGTGAGCCCAGTGACTACTCTGGACAGTTACCCACTTTAAACAAGCAGGAGCTTTGGGTGCGTCAGGCTGGTGATGCCTTGAGCAGGAGCTCATGGTATCTACTCCTAATCATCAAGCCACTGGAGGAATCCTGAAGAACCTTTTGTATTTCTGCACTCATGCTGGTCAGGGATGATCTCAGTATGTGGTCTCACATCTAACTGATCATAATTCAAGGTCAAAGCATGTTCACCATGGCCATCCAAGAGCATTCACACATGGATGACAGATAGATTCACACATGGTAGTCTGATGGATGGGTTCATGTGCAAGATAGTCAGGTGGGACTCATTCCACACCTGACAAAAGAACAATGGGGAGTGCCGTGAGGAGGACCTGAAGAGACAGGAGGAAAATCGGAAAAAGGAAAGTTTTGTCTAAATGTCATTTTGCAACCAGCAGAGCAGATTAAAGAGTCTAAGAGACTAAAGATGGCCACGGTACAATAAAAGTAAAGGTGAAGGGCAAGAAAAGGAATACACATTCTGCGGCAAACAGGAGATACTTGGAATATAAAATATAAACTTCACTGAGTTCTTCGGTCCGTGACAAGAACATTCAGAGCTGGTCAGTTGTCACTGTTGGTTACTTTTCTTTGACAGCAATTTTCTATTTATTCCTATATAACTGCTGAGGCTCCTGCCTCATTAGGCTTACCTTCAATGATCCGTGTCCATCCTGTAGTTAAGCTTTGATGTCAAGCACTGCTTCTGGAATCAGGTCAAGGCTTTCTGGAGGAAGCAAACGTTGCTCTGGGGAATTCCCTGAATACCCCTGGAATTACCTTACACCTGCCCCCCACCCAGCTGGGATACAGGTTTTTCTCTTAGACAGGGACTTTGCAGAAACCCATCAAGCCCTCAGCTTGCATCTCCCAGGAAGGGCAGAAAACAGAAGGTAGGAGAGCTTCTGCAGCTGTGCCGGGTCTTGACAAGGAGAAAGAGGATGAGAGTGGGAAGGGAAGGAAAGGTAGCAGTGGTGATCAGCAGAGCTTTACTAACATGACACTATTGCTCTGGCACCACAAGCCCTGCTGTGGACTGGAGGTAGAAGCCTGCATTCCTCCTTGCAATAGTAATTCTGCCAGCAGTAGTTGTCTGTTTAGGTTCCCAGTAAAATGCAAACCAGTAGCATCCTCCTTGCCTGATCCAAGGAAGACTTAATCGTAAAGTGCTACAGTGAATTTACTCCTGCGCACACAGCAACTGGTGGGCAGAGCCGAAAGCTAATTCCTAGGCTTAACTGAGGGATGCATTTCTGTCCAGTTTCCTGTAAGAGTGATTAAAAGCTGCCTAAGATAGAGCCTCTGTTTAAGGTTAGAGAATAACACAACAGAGATCACAGTGTAAGGATCAGAGCAGAGTCTTTGGTGGGCAAGTGTCCCTCTCAGTAGAAAAGGGCAACTGATGTTGAGGGGAACTATTCTTAATAGCTAAAACTTTTGTGGCTAAGTTAGAGAATGGATTTCTGGGCTTGCTTGGGACATCTCCAGGTGACAATAGGGAGCTGGCAGTGATGCCCATATGCTAAGTGGGTGGGGACGGAGCACTGAGCTGCAGGAGAACTGACTGCTGCCACGTGGAGTGCAACCCAGTGTGACCACTTATCCTTTCTCTGACTTTGCTTCCTCCTGTATGAAGCAGAGATAAGAATATTTTCCTGACTCAGCTACAGGATTGCAAAGGTTAGTTTATTAGTGCTCTTTCAGAACACTGAGAGGAAACCTTAGAAGGAGTGCACAGCAATATGTTTGTTTAGTTTAAGATATTTGACAGAAGGGAAATTACAGAACATCCCATTAGTGTTGTCTCAGCCTTTGGAGCCTCACAGACAAATACGCAGAAAACAATAAGGAACGCTGCATTTTCAAGCTTCAGTCAGTGTTCCATGCTCATAAATCTCCTCAGGATATAAATTGCTTTTCACTGCATTTGGCCTTTGTATGTGTGTGTGTGTTTGCAGATAAGCTAATGGAGGAAACAGAAGAGTTGTGTCTGCAGAGGGAGCAAAAAGAGGTAAGCATTCATCACCAGCCTATTTCCTTCAACTTCAATGTGGCATGACTGGGAGTTGTTGGTTTGAGGGCTTGTCAGGGTCCAGGGAGGGAGGCTGTGGAGCCAGAAGCCTCTGGCCATTCTCTGGGCCCTTTGGATGAAGAGAGGAATAAGAGTCATGACATGAGATGAGTCTTGGAAGTGTATTCCTTCTCCCCTTCCCACCCAGGCACTTTCCATGCAGTGTTGGTGAGTATGTCTCCAGGAGGACCGTGGAGGAAGGTCAGATTAAATTCATATTCACTGGTTTGAATTACAAACTTGTTATTTGGCAGATTCAAGAAGACTGTGGCAATCAACTTATCTGTCTCCACAGTAATAAGCAAAAAAACCATTGCCCTGCTCTAAAGACACCGTTGTGACAAAGAAAGAGCAGCAAAAAGCAATATGGTTTGATTCTTTGGACACATTAAAGATGGCAAAAATAATAAATATTGTACTAGTGAAAACTCAAGAGAACAATCCCTTAGATGTGACTATTATAGGTTAATTTATCAAGTTTATTATTGTTTTCCAAACTACTCCTAACTTATACGTGTGTGATATAATAAAAGTAGGTCATCCTCATGCTTACAACAAGCCTATACTGTTTTTTATAGCACCATCATAAAGTAATTGCAAGATAGCTTTGCAGATGGCTTATCCTGTTACATGGTAGGGTCGGAAAGCCTTGCATGGATGTAGACCACCACATTACAGTCTTGCAAACCACTGCATGCTCTTTTTTCCAGTTAATTTAAAATGACTGTGATCTGTCTTTAGCAAAAAATGTCAATGCTGACCTAGGCTTTTCAGGCCTATTTTTTTCCTGAGTACCCTTCTGCAGAGCTAAAGTCCAAAGATGACTTGGACAATCCTTTAGGGCTAAGCTACTCCTGCTTTTGTAGGAAGATATCCCTTTTTGGTAAGGTAGCCTGCTACACAAGACACAGCCATAGGGAGGGAAATGCCCTGGTCTAAAGACTCTGAAACAAACATCTGCTCTTACAAAGCCATGCACGGTATCTCCATTGCCCACAAAGAGCAGGGCCCAGGGTAGTTTGAAGGAGTTTGGTGCTGATGAAGGAATACCTCACAGAGCTGTGGCCATCTGACCTGCTCTGAGCCTGAAGGCTTTGCAGTAACTGGGAAAGCAGCTTGAACCATGTAGCTGCACCAGGTAGCAAGAGTCTTATGAGTTTATCTGGCTTAAGTGCTGTTTTGTGACCTGCCTAGCAGCTAAGGCTGCAAGGAGACCTGACTGGGCAGGGGTCCTCACTGTACTTTGTCTTCCTCCATCCACAGTACGTGTCAGTACAGCTGCTTCCTCTAGACTAAGGGAAGAGACCGTTTCACTGCTTGAGGATAACTTGTGGTATTTGGTGCTCTTTAAGCATGGTTTATTAGCGCAGATACAGACAGGCTGATTAAACCGTGCAAAGCTGTAACTGCAGTTCATGTTTTCCTGTCTCAGTGGGGATGGAAAGTAGAGTCAGTAGAAATATCACACATCAGACATAGTAGTGTTGGGGCTGTTGCATTCCGGTCTGAACTTTCTGTGCCTGTGCATGTGGGTGCCTGGAGATGGTATGTGCATGTTGAGTTCAGCTTTCTTAGGGAGCTCTGAGCCTTCTGTGTATGTGCAGTAGAGCTGATCTATGCTAGGAGCATGTCTGGGATTTCCAGGTGCCTGGTAACCTGACTGGGACTTCTGGATGTCTGGAAATCTTCAATCAATCTTTAATCCCTTCTAATTGCCCCTGGACAAAAGTGTGGTGGATTGAACACCCTGTGGCTCTACAATACAGCAGGCTAAATGTCCCAGTTAACAGGGAAGCCTTTCCTGACTGTTAAGTGTGTCAGCAGAGTACATTCCTGTCTACTATTTTTGTCCAGGAGCTCGAGCGTCTGAACCAGGTCCTGGAAGCAGAGAAACACCGGTTTGAAGAGGTGATACGGGAACTGCGGCTGGAGCAGGAACAGATCAGACGGTAAAGTGGCAAACTGCCTGGAGCAGGGAAAGGACACGAACTCTCACACCAAGCTCTCTTGTTATAGTAAATCAAAACAGTGCGTAAAAGCCACCTATTTTATACATGTAGGAAGGATGTAAATGCTATACCGTGTCTGACACACAAAAAAAAGACTGTGCCTGTAACTCTTTTTAACAAATTAAGCAAATCAACTATGACCACCTTCAAAATAGTTCCCTGCTGAGTCAACACACAGCTGCATATGATGCTGCCAACTTTCAAAGCAATTCAGCAGACCATTTTCTGAAAGGCTATTCAGGATCTCCATTGTTTTTGCTTTCACATCTAGTGATAAAAGATAGATTCCTTTGAGCACAGACTTGATTTTTCGAAAGAGAGAGATATCTCAGGGAGCCAGGTCTGGAGAATAAGGTGAATACTGAAGCACAACGGTGATGTTATTAGCTAAAACCTGCTTCACAAAGTGTTGTGGTCTGGCACATTGGCTTAATGTTAACCTACTGTTAACTCTTGCACACCAACATTTTCTGAGCAACATCTATATTTGAACACACATCTACTCATACTGAGTGAAGTGAGAGACTCAAGCCTTGTCTCACTGTGACAGGTTTGAACATGTTCTATAACCAACTCTTTGTCTCTCCCCTACCACTTTTGATTCCTGAGCTATAGGGCTATTCTTTGGGTTTGTTGTGTTGGACCCCAATACTGACCAAGGCAAGGACTGCTGACACCTGTTTACCTGCATTTGCTATTAATTGTATGACCAACAGAAAACCACTTAGTTCATTTTGCATGCAGAACTCCAGCAATCTCATTTTCTAAGGCTCTGGGATATGAGCAAACCTCAGCTTAGTTGGGGTAGCATGGCAATGGACAGATGTTAGAGGATTTCAGAGAGGCAGTTAGCTTTATTCACTGACAAGCCATGTGGACTCCAGATATCTGAATATGGTTTTGCACCATCAGCTGAATAACACTGGGTGGATGATGGAGCTGCCTAACCAAGAATAATTTTAAAAGTTACACTATGTAAAACATGAACAGCAAACCTATTTAGAAAAGGATGGATCCAAATGCTTTTTACCCTGAGTGTTGAAAGGGCATGTTCTGCCATTGCCTCTTTTTTTTTTTTTTCCTAAACAGCATCTTGGAAAAGCCAGTGTAATTTTGCAAACCATTTTTGTTTTTATAAACCTATATCTGCTTGGATATGACTGCCCTGTCTGAGCTCTCCCAGTTGCAACTGTAGCCCTGCCCTTGTCATGGAAACACGCTAACGATTTGGTTTTGGTTTGATGGTCAGGAGGCACAGTAAAGTTTGTGGACACTTGTAGTGTGTTCAAGGTGTAATGCTTCTTGGCAAGCTCCTGACTGTCCAGGATTGTCTGTACCAACCACTAGTTGCAGGTCCTGCACTAGAAGATCCACAGCCAATGCAGTCAGAGCGTGGTCTGTGGAGCAAGCGTTCCCCTGCAATAGCTATCATCCTTTTTGCTTCTCTAGGGAGCTAGAGCTCACAGCCCACTCCCTTAAAGTAGTGGAGGAAGAAAAGAAAGGGTTGCGAAGCCTGACACAGTCCTTACAGAAAACCCTAGAGGTGAGTGACGACTTCTCCTCTCTGACAGCATTTTGGGAATGATCCATGAGAACTGACCAGGGCTGAAAGCAATGCTGTCCCATGGAATTAATCTAGTATCCACTAGTGCCAATGTGTATGAACAGGTTAATTCAGTAGCTGACAGGAACACCAAAATCCCCTGCAGAAAAGGACTAGAAGTGACACGGAACCCAACAGAACTGAAACTTTCTCAGCAGTATGAAATGCGTAATTTTTGTGACATTTCCACACAGGTTACTTTCCGAAGCCTCATTGTCATCATTAATAATCATGGAGTGGTTTGAGTTGGAAGGGAGCTCAAAGATCACCCAGTTCCAACCCCCTCCCATGGGCAGGGACACCTCCCACTAGATCAGGCTGCCCAAGGCCCCATCCAGCCTGGCCTTGAACACCTCCAGGGATGGGGCAGCCACAACTTCCTTGAGCAACCTGTTCCAGTGCCTTATTCTCCCTCATTGTGGAGAAATTCCTCCTAATATCTAGTCTAAATCTTCCTCTCTCCAATTTACAGCCATTCCCCCTCATCCTATTACTCCATGCCTTTGTAAAAAAAAGTCCCTCGCCAGCTTCCTTGTAGCCCCTTCAGGTACTGGAAGGTCGCTATAAGGTCCCCTCGGAGCCTTCTCTTCTCCGGGCTGAACAACCCCAACTCTTTCAGCCTGTCCTGGTATGGGAGGTGCTCCAGCCCTCTGATCATACCTTGTAGCTCTTCTCTGGACCCATTCCAACAGCTCCATATCCTTCTTATGCTGAGGATTCCAGAACTGGACACAGTACTCCAGATGAGGTCTCACAAGAGAGGAATAGAGGGGCAGAATCACCTCCCTTGACCTGCCGGCCACGCTTTTTTTGATGCAGCCCAGGATACGGTTGGCCTTCTGGGCTGTGAGCAATCATTGCCAGCTCATGTCAAACTTGTCATCAACTAATATTCATGTCAGACCCTGCAAATTTGTCAAAAAATCCTTTGAGCTGCCTTTTTTGTCCACAGCTGTAGGAATGAAAAAAGAACTGGAAAGCTAGGGAAGAACGTATTCGTGCCCTATACCTGCACACTGAATTGAACACTTCATAGGAAAACAGCATATGTCCTATTGCCCCACAGTCAGAAGTACCACAGAGGGGATGCCTCTAGTTCACACTGAGGAGCAGGGTAAGGAGAAAAAGCAGAGAAGCTGCCTGCAATGGTGACACACTTGCGAAGCACAAGGCTCCAGTCTCTGAGGTAGGACCTTACTAGCATATCATGTCAAAGGAGCCTGCAGTTTCTTGCCTCCTTGCATAGCAAAGGCTATGGTGGAGGTTTGCTCCTCACGAGGCAGGTACAAGATGTTTTTAACCTGAATGAGGCAGATGGACGCAAGGATGGAGGGACTCAATAGGGAGGAGCCAAGTGGGAATAGGAGCAGAAATGTTAGACTTGGCTGATATTCACAGTCTCTTCTTTTCTTCAAGGAGCTCTCCCTGGAAAAGCAGCAAATGCTGGAGATGCTGCAAGAAAATGAGAGCCAGCTCCTGCCTGTTACCAGCCCCAGCAAAGAGCAAAGCCCCATCTGGGGACTGCACTGCAGTCTGCAACAGATTGAAGAGAAAATGCAACAACTTCTGGAGGAGAAACTCCTGGCAGAGAAGAGGTGAAGTGGGGGCAGCCATTCTTACAGCAGGGCCAGAGATGGCTGTGTGGGACAAGAGGTGATCTGGTGCAGAAAGGATGGTGAGAAAGGTGGAAGGCGATCAGAAAGAGTATGGATAAATATTTCAAGGCTTAAAATTAGGATCACTTGAAAACTGTTCCCCTGTTTATTCTGAAACCTGCAGGAAGGCACGATCTTTTATAATTTCCATTCTTAGGTGCGGTAAAGGCAAGAGGACACTTCTGCCCTTCTGAGGTTTAGTGGTGCCAAATGGTGTGACTATCTGCTGACTTGCTTTTTGGTTGCCAACACAAGATAAGTCTGGAAGCTTATCTGGCTCCCATGGTAGGAGTTCAGGTTATAAATATTTCAGAGGGAACAGAGTGAGGCAGGACAGCAGCTGGACTCCTTGCTGCCACTTGGGCCTTTTCCTTTCAAATCAAAACTTAGGCATGTGAATCCCTTTGTTGTTCATGGACTTGTCCATATGAAGTGTTAGATGCTCCTGAACCTCATTGGAGTGTTGAGAATATTCTACTCCAGAAATGTACACCTATCTCTCTCCAGCAATGCCCAAGTTATTCAGGTGAAACGCAGCTCAGGGTAGCTAGGTAGGTGAGCATGCTCCATCACTGAGAGTGTTCTTTCCTGTGAGTTGTGGAGGAATGGAATGGTCACCTTCCTTTCCTGTGCTGTGCCCCAGGATGAAGGAGAATGAGGAGCGGTCACGAGCACTGGAGGAGGAGCGGGAGTTTTACTCTTCCCAGTCACAAGCGCTGCAGAACTCACTCTCAGAGCTGACCGCAGAGAAACAGCAGACAGAGAGAGACCTCAAGGTATCCCTTGTGTACGTTGCATATTGCTGTTCCTGAGCCCAGAGTTGTCTACTCTTTCCTTTTTGTTCATTCCCTATCAAGTGGAAGATTTGATTTGATGTTGTTTTAAATTTGTATTTCACAAGTCTTAGTTGCTATGCTTCATATCACGGTAATGTGAATTTGCCATGTGGTACCTATGGAGCACAACTGCTTATTTTCTTATCCTGAGGCCTGATTAACCCATCCAGTAAGTCTTTTAATTTGCTACCATGAAAGCACTATTTAAAGGGGAGGGAGGGGAAAAAAAGTAAGAGAGGAAACTGAACGTAATCAAGAATAAAGATTGTTTCAAAGAAACGCTAATATGGACATTTCAGAACTGAGCAGAAATATCTGTTCCTCACTTGTGCTCAGAAAATCAATCATAAGATTTGTAAATCTTGAGAAACCTCTGCATGAACTTGGCTTCAAAAGCAGAGGAATGCAGGTAATGTACAAGCCCTCCTTCATGTTATCCCAGTAATGGAAGATACCTTAATCTATGCAAAGGTAATTGGACCAAGTATGTTATTTTATTTTAATCTGCATAATATAAAGGCTATGCTTATTACTGGTTGTTTGACACTTAACTTTCTTCTGCAAATGCTCTGTTGAAAAAAAAACCAACCCACAATTCATCTTTCTCCAAGATTTTCTTATCCTGTAACCTTCCACTTGGCCAAACTAAAGCTAAATTGACCCTAAGCTGTAGTAGTTACTCTCATTTGCCAAGCTGCTACTGATATTATCCTTTATTTCTAACTTTTCTTGTGTTTTGTTTCTTAAACTAAGTACTACACACTCCTTTGTGGGAACTGACTGTCTTTAACTCAAATTAGTTTTGGTTATAAAGATGTCCTGTTCCTGCTCAGCTGAAAGTACTTTCATAAGCACAGATTCACATATTGAAATACCATCTCTGATTCCATGTGGCTCATACAATGAGAAGGAAGTTGTGAAAATGAAAGTCAGAGTAAAGAGGGATTAAGAAATTAATCTGAACTTCAAATTCAGATTCTGTCTGAAGACATGAGAGAACTTTTGTGTTGTCTCGCAGTATTACTATCTCTTTTCCTTACTCTTGCCTTTTCATTTTTCTTCTGCTTGGTGGGTCTCTCTCAGACCTTGTCAGTTAGCAGGATGGTTATTGAGACACAAGCTGTTTTTCAGCAATGTTTATTCTCTTCCTCAGGCTGAGGTGAGGGTGCGTATGGATCTGGAGAAGAGACTGAGGGAAGCTGAGGAAGCATTGCAGAGCTTGGAGCAAGGCTTAAGTTCTCTGGATTGCAACAAGGAGAAAGAGGAGAAGATGAAAGCAGATGTCAGTAGTTTGAGAAGTAAGTCATCCATCTTCTCTACTGATGAGCAAAGTTTGAGAGAGGAAATATTTCTACCCATCTTCCCAGATACAAAGAGAAGCCCCCAAATTAGCAAAGCTGTATATAATGTGCTATCCTTGTACTTTAACACACCTTCCTTTTGAGAATCCAGAATGTACTATGCAGGCACTTGGTGTTTTGCCCTCAAAGGAGGGCAAAATTATCCCAGCCTTTCCTGTCAGATGGAAGACAAACTCAGGGGCAGAGATGAGCAAATGCTTTCCAAAATGTCAAAGAGGCAAGCTGTGGCAGACCTGCAAATATTGACTAGGTCCAAGTTATAGAGAGTTCTCTGATTCCCCTCAAAATAATTTTTTCTCAGCCTTGGTCACAAGAATATCAGTAGTTTGACAAGGACCATGCTTGCTGTAGCAACGTGCTGGTAGGTGACCTAGCAGGTGAAATTTGAATCCTTACTTAAGGCCTAATCACTGCATCAGCACAGCAGTGCTGTGCTGTGCTGACTGACTGCAGTCCACAGGTCAGGCACAGTCCACTTGTGGGTTCTGCAGAAGTTTAGTTTTTGTGGGATTTTTTTGTTTTGGTTTGTTCTTTTGTTGTTTCAGTTGTAAGATGGGTCATTACCATGGCATCTGGCTTGAGTCAGGTTTGGGAATTGAACTCAGCAGCTTCAACTGGATGAGGTCTTGCTTGTTTTCCATCATCACATATAGTGCAGGGGGTAACTGCTATGAAGATGCTGTGTCTGTGTGGTTAAGGCTTTGTTTTGGTGAAAGGTGGATGTTTTGGCCAATATAGAGGTCAAAAAGTCCTGTGGCATTCTGAACACTGTCACATATATATGTATATATACATTTGTAAATATTTTTGTATACACATTTATAATTTTAATATATGAATAAAATAATTATTAATCAGTCTTCATATGAAGTTTGTAATGTATTTATGTACGTGCTAGTATTTAGTACACAATTAAGAAATCTCTGGCCATGTATGGTTGCGGGGGGTGTACCCATGCCAGTTTTGCAAACATGTTCCTTTTTGCAGTGAGACTTGACAGGTTCTAGAAGTCCTTCAAAGACAGTGTGATGAAAAAGGCTTCATACCCCTGTATTGCAAGAGTGCTGAGAAGTTTTATCATAATATCAGAGGCTTTTGGTAGTTGAATCATGAGCAGTTGGGGGAATGATTGGTGGGAAACAGGTGGTTGCAGTTCCTTCTATAATTTGAATATGCATTTGTTGAGGACTGGAGGTTTTTATCACTTTGAACTTGTTCCTTCTGATGATACTCTGGAACTTCATTAACTGCTTCTTTGTGAAGATCTAGGGAGGTGTTTAACGTTGTTACCTGGCTCAGCCCAACAGCAAGTGCAGTCCCATGTGACTGGTTCATTGCTTGAAGTGTCTCTCCCATCACTACTCACAGTATCTTCTCCTCAGAGTTCTTTGAAGAGTGCATCCGCAATGCTGAGCTGGAGGCCAAGATGCCTGTGATCATGAAGAACTCTGTGTACATCCACAAGGCTGCCACTCGTCGCATAAAGAGCTGCCGCTTCCACCGCCGGAGAGCCAGCACTTCATGGAATGACTGTAGGTATCAGGCAGCTTCTTCCTCCATATCCTACAGGAGCAGATACGTGCAGACGGGGCTGACAGAGCAGTAAGGTTTGCAAATGCAGTTCATATTTTATATTCCCTAGTAGCAGAAAGGAGTTACAGAGAATCTTGGAGCTTCCTTACCCAAAGAGCATGCACTGAATCTGCATACTGGTTGCCTGTTTCTTTATGTGTGTTGAAAGGTAACTGCTGTGTTGTTCTGTGCTCCTTAAAAAACATATGCTCAAAGCTTCATCTGAATGCTTAACCATAGACTAAGTTAGGTTGGAAGGGACACCTGGACACTGTCCAATTCAATCTAATCCAGTGGTCAGAGTGATTGCCTGCAAGGTTAGGCCAGGTTCTACGTAGAACTTTAAATAAGAAGCAGCTGTAAAGAAGAAAAGTCTGTTTCCATGTTGTCAGTATTTTCCTCTTTTGAAAACAACAAGGTGAAGCTGTTAAGAGTGCTATGGTTAGCACATCCCTTGCCAGGCTTTCAGTTGTGTTGATCACATGGCTTGTGTGCTCTAGTAAAAGCTTTGTCTTCAGTTTATGTCCATCACAGAGAATGCTGACCTTTCTGTGCTGCTCTTGTTTCAGTGAAGCAGTCCCAGTCCTTCATCTTCTCACATGCAGAAGCTGAAAACATTGAGGAGCTGAAAGAAGCAGCCAAAAGACTGAGCCAGGACCAGCACTTCAGGGAAACTCTCTATCAGATCATGAGGTCGCAAAAGGATCCTGCTTCAGGGGATGAAAAGTGACTCTTGTTAGGAGGGGGCTTCTGAACTGAACTTGCCATTCAGCTCCGCAGAAGTTATGCCATTGGGTGCCAGGGTCAGAAGGAAGATTTGCCCTTAGGGGGAGAAAATGGGGAAAGTTGTGTGTAGGCAATTCCCTCAGTTAGTGGCTTTGCTTTAGTTTGAATGTTCCCTGCAGCCTGGCAGACTTTCTTTGCTGATCGCTCCAGCTCTTTCTGCTACAGTTGCTTAGGTTAAGCCATGTTTCGCCAAGATATCACGGTCAGTGTTAACGTAAGCCACAGGCCGTAGCTTAGGAAGTGCCTCTTCTTTCCTTTCCTGTCCGGTCTGTCTGCCAGACACAAATGCTTCCGACATAGTCCTCTATCAGCCTCTGCTCCAGCTACTGTAACATCCCCAGTCAGACACAGCTTACACCGTTCTACCTGATTCCCCCTAGAAAATGCCTTGTTGCACACCCTCAGTCAGCACTTTGGTGGGCATGTTTCCTGGCACATTTCCTGAAGACCACAGTAGCCCCAGCCTCCCAAACACAGGCAATCTGTTGATGCTACATCGTTTCAAGCAAACAGTAGGAGCAAGAGGTGAAGACAACCTGAGGATACTGAGGATTTGGCTCCAAGATCATGGGCAGAGAAGAGCTTATAGGTAACTCGGCAGCATTGATGCAAGCTGGAGGGAGGGTTCCACTGTGCTGACTGTGGGCAGGACATCTTGGGGGCACCTTCGCACTTTTTTTTTGCATTGGGACATCTGGCTGCATCACTGCCAGAAAGAGACATAGAGCTCTGTGCTGCAGAAGGTCTTAACTATAGGCAGATTCAGTGTGGAGGAGCCTTTGACTCAGCTCTGATGGCAAGTCAAGGCTGGATTGGAAGAGTCATTGTTGACAGCCTTTTCAGAAGTGGACTTCTGGCTGGCCTCTGTCCCCTCCCAAGTGCTCACCAGATAGTTATTTCAGATAAGGATTTGACCTACATGTGGTTGTCTCATATGTTACAGGAGAGGCACCACTTTGTTGTGGAAACCTTGCAGCCTCCCTCACCTTCTTCAAGCAAGCAGCTGGCTAATATTTGCCTGTGCTATAGTGAGGGCACTGCCTGGTGCTTACAGGGTATGACAAGCACACTCACCATAACACTTATCTGAGTATATATCTGAGTATGTGGTATGAATTTGGAAAAAAAATAATAAATGATACAAAGGTGAACTAAGTTAGCAGCAGAGGTACAGTTAGGGCTCAGGGGCTCTGAAGTGCAGATTTACTGGGGTTTTCAGGGATGTGTCCCTCACCAGTACCCCTAGGTATTACGTATGTCCAGTGATACTGGGGTAGCTGCTTACCTGTCCCGTGCAGACTGTGATGATGTCCAGACCCAGGCTTTGACTTCTGGCCATCTAAGTCATTTCCTACCGATTCTGCACTGTTTCTAGGAAGAAATCAGGGATGAGGCAGGGAAGGGAGCCCTGACTTGCCAGCCAGAGGAGAGGTGTTGATACTGCATAGTGGAGCATACTGGGATGGTGTGATGCTCCTGAAGGGAGTCACTCTGGTGTGACCAGAGGACACGTATTGAAGGCACAACCTGTACTTTCCATGTCAGGTAGTTAGTGACCAGTATCCTTCTGCCATGCAGTTGGAGCTTTTATGTAATCAGAGGGTTCAACACTGAAGGCTGACATTTTTGTGATGATGGGTGATGCAATAGGAAAAAAGAATTTGCATCCCTCCTTATCATGCCTGATCCTTCTATGTTTTTTCCACTCATGTGCACGTACTAGAAAGCCATAAATGATTTATTGCTCCTAGAAGCGCAAAGGGCTGTAAGAAAGCAATCCAGAGCTGTTTTTCCCTTTTACACTGTCCTCACATTGTCTCTGGCTAATTTCCAGTTACAATGTCTATATCATGTGATGGTGGAAGGGACAGAAAAAAGGACAGCTGTGGAATATATCTGTAATTTAGACAGTTGGGAAAATCACCCTGTGGCTTGTGAATACAGCACCTTTGATCTATTACCATCAAAAGCCACAATATCAGATTTTACAAAAGTATTGTAGTCAGGAGGTAGCCACATCGGGTCTTCCTTTACTGTGCATATTGACAGCAATAAATAAATTATGCTGGCACTAGAGCGAATTCCTGTGTGTTCTTGATACACTGCCACTGAAATGATGTTAAATTGCCTCTGTGGGAGTTGAGACAAATCATTGTGACGTGCTCATTTACTACCAGTGCACTTCCTCTGCTTCACTGAGTTGTTCTGTTACATGCTGAACATCGCCTCTCAAAAAGACTGGTTGTATGTAGAAGGCTTTGCTACCCACTTCCACTTTTAAAATGTGTATACAGTTAAAGCCAGGATATATGAAATCTAAAGAAGAAATGCCTTGCTTGCTTATCTGAAGCCAGTGGGCAGCTCTCTGTGAAACCAGCAAAGCATGCGCTGAGCCACCTGCAGTGAAGTGCTTGCTATCCGTCATTCCTTGCTGCAGATACTACTCCTGCAGAGGAAGATACTACTCTGTAAGCTCCCTGGCAGTGGCAGCATGGAGCTGGGCCTATGCAACATAGCATTTTAATTGACTGTCTCCTTATCCTGTTTGAAAGGACACAGAATTACTGATTTCAATGTTATCTGTGTTTTTTAATGCAATGCAATTACAGAAGATGTCTTAGGGAACGACTCTTCTCTGTTCACATAACCTCTGCTAGTAACCTTGGGTCAGATCATGGAATGAGATGAGAACTCCCTCCACTAGGGAGACTCCCCTAAATTGTTCCTTCGTGTCTGAGGACAGGAGAAGATACAGGATGATTTGCACCTCTAAGATTTCTCTTCAGAAGTTGCAGAACAGCTAGACTGGCTCTGAAAAGCCTATGGCCGTTCTTCCACCTCCTCCACTTTCTGGTAATCATTTGGAAACTTCTCTTCTCTCTGAAGCTTCCCTCTGTTGCCCCCTTCAGAGACACTTTAAAGTATGGTTTCTTATGCAGACACTGCCAAATGTAAAGCCTGCTGATTCTCTTCTGCATCATCTTGCAAACTTTTCACAATGTGAATGGTGGCTCCCGCTAAGGTAAATTTATGGGTTAATTTTGTCCTCTACATATCACAGAATCTTCTATGTTAGAAAAGATCTTTAAGATCATTGAGTCCAACCATAAAACGGACGCATGAAGCCTCCAGGCTCTTTCACTCCCTGGTGTAGGACAGCAGTTCCTGCTGAAGGACAGGGCATCAGCAGCTCCCCTTGGTGTGTGCTGCCCCAAGGCTTTGCTCTTGCACAGAAGTCAACGGCAGAGAAAGGAAGGCAGTGCCAACCCCACTGCCTCCAAAATGTGCTGCTTCTAAAGCAGAGAAAGTGGACAAGAAATGGAAACTGCCCTCAGGGTCACAAGTCAATTATAAAGGATAAGTGGTTGCTGGTGCGTGTTGCACATTGTTGTGCATGGCATGCCAGGGGCACAGGCTGGTAGCAATATTCAGTTACAGAGTATGGCTTTTTTTTTTAAGTTCAAGATGATAGGCAGGCTTTCTGCTTAGGACATTAGCATTACATTAATGAATCTCTTTAGAAATAAGATGATAGTTTTTCACAGAAATTGTCTGTTTTGAATGCTTTTCAATGTAATCACTAGTGTCACTAGAGGGACAGAAGATGTCTCATGTTGTGTCGAGTTAGAAGTTTGCTCCCAGGAAGGTGGCTGTGCTCTGATGGTTTTGTCCAAAGCTTAGCTTCAGACAAATTCTAGGGCTTGCCTGGACACCGTGTTCCTTTGTGCTGGTGTGACTGTGGAAGATGCTGTTATTTTTAGCATCTTCCATCTGGTGTACTTGGCATAAGGACAATTCTACATTTTTTTCCGCTTAGTCCATGCATTTGTTGTCCATCCACTTTGGACATGGCTATGAATGGGAGAAATAACCAAGCCAGAGGGATTGGCTGTAGTTGGTTACCTGAGAGCTGGGTGTGAGGCGGCCTGTCAGGGTGACAGTCACAGTGATTGGGCCCAGCTGGAACCCTGAACTTGGCAAACACATGTGGTTTGAACAATCTGCAATGCCTCTCTGGCCACTGAAATAACATCTCTTTTTCTATATTAAACAACATTTGTTTCTTACTGCAGGCTTAATTCCAAAGCCAAAATGGAGAAGGATTCAACTAAGTACTTGATCAGGTCTGTGAGTCCTTTCTGCTCATTTTTCACACTATTAACTAAGTGCAGGATACACTGTAGTGCTGGAACCAGTATCTTCCACTCGCCCTCCCTCCCCAGTGTTGGCACTTCAGAGGAAGAAAAGTTATAAAGGCAATTTCATGGGGGTAGCAAAGGTGCTTTTTTACTAACTCAGAGCTGCTGGAATAAATAACTCAGCAGGGTCATGTGTTCTTATTTTGAGGTATCAGGAAAAGTGCAAGCTTTGCATTGCTTAAAATAATAAGTGAACTCTGCTTATCCTTGAGTTCTTCTTGACTGCACCTTTGCTGTAAATGCCTCTGTGGAAACTACCCAAGAGCAGAGGAGCAGAGTTCTCTCCTAGGGCTGCTGCACTTGTCAGTTTCTTGATCATTAATTCTGAGGACAGGAGAGAGCTATTTTCTTCCATGTGTCAGCCACTGCCTGCAGGACATGCCAGCCCCTGTTCCTCTGGTGTGAGGAAAGCATGCCCTGTTTTTTGGGGTTTATGGTTTTTGCTGGGTGTTTGATTTTTTTTTGTTCTAAGGTCTGTGAAATAGGAGTAAATATTTTTAGCACTGCTATTTTAATAAGGGGGCTTGAAAACGAGCCTTTTCTGGTGGATGTTAGAAAATTTACTTGCTTCATTGGGATTAGGTCCTGTTTGGAAAAGGTGCAGGCTCTCTCAGCCTTGATGGAAATATGGCTGGTGGCTTCTGTTAGAATTACTGCTGAAAGCACAGCCACAAACAGGACAATAGCACATATGGCAGAGCTCTGTCTCTGTGAGGGTTCAAAGCACTCGGGGACCCTGGGTGACAGAGGTAAGCTGTGCCCTCATCTCATTGGCATGTGAGGCTTTTAGAAGATTATAGACATATGGCAAGAAGGTAGGAATGCAGTATAGCTTTTGTAGCAAGACAGAAGAGCAAAGATTGCCAGAGAGAATGGATTATAACCCACTTGGGTAAGCTACTGCTTTCGTTTCTCCTTTCCTGATTCTGCCAGAGGCACGACACATGCTTGCTGTGGGTGAGAAGGTTCTCAGAGAAAAGACGTCTGAACATAAGCCCTTCTTCCTCTCCCCAACTTCTTGGTGCTGGCAAGACATGGAGAGAAAACACAACCAAGATTTTGCTGACATAGCCTGGCTGGGTGATGTGGGGATGTGGCTCATAGTTGTTCTCTTTTGTGGGCAGTTATGTGTATGAGTACTGCTGAGGGGGCTAGAAGTCAGTCTTGGTGCTGGAAAGGTTTAGGGTGTCTAAATGTTGACTGGAAGAGACTGGAAATTCCTGCAACCCTCAATGGATTTGGATGTTTAGAAACTCTTCTAACCTGGAGCAGCAGCCTTCTAGATCCATCTCTGACAAATGTGCAGTGCTTCAGACAGATCACAGAATCACTAGGTTGTAAAAGACCCCCAGGATCATGAGTCCAACCATTCCTATCAACCACTAAGCCATGCCCCTCAGCACCTGCCCAGGGAGGTGGTTGAGTCACCTTCCCTGGAGGTGTTTAGAAGACGGGTAGATGAGGTGCTCAGGAACATGATTTAGTGGCAGATAGGAATATTTGGACTCTATGATCCTGGAGGTCTGTTCCAACCTAGTGATTCTATGATTGCTTTACGTGAGGAACGTCCTCTCCCTTCCTGCTCATCCAGGTATCCCCAGCTTTGAGCAGGATTGTGAAGGGCAAGCTGGCTTCTCTCTGTCTTCCCCTTGAGCCTTCTCCCTCAGCTTTCCATTTGTTCTTCTTTGGCTAATTGTGGCTATCCCCCCAAGGTACAATTTAGCATTATCCTGGCAGGCTCCATGTTTCCTGGGTGTTACGGGAGGATGGTGCTGTCCAGGCAGAGAGGAAGGTGTGGCTAGGGAGCCACTCTCCTTGGAGAGTGCAAAGGAGGTGAGATTTGGCCCATGGATGATTGTAGCTGCTCATGCCTTTTTCATAATGCTGGCTTTCTATCTAGAAAATATTGCTCACGCTATTCACAAAGTCTTTCAGACTTGAACATTTCATGCAGAAAATGCATAGAGATGGGTAGTGAACACCCTGGGCTATTATCTAAGCACCTTCCTTCCCTGTTTCACAGCCTACCTCACACGTGGCTTAGCCAAGCCCTGCAGGTGGGCAGGGAGGTGCTTGGTCCTTCCTCACCTTACCTGCAGCGTGAGTTCTTTTGGACTCTATGCTTCAGGTCCCATCCCAGTGCATTTCAGAGGGGCGAGGGCCAGGCTGAGGAACCAGTGCCTTCATCAAACCAGTCTGAACCTTTACTGTGAAGCTCACAGGGCCTCTGCTTTAGTAAGTCAGCTGGTGTTGTGTGTATTTTGCAAGCTCCTAATGAGTGCTGAATCCAACTCATCTCTCCCCACATGTATTTATACACATATACATACATATGTGCATACACATACATATATGTATATATACACACACATACATAAATATATCCTGTGTATTAAATGAGTATCTCAAATATATGTTATCAACCAAAATAAATATTGGACAATGCTGTCTTTTTTTATTTTTCTTGTTTTGCCTGAAAGTAATTTGCCCAAAAATAATTTCTGATTTTTCCTCTGATTTTCTCAATTCATGAGCAGAAAGCAGACCAGAAAGTTTTATCTTCAGGGAAAACACAGTGGGGTTTATAACTGAAGATCACACTGGAGGCTTTGCCTCTATTATAGCTGCCATTGCCAGACCTACAGAGAAAGCAGCATGTGGATAAATAGCCCTGGCAAAACATTCATCATTTAATCCCACGTGTAGGGATGTTTCTGCTCCTCCATCATGCAACATTCAGGCCAACTGTGGTCTCGGCTTCTTGAGTCTTCCAGTGACCTGCCAAAGACATGCAGCTGAGCATCTTCGCAGCTCCCCTGGATGGAGGTCAGTAGCAGCAGTTCCCTGCCAGTACAGCTGTTGGTGGAGCTATGCCACTGAAGGGGACAAGCAGCCTGCCCCAGGGCAGGGGCCTGGAGCATTAGGCTTGCGGCTAATGCAGGTTTTGAAGTTAATGTATAGGAAGCCTGATGTGACCTTTTCTTTGCTACTGCCTTTTTCTGGATGAATCATCTCAGATCATGAGCACAGTAGAACTAATGCATTTCCTAGTGCTAGCATCCTCTGAATAAGCCAGGTGAGACACCTGGCATGCCAGAAATTTCCTTAATGTTTTCCTGTCCGCATGATTTAACAAAGTACAACTATATCCCAAGAGTCCTGGAAACACGTCACTCTCACATGAATCAGGGATGTTCTAGGTATCTCTGAATGTCACAGAAAAGAAGACAAATAACTGCTTTCCCTTGGAGGAGGTTGTGTGTGTGTCATGCAATGGAGGTTCATAGAGGAGATGAAAGGAGGGAGCTGCTGAGTTTCTGTAGATGTAGTGCAGCAAAGAAGAGGTGGTGTTGCCATGAGGTGGTGCTTCCCAATTTAACACACTGAATACATTTGAATTGTTTTGCAGAATAATTGGCTTGCACTTAGTACTGCTGTAACGGGACAGCCAGAAAAGCAGAAGCCGCATCTGCTTCTGCAGCAGGAGATATCAATTATGGAGGAAGGAGGGCATGCTGTATAAGGTCAGGAGACAGTAGGACAGGCAGGACTCTATTCTGCTTTTTCTTTGCCTGGTCAGGTGGCATTTGCTGCGGTAGAGTGTGAGTTCCCAAGGCAACAAGAAATTAATCTCATCTGTTTTCTGAGGAGAAATGGGTCAGTATTCACCATCCCTACAGCCCTAATACCATAGCCTGCCATGTTATGGATGCTAATTACAGCAGTAAGGTCATGACTCCAGCTCACTTTCTGGAGTCTGCGTGTGAAGAAATGTGAATTATACAGAAGTGGGTACTCATCTTTGGGTGGACAGCTGCACCAAAGACAAATCAGATTTTATTTTATGGAATCTCCTCTCCCCTTAATCTTCAGAGATTTATTGAAAAGCTTAAGGTTAGGAAAAAACACACAGTCTCTAATCTCTTCTCCTGTCTGCCACAGGCGAGTACGTTTCGCTTACTTACCACTGGGTGAATTTTAGTGTTATTCTAATCTATGACAAGAAAGGCTTGGGGACGAGCTCTGCAGCACGTTGTCTCTGGAGCTTACTGGGGGTTTTCCCATCTACATTAATGCTGCCTAGGCTAACACACACCTAAATACACCCCAGCAGGGATTCTTTGGGAAGTGTTCGGAAGCAGCAGCCTGCTGGAGAGCGTGTGAGCTGGCAGGTCTCAGCAGCTTGGCTGTGCACAGAGGACTGGAAGGCAGAGGAGTCTCCAAGGCAAACCTGGCAAACTCAGCATCAGTGCTGGAGCAAGAGGAAGGAAGTGCTTAATGAAGGAACCCATCTCACATAGCAGTAAGGGGAAGGATCTTCAGTCCACCTCATCTTTCATGGGAGATGGCACCATTAAAAGGGAAAAGAAGGAAAGCAGTCACTCACCTAGGCTCCTCACACTCATTGCTAGAGAGGTTGCATTTCATTACACACATTTGCCAGAAGCTGTTTGTATCTAGACATATAGAGACCATTTTGCAGGGCGAAGATGTATTGTCTTCCATGCTAGTTGCTGTAGCTTTTGGAGGATGGTGGATCAACTGGAAGAGATGTTCCTATTCTTGGTGGCCGTACTCTCAACTGGAGCATGGTGGAGATGTAGAGGCGTAATAAGTAAAGAAGCAAAGAGGTGACACTCAATGAAATGGGAAAACTAGTCCAGGCAGAGGCACCAAGGTGGAGCTTTGTGGGAGGAGAAGGCAGCTCACACCATCCCACAGCTGAGTTTGAGAATTTATGTAGCCATTGCCCTTCCTGGGGAGAAGCTTGTAACTTGTCCAGAACTTGTCCAGAACAGCAGCATTCTTGTGGAGAGAAGCACACAAAGGAGAGGCAGAACAGTGCTTGATCTCCACATGTTTAAAAAGGTTCCTTGCACATCTGTGCTCTAGAGAACATCTAGAGATGTGACTTTTGTGAAGGGGTTGTCCAGCTTTCTGCTATGGCCAAAGTGACACTGAGGCTTGAATTGTGGTGGCTGCAGGGACAGAAGCTGTGAAAGGGGCACTGAGGAGACAAGACCAGGGCCCCCAGCAGGCTGCAAGGCAGGCAGCTCTCAAATGCACATTCCCCCATCTCTGCTCCTGTGAGTCACTTAATGGAGAGAAATATCTTTTTTCCTAATTAAGACTTATGCATAATGTCAGATTTCTCCAGAGGTCCAGAGAAAATGCAGGTGGGTAATCTGAAGTGTTATTAGCTCTCCATTTTCCACATGGAGCTCTGTGGGATTTTGTCATCTTCACCTGAGATAAGAGGTGGGAAAAAGGACTTTTATTTGCAGCTGGCTCATCCAGACCCCTTTCACAGCAGGCAGGTTACTTATTTTGCCAGCCAGTCCTGTCTGTAGTTTGTTTGTATATCTCTGTGTCTCTGCTATGACTTAACTATTGAACTGGAGCCATTGGAGGTGGGCAGAAAGGGCACTGATGTCTGTGTCCTGCCCCAGGAGGATGAACAGCATATACATAACCTCAGTGAGCCCCTCTTTGGGGAACACGCACTCTTTAAATACAACACATTCAGCTCAAAAAGCTTCAACTACCAACCTGACCATCTGGCTTGCTTTCATAAGAAAATGAAGTGTCAGCAGTTTCTGTCTCTCCCACCTCCTCACAGTTGTGGCCTTTGTCCACCAAAATTAACAGAGACACAGAAGTCGCAAGGATGATCTGATCCTTCATGTTACAGAGCTGAAAGTAACAAAAACATTTTTATTTTAATTTCTAGCTGAAGAACATTGAAATTTGCCAAGCAGATTCTGAGTTTGTCTCGTACCTTGAGGTGGGAGCTGCTCCTCTTGAATCCCATGCCAGCACTGCAGGAAACTTGGTGGGAAGATGGAAGAGCGCAGAACCTCTGGTTGCAGGGTGGCCCTTGCTGTTCACAAGTAAGTCACATGGACTTGGCAGGGTGTGATTATTTCACAGACAAATGGTAATAACCATGGTCTTTATGGAGCAGCTGGGGCTGCAAAGGCAAGATGTACTGAGGGAGGTGGGAAAATTTCCTTTTACTGTTTTGCTTCTTTTGAAAGGCACAACAAGAAAGATTTAGTGTGTGAATAATTTCAACTAGAGTCTTGGGAACCTGGTCAATTGACTAAAGTGGCGAAATTATGGTTTCTCCTCTGTAGTTATTGTCATACATGTGGCTTCAAAGGAGTCACCCGGGGAGCTGGGAACTGTTTGTGTCATCCAGCTTTGGTTAGATACCCTCATCTTTTCAGCCTCTTTCTGTAACTGCCATTTAAGCGTTCTTCATCTATGAAATGGGGCCAACCTCGGGCAGCCACCAGGCAGGGGACTGTGGCTTATCCCTCTTGGATATGCGCAGAGGTCTCAAGGTACTCACAGCAAAGCTGCAGGAGCTGATGCCCGATGTTAGTCCCATGTTAGTAAGAACCTGGTTTCTGTGTCAGGAGTTCTCCTCATTCGTTTATGGTGGCAGCAGACCTGGACATTTTATACGTAAATCTCAAATTAAGAGTTTTTTTCACCGATACCTTCAATTGCCTTCTTGCAGCCCAGTGGGGCTGTGCCTGTATGCAGTGAGCTGTGAGGCTGGCAGACCCTGCAACTCTGTCCCGATAGGCCAGCTTACATGGAAACAGGACTTCCCACCTTCTGCTGAAAATAATATACAGGACTTGTGCCCTATGAAATCATGTTTCTAGATACGTGTGTTTCCCCTGAGATCACTTCTTTTCTGGCCTAGACTTAGCGCTTGGTTAGTTCTTCACAGTCTATTAAAAGCTCTTCCCATGTAATGTTCTCTCTTTAGTACGTTGTGCCAAATATATCCAACCAGCAAAACGTTTTGCACTCAGAGGGACAGGTTTGGCACAGAGGGTGTTTACGGGAGGGGGACATGTGCACAAAGCTGAATACCATTTTTCCTACGTTTATCATCCCCTGCCGCTACGAGACATCTCAGGGTAGGTGGGAAAAGTCACACTACATTTTCATAGCATCATAGGGGCGTGACTCTCCCAGAAACAGCAATAAAGCCATGGCCTGTAGGCTTTCAATGGCAGTTCAGCTCCTCATTTTGTTTCAAGCCCTGACTGTGTTATCTGTCAGGAAGATAATTCCTTGACCTTGCGGTCAGGGGATGAGCACTTTGCTTAGTGATTAAGCCACTGCAGTGGATAACATACCATGTTTAATCCCTTTGGTAGCTGCTCCCAGAGAGGGGGGCAGGAGGGGCTGCAGAAATACAGTGGCTTGCGATAGCTCTGGAGAATTCAGGAGCAGTGGCAGCAGCACAGAAACTGTGGCTGAATATGCCCATCCTCCTAAGTCAATTTGGTAGCAGACTGGAAAACAACCAGCATATCTAGGGCACTATTTTATCAAGTGATAGAGCCATATGATGCAAAAAGCCACAGTCATCTGAGGTCTAAGGCATGTCAGAAAACAGAGAGTCTCTGTGTGTATTGATCCTGTCTGCTGGAAAAAGAAGGTTTATAATTATTTTTCCTCCACTATGTCAATGGGGGAAGGGACTCTTGAATAACCAGTTAATCCTGCTGACTTGAGCTGGAGAAGGATGAGATACAGCCTTTTCTGGTGCTTCCAAGTTGTGGCTGGAATGTGGCTGCAAAGGTCCAGCTGGCATGCTGGAAAGCCCCACAAGCCTGCCTTAATGTCCAAGCAAGTGTAGCAAATGCATCAGAGTGTGCATGTATGACCAGCTTTCAGGGCTGTACAAGTCATTGAGGGTTGAAGCCTAGTCCACCTGATGATATTTAGGGTATTGCCTGCTAGTAAAATCAGAGTTTGTGAGAGGTTTGATGGACAAGGTCTGATTTCATTCTCCCAGCTAGCTGCCTGTCCCCAGTTTCTGCTGAGAGTCTGCTTCTTGGCCCTGCCAGGGAGGGAGAAGATAAGCCCACATCCAGCCTGCCAGAAATGAGGCACTGTCCTTCTTGAGGGGGACCCATATTTTTGAGCAAACCTCTCTTCCCATGCTGTCACTGCATGGTCGAGGATTATGAATCCTCTTTAATGTGGCTTTTCCCTTTCAGAAGATCCCTGCCCTCCCTGGAAACAGCTCCAGGCTCAGGTTTCCTTTGCCTGTAGTGTCACCTTTGTTTGGACAAAGCAATGTGCTGTTTGTTACCATGGGCTTGCCTTTGGGTAATTGACCTTACTGGGCATGAACCCATCCCTGTGGTCTGGTGACTGAATCAAAATGTTTGCTCACAATTAAAGCAGTTAATGGATCTGGCTTTTGTGTGAAACTGCCAGCCAGCTCTCCACTTCCCTAATGAGAACTGGTCTATGAGCATGCCTGGGTCTCACCAGCCACTGGCAGTTTGACATTAAATTTGGTCTTTAAGAAAAAAAAAAGTAGAATTAAATCTAGTTTCAACAGAAATGTGCTTCCTTATCCTATGCTTTTCAGCCATATACCTTTCCTGCAGCTTATCCTCCTGATCTTAGCACTGACACACAATAAAATCCTTTCAGTACCAGCTCACATTGAAACACTAAGGAAAATGCTCCTCATCACCCTCTACTTCAAAGGAGCCCCCGGCACCCTTGGCTGCTGCCCCAGAGCCCAGAGGTGGTGGGTTAGCTCAGGCTCCCTCCTGCTATAATGCCATGGGAGTCCTGCCTGCCAGCACCCACACAAGCCTGGGCTGGAGGAAACCAGTGGGCTGGGGTGCTCCAGAAGGATATTTCTCTGCTACTGTAAGGGAGGAGCCTTCAACAGGGAGAAGACCTTAAAAAAATGATAATTCATCATGACTCTCATGTAGGGTCCCAGCCCTATTTTCATTACGTTGTTCACTTTTTTAAGTCCACCATGCACATAGCCCAGCAAACTCCATGAAGCTTGTTTCTCTTTTTCCTCCTTGCTCCATCACGCATTCAGGACATGTTTCTTTGCTTGTATGAGAGCCATCATAGCTCAATATGTCTCGAACAGCTTCTCTACATTTCTCCACTCACTCACCTTTCCAGCCACTTCCAGCCGTTGTTGGAGAACACCTCTCCTTTCTTAGCTGTCCTAAGTACCTTTCACCATTCATTTCCTGAGGATATCCAAAATGTTGTGTGAAAGGAGCTGTTTGCCATGTATGTTTCTGTTACATGAGACCTATAAACTGTGTCTACTATGATCTGAAGGTTATTTAAATCTCTGATTTTTTTCCTTCTCTCTCAAATGCAAGTTATTTCCTCCAGGAGACATTTTGTCCCTTTGTGTTTGTGCCTCCAGCTTCCCCCACAGAAAAGACTTATGCTTACATTATACTCTATACCTCTAATATGCTGACTTCCTAGCCAGCCTTGCTTTGCAGGGTGCCTCCCTGTACCTGAAGACATTGCAGTGTGTTGTCATGGAGAGGATTCTTAGGTCAGCATGTATGAAGCAGCTTGTGAGTTTATATAGCACTAGCATCAGGATGGACAAAAAGGGTCCCTGCAGATTCCAGGAGACTCTGCAGAAATTCCCCTGGTAGCTGCATTACAGTAAATTCTCTCTGCATTTGGGGACTCGCAGGGTGTGACTGAAAAATGTGGCATTTGCAGTGTCCTTGCAGGGAAGGATCTGCAGGTTCCCAGGGACTGTAGGATCTGCAAGAAATCTATGGAGTAGCACAGTGCCATTTGATCAGAGACACTTACAGAGGATAGTAGCTCTGGGTGTGAACACCACTGCCTTCAGGAATCTTTACTTCCACATTGTTTTTATGGAACTGAAAATAAAATGCATTGAAATACCTGACAATGCAAAGAGGTATGTGCAGCTTCTTTGAAATGCTGTAAGAATCACAGAAAACTACAAGTCAGAGTGCCTTCTGCCTGGAAAATATTAGGACCTGCAGCACCTAAGAGATGTGAGTTGGAGTGACAGCTACCTTGCACAGTGATATGGATTGTACGCACAGCAAACCTAAGATGTCAGGTGCTCTAACTAGTGTTGCATAAAGCCCTGGAGGATCCCGCAGCCTGCTCACCTGCCTAGTATTTTCTGAGAGCCGCAGGTCAGCCCTGGTCTTCTGAAACAATCCTCCCTGGCTTTCTTCATCCTGGGCAGTAGTAGGTGAAACTGCTAGCACAAAGAGCAATGTCATGACTCAGAGCTGTCAAGTTATGCCTAAAATTCTTGTCATGGCAGGTCATGCAGGCCTGTATACGCTAATTATCAGTTTACTGATAGAGCGGGCTGAAAAGCCTGTAAGGAGAAGCTGGAGAATATCAAACCAGTTAGCCCATCCTAGGCTCTGCACTGTTAAGCTGCTAGCGGTGACTGAGCTAGCCTGTTTAACATGGACTTGCCTATATCCACACCTCACTGGCAGTCATCACAGTGGTGATAGGGTGGACGTATCTTAGACAGGCTGCCAACCCTACCCCAAAGTACAAGTGATGATGGCTGCAGAAAGGAAAGCATCCACCTCATGCAAGAAGGGGCTCCACTTCCTATGCCAAGCACTGGTCACAGAATCACAGAATTGTTTAGGTTGGAAAAGACCTTTTAATATCATCACCTCCTAAACCTAACACTGCCAAGCTGACCACTAAACCATGTCCTAAGCACCACATCCACACATTTTTAAACACCTCCAGGGATGGTGACTCAATCACCTTCCCTGGGCAGCTTGTTCCAATGCTCAACTGTCCCCTTCTGTGAAGTAGTATTTCCTAATATATAGTTCAAACCTCCCTTGGCTCAACTTGAGGCCCCTTCCTCTTGTGCTATCACTTCTTACCTGGGAGAAGAGACCAACACCTGCCTCACTACAACCTCCTTTCAGGTAGTTGTAAAGAGAAATAAGGTCTCCCCTCAGCCTCCTTTTATCCAGACTGAACAACCCCAGTTCACTCAGCTGTTCCTCCTCCTAAGACTTGTGCTCCAGACCCTTCAACAGCCGTGTTGCCCTTCATTGCACATGGTACAGCACCTTGATGTCTTTCTCATAGGGCCCAAAGTTGAACACAGAATTTGAGATGCAGCCTCACCAGTGCAAAGTACAGGAAGGGTGATCACTTCCCTGGACCTTCTGGTCACACCATTTCTGATACAAGCCAGGATGCTATTGACCTTCTTGGCCACCTGGGCACACTGCTGGCTCATATTCAACCAGCTATTGACCAATACACCCAGGTCCTTCACCAGGCAACTTTCCAGCCATTCGTCTCTAAGCCTGTGGTCTAACCACAGAGGGAAAATATGTAATCACTTCTGCTGCTGCTGCTAGTGCTCACTCCATTCACGTTACACTGTCTGGGAAAGCAATGCAAGGAAAGCAAATTAGCAGTGATGCAGCTATTTAAAAAATCAAACTATAGCATCCCTTTGCTATGCTGCAACATCCTAGCTCTTCTCTACATTTTCAGTGTACACCACCTAAAGGTCCAAAGCCCAGATTCAGACAGTTCCTGTATTTGCTTATGCACAGACATGTCTCAGTTTAAGGAAGAATAGGGCAAATTACTTGGCTTGAAGCCTCTATAGACAAGTGGAGACTTGGTTGCCCACTGTGGCTAGCTTCCCAGGTACCAAGCTGCGGATGTAGGAAATGAGAGCTGGAGCCTCAGGGCCAAACTGTCTAGGAAATAAGGACAACTTGGTCTTTTGGGAGCAGAAAACTGTGGACGCTCCTAGACCACATCTGGGTGAGGGCTGCATAAATCCCCTCATAACAGCTAAGTGTAGCTTCTCCATCAGGCTTCATGTCAGATGTGGCCTGAGTCCACTCAGGAAGGCTATGTAGTGGTCCCTCTACAGTGAAAACATTGCCTTTCTGTTCATGGATCTCACTTTGTGTTTCTTTGATCTCACTTGTTCCTTCAAGTCTGAGGAAATATCTGTTGTTCAGAGGTAAATGTGAAGCCTGTCTCTCTCAGCATGGACAGAAGACAGGTGCACAGGTAGCAAAGCTTGTGAGTGGGCCCTCTCCTTGGGTCTAACAAAATGCATGCGACTTGGCAGTTAACAAGATTCCCAACTGCTGGTGTAATGCTCAGGGTTTTTTTCAGGAAGGAAAGGGAAATGTCTGTCTACTTCACCTACACATCTGTGACTTTCTCCTTTATTTTCCACATCTCTTATAACTAATTAAATAACTGTCAAAATTAGCACAGCTTACTTTGGAGGTGATTAAAAAATGAGAAGAAATTATCCCATCGTCCTCTTGCAAACCAAAACATTCCCAGTAGCATCCAACAGACACAGAGCCACATCTCTTACTCCCTCCCCACTGTTTAACTTGTTGTCTAACAAGGTGCATCTGTGCCAGCTGCTCTTCCTCTCAGCTGCACTGAGCTGTTGAAGCAGACATTGCTTTGCAAACACCCAGGAGCACAGTGTGCAGGAGGGGAGTATTGACAAACTTGTCGCTGTGCCTAAAAATACCAAATGATATGTGACCCTCCCACCCTATTGCCCAGCTACAGTGCAGGCAGGGAGAAATTTCCGCTAGGCTCTTGGAAGCATAATCTATCCCAAGCCATTGTGATTTACATAAATAATAAAAAGGTTAATATTTCTAGGCTGTATTCATTCCCGGAGTAACTCTGCCAGCTCTAGAAAGGCAACTAATGGGATGAACTGGGCCCTGTAAGTTCAATGTGATGAAAGAAAGTGTTATTGTACACTGCCATACATATAGATATAAGCAACTTTCAGCCCATGCCCGGTCTTTTATTTAACATTTCCAACTATAGCTCCTGCACGTTCCTGCTAATATACCTTCTTTCTGCCCTGCCTCTGTCTGGGGCTCCCCGTACAGACTGTGCCACTCACCTTCAGATCCTCCATTTGAAAACCTAAAGGGAAATTTTACAGACTCCTGAAGTGATTCATGGTTAGTACTGGCAATGCCCAGAAGTGGAGGTTGGCACCTTCAAATCTTCGTTGTCCGTGAAGCACTAGCTGCAGACCAGGAGCCAGAGGAGCTGCCACAACTCCTGTCACAGGGGTACCCTTCCCTTGCAACCAGGAATGGTTAATTAGAGGGTTGTTTGAGGAACAGGAAAGATGTGAGTGAGAGCTCCAACTAGATCATGAGTGCCAGCACAGCCTAGGGCAAATCACATCAGTTCTTTCTGCTTCAGTTTGCCTGTACTTAGGCTGGGGGCGATAACTAGTTTAACTCACTGCAGTGTCCTGAGATTGGATGCAGGGAGCTGTGTAAAGCACAAAAGAACAAAATAGCACTGGCAGTTTGGTTTTGTAACACAGAATGTATCTTACTGCCACAATGGTTCTGTAATGTGGGGGATTTCTTCTTGAATGGCAAGAATGTAGGGAAAGATAGCAAACATGCCAAAGAATAATTTGCATCCTTTCAGACTAGAATGTTACAACAAGCTCGGGGTTCACAGCAAAGAGCCATGCTCAAAGAGTGGGCTAACGACAAAGAAGTCAGTCTAGAACTCTATTTTCTTATGCCCTAGCATTAAAAGCCATATAGAATGTAGGGTATATCCCACTACGAAGGCTCCGAATGCTGGCTTTTCCCAGATGGCTGCTTGCTCTGCATAAATGCAGAATGCATTTCCACATATCTTGTACAGAAATGTTTTCCATTTTTTCCTCTTCCCAGTGCTTTCCCCTTAAACCACCATCTAGTAGCATCTTACCAAAGACTTGGACAGAGCGGCCTCCAGCCTGGAAGCAGAGGCATTTTGATTTTCTTGCCATGTCTTAGTACTGGCTCTTTTATGTGGGTGTTACCTTCTTCTGAAGAGCTTGTGGGGCTGCACTCCCACGAGGAGTTGCAGTAGGTACCCCACCACCTCATGTTAGAACATGCCTGTACTGTGCAAAGTAGATGTCACGGGGCTCACTTCCAGAGGGACTGGGCTAAGCCAGTGTCTTCCTGTTCTTTGCCTATGACAGTTTTCTTTTACAACTATGATAGAGAAGTCCAGTTCTAACAAACTTAATTCCCTTGGACCTTGTTTCAGCGAAGCATTAAATGAGCTTAAACTTGCATGCTCTGAAGGGAGCCTGTGTGATCTGAGAGCAGGCAGATCCCTCCTAGATCACCTCTCCTTTCCTGGATGTGATGGCTGCTCTACTAAACAGCAGCAAACCGGAACTGTGTGTGAAGAGGATCAGTCATACTCTCGTGGTGTGCCGCATCCAACTAGTTTTGTGTCTTGTCCTTATACCTTCCTGCATCTGCTTTAAGAAGAAATTTTAAAAACCCAAAACTTTCAGTATGGCATTCCATTATATTTTTGTCAGCAGAGGTGGTTCTGGGGCTGTTCTTAGCAGAACTTCTGGAAAACAAGTGTTTGATGGTCGTTGTATTGCAAATCCTGTGTTTCCCATGTCTCCCTGTCCAGACTTGCCTAAGTAAAGACATGCATGCTGCAATAAGTCCCGTCTGAAATCCATGTGCCCTGCATATTCAGCATTTGCTTAGTGAACAGAATTGCTCTGATATCAGGAGAAATTTTAGCACAGAATGAGCCTGGTGCTCCATAAGCATCCTACGAAATACAGTTGGTTACCAAGGCGAGAAATCTAATCCTCATCTCTCTCATGCATGCGGTGAAAATATCTATGATAAACTGGGTTAAAAAATACCTTGTAAAATATTAACTACAGGTAGTGCAGCTGCTACTCCTAATAGCTTTTGAATGTGTTTGGAAAATTCAACCTTGATAGAGAGATTGTGTTTTAGTGACAAATTTTGTGTGAAGAGGCAGCATGCAGAAGAGATTGTTGGCACTGAAGGGCTCCAGCTTTAGTCCAGATGCTGTTAAAAACTAGACAAGCCACATAAACAACAGTCTGTGAACATTCAAAAAACATTACTATACAGTGATGGGAGCTCTCTCTGAAAATGAATCCCAGGACTTGATCCTGTACTTCTTATTAGAATATTGAAATGATATTCACAAAACCTCTGAATCGTTTAGGCTGGAAAAAGACCTTTAAGTTCTTCATGTCCAACCATAAACCTAAGACTGCCAAGTTCACCACTAAACAATATTGGAGTCTTTCTCCCTAATGTCTCAAAATCTCAGCTTCAAAAAAACCTGTAAAAATAGAGCAGGTCAACCACTACCCAGAGTCCCAGTCAATAGCCAGTAGTAAGCAGTGCATCAGTTTTCAAGTGGGGCTAGGAGTGTGTCCACATGTCAGTGTTTGGCTTTATATTTGAATGCTTAGTGGTACTGGATCCAGATTTTGAGTTATTCCTTTAGATGTATGAGATCCAACATGAAACCTGGAGCTAGACTCAAGCGTTTAGGAAATGAAACCTGGGAATCTGATGATAGCTGGATCTCTGAAGCGTTATAAGTCAGAGAAGTTTCCTGATAATTATCCTTTTGTTGCCGTTGCTTTTAAACTGAAGGGATTTCATGGTCTACAGGTCATTCTGTGGCATGCACGCAAATGGCCTAGAAACAAAATCTTTATTATAACCTTATGATTATAATACAGCAATAGCCTAAAATAGATTTTCTAATCCCAGGAGAGGAACAACGTAAGTCATCTTTTTATGGGATGTAACCAAATGTCATCAGCTGCTCCTCTGCTCTAAATGAGCTGTGAACAACTATTGAGCTGTGAGGTAACATGTTGCTCGCTTTAATTTTTGGTTCTACCTGGCCCATCAAAACCACAAAATAAGCCTCCTCTAAAAGGGCCATACTTTTTACCTGAGTCCCAGGCTTTCATTTCTGTTCCCACAGAAATCCAGCAGTAACACTCCTTCTCAAATAAAGAGAAGAATAAGCAGGCACAAGAAATACCCCTCATGCTTCCACCCAACTTGCTGACTTAGTTTTCTGTGTCACAATTTTAAACAACCTACAAACCCCATTGACTTTCACAGAGTGTGGACAGCAACCAGTACAGGAATAAAAAAATATTCATACACAGATAAATGCCTTTTGAAAGAAAAAATATTTTTTTTCTTAGATTGCACATTCAAAACCTGAGCTGCACGCTGCACAGAACAGGACCAGTAGTTTGCCAATCCAATTACCACCAAGGAGGTGTGTTTTGATTAGTTCAGCTGTAGCCCGAAGGTGTCAAACTCAGTCAGCAGCAGCAGATGGACCCCAGGTGTAATTACAGTCAGTGGCCAAGACATCTCCTGGGCTGTACAATGTTCTCAGTACACTGGAAATGCCCCGTCAGAGGGAGATTTGGACAAAGCCTTCAGGTAGATTGCAGCAGACCTTTAAGGAAAAACTGCTTTTCCAGTTAAGATACTGCATCTGCTCATTCGCTGACATTTTGCTGCTTTTCCGCTGTTTCCCAGCTCTCCCCACGCGCCCTCTGCTAGATGAACTTCCAACCACAATGAGGTGATGTGGGGAGCAAGAGTCCTCACATCCATGTCTGTAGGCTTTGCCTGCAGCCCAACCAAGATGACGTGTTGTCTGTGCTGGAGTCACTGCAGATTTTATCCCAACTTCAGTGTTGTCAGGGAGCAAGGGAAGTTCAGTCGTAGCTGGATTTGGGCCATTGGGCATCTCTTTTCTAGGTCTTTGCAGCTACAAGGGCACAAGTGAAGCACCGTGGTACAAACAACAGGTGAAGAAGACTGTTCTCCACTAAGGACCTTGTCAGGTGTTAATTGATTTCGCTGTTCAAAATCCTTGCTGTTTTGAGGACAAGGGTGAGGTGGCAAACTCTATTTGGTGTTAGTGTTTTTCACCAATGGATATGTTCTACTGTAATAACAACTCAAAGAAATAAATACATACATAAATACATAAATAAATAGATAGATAAAGAAGTGCTTTGTTAGCATAATTTATCCAAACTCTTTGAAGCATATTGCCAAGCAGGGCGATGCTACTTCCTGCCAGACCCAGCACAGGCTCTGCTTTCGTTTATATCAATAGAAGCAAGCTCATCCCCTGAGGATTTGCCTGGCATTACACAGCGAGCCAATGACTGACAGAGCAAACATCGCCCTGATGTCCTAATTCCTACTTTCACGCTGCCTGCCCTCGGCAGCACCAATTGTACCATGATTCAAAGAGCAAGTTCCCTCAAAATCAAAGTCCCTACTTGCATAATTTTCAACACTGTTTGTATAAGGTCTCCAGCTTTCCAAGTGTACTAGGGTGTGCCTGGTCTGCTGTTGTTGCCGTTCACTTAACACCTTCCTTAAAGAGTTTTTTCACATGCTGTCAGCTCCTAGGAAACTCTGGTAAGCAATCTATGCACGCAAGACTGCCTTCTTCTGGTTTTATCTTCCCTTACATTGCACGTCAGAGACATCTGCAAGGAAACAAGATCCTGGCTGTTCTTGCTGCTTCTTCCTCATGTTCCAGGTCCGATGCCATCACCACAGCAACCCAGTATGTTGTCACGGATGGCAGAACAGAGAGCGGGCACTGCCCGTAGTTAGAAAAAAACAGCAGGAAGTGCCTGGTTTGAACGTGTGCTTGTAACTGCAACCCAGCAAATAGTCAACAAGGAAACCTGGAGCAGAATATTGTCTTACTGGAATGCTGTGCATGGGGAGTAGGTAGGCTTTTTCACATTTCCAGTGTGTTAATGGCAGAAGGACTCAGTTCCCTCTAAATGGTATAAAAATTCCGTGATCCTCATCTGAGAGAATCTGTAATGTACCTTATTTTGTGCATTTACTTTTTCTTGTGCCCTATATAGTACAGCTGTTAGCACCAGTGGACAGACAAACGTTGCCCTGCCCTGTAGACGATGATAAAAGCTGGGTGAAGGTCTCATTGTAAGCAACTCACAGAACTACTAGGTTGGAGGGGACCTCTGGAGGACACTTGGTCCAACCTCCTGCTCAAGGTAGACCAAATTGGATAAGGTTGTTGAGGGTCTCCTCAAGTTTTGAGAATTCCCGAGGGTGGCAATTTCTCTATGCAATCTGTTTGCAGATTTCCATTTACAAATGGATCTGCACATTTGCCACAAAGGCCGGCTTCCACAGGTTCATTCACTTTTATAACTTAATGAACACGAGGGTTTGTGCATTTCCCACAAACTTCTCTCCTCTTCCCCCACCTCCGAAAGAAAAGATGAAATTGTACAAATATTTATAAGAGAAACTTGGAAAGGTGAAGGAGAGGTGAGAATACCGGGCAGGGGCAGCAATTGCCAATAGCAAAAAATCTAATTGTGTTTGTGAACACATCTAACAGCTTCTGCCCAGCTCTGATCATGACGTCTACTTACACGGTGTTAGGAAGTCTTAATCTGTGCTTTATTTTGCTCGATATGAGCAGCGAGCAAGGGAACATCCAGGGGCGGGTGGCATTTTGTACTCCAGCCCTCCTCACCTTCGGCCCAGGAGTGCAGTGGCTTTGAAAATGCAGTCCCGTAACTTAAACCAAACTGCCTGTCACTCAAGCCAGAATGGGATGGGTTTGGTCTTTAGTCAGTGGGCTCTAGTAGTCAGTAGTCTCTGTTGTTTGTGTTTCCAACTGAAAAGAGTGCAGCTGTAGTCAGCTGCTGTGTAGACAATCAATCGGTAACTCACAGGTTTCAAGCAGACTTCTTCTGCAGCCCTCTCAGATAAAATGTGTGTGCTTGCGGGGTGGAGGACAGAAAAACTCACTTCCCCTCTGTAAAGATGACTGAAGCCAGTCCTTAAAACACACCCAGAAAACATATTTTAAAAAGTATGTGAAATAGCTGCCACGTTTTTGTGCGGTACCCTGCTCCCCCAAAATAAGAAATTAGGGTGGTTGCTGATTGTTTGGCGGGTTTTTTTAAATGTTAAATGTTAATGCGGAGGAGCTTTCTGAGACATTATGATGGACAACCGGTGATGTATCCCTACTTGTCCATGACAAGACTTTTCATTTCTTACTCAGGTGCGCATGCAGTTCTGCTTCCAACACCATCTTGTCAAAGGTGCGCACATTTGTCTCCTCCCGGACCTTTTCCCGGACATGGAAGGACGCCCGAGCAACGGACCTGGCATTTTCTATTACAGTCTTCTTCTCCTTGAAGATCTGCTCGCTCCTCTCCAGCTTTCTCTCTATAGACAGGAGGATCTCCCTGCGCCGTAAGTCCTCATACTGCTCCACCTTTTGCTTGTTCATCTTCTGCACTTTCTCTTTCTCCAGACGGCTCAAGACCACCTTGCGGGCTTTTTCTTGAACAGCCTCTTCGGCCGCCTGGGCAGCATGCTGGAGCTTTCTCTCTGTCTCTCTAGCCAGGGCCTCCAAGTGCTCCTTCTGCTCTCTTTCCTTCTTCTCTGCTGCCAGTTTGGCTCTCTGGATCTGCATGTCCTCCCGCCTGGCCTTCTCCCTCAGCTCCTGGTTCCTCTTCTCCACTAGCTGCTCGTAGTTCTCCTGGGCCTTGGTCAAGCTCATCTCCAGGGAGGCCTTCAGCATTTTCTTCTCTTCTGCCTCTTGCTTGGCCAGTTCTTTGACCAAGGCCTCATGTTTCAGCTTCTCTGCTTGGTTGAGCAGTTTCTTCTCCTTCTGCAGCTGCACCTCCTTCTTCAGCCTCTTCTGCGCGGCCATGGACAGCTTCTCTTGCAGGAGCTGCTCTTCTCGCTCCCGGAGCTCCCTCTCACCCTCCTCCTTCGCCTTCAGGCTGTGCTCTTGATGGAGCTTCTTCTGCTTGTCCTCCTGGACGGCCCTCTCCAGCCTCTCCCTCCGCAGCCGCTCCTGCTTCTCCGCCTGCTCCCGCCACCTCTCCTCGCACACCAGGCGCTGCCTCTGCCTCAGCAGGGCGGCCTCCTCCTGCTCCCGGCTCAGCCTCCCGCGACGCTTCTCCACCTGGCTCTCCCAGAGCCGCTGGCCCTGCAGGAGGGCCCTCTGCTTCTCCTTCTCCTCGCGCTCCCTGCGCCGCTCGGCCAGGCGCCGCTGGCTGTCCCACTGCAGGTGAGCCGCCTGCCGCTGCTCCCGCAGCAGGCTGGCCTCCTGGTGCTTGGCGATCATCAGCGCCGCGATCTTCTTGTCCCTCTCGGGCACCTCCGAGAGCCCTTTCCTCCTCTTCACCTCCCGGACGATCCTCTCCACGCGCTGGGCGGTCTGCGGCGAGTGGCTCAGGTCGCCCAGGCTGAAGCTGCGCCCCAGCGGGGACGCGCCGGCGGGGGGGGCTCGGCTGCGGCCCCCGCCGTGAGCCCCGCGCTCCCGCGGGCTGTCCCCGCTGTAGGAGGACGAGGCCCCCGACTCCGACGAGGTCTTGCCCCAGGGGCCCTCGCGGCGCTTCTGCAGCGAGTCCAGCGAGTGGCTCTTGCCCGCGGCTCGGCCCGCGGCTCGGGGGCGCTGCCCGCGGGCGGCGGGCGAGGGCGGGCGGCTGCCCAGCGGCGCGAGGATCCTCCTCTTCTCCTCCCGGACGATCCTCTCCCGCTCCTCCCGGCACTGCTGCAGCTTGCGGCGCCTCTCCCGCTCGTAGGCCTCGTAGAGCCCGGCCGCGACCCGCATGGAGCGCCCGGGGGCTTCGCGCAGCAGCTCGGCGAGCGGCCGCGGCAGCAGCTCCACGGGGCGCACGGCGCAGCGGGCGCAGGCTTCGAGCGAGCGCGGGCTGGTCAGCACGTACCGGCTGCCCTCGGCCGCCGCGCAGTCGAAGTTGTACAGGTCCAGGTGCAGCAGCGGCGACTGCTCCCCGGGGCGGGCGGGCTCCGCCGCCGCCGCTCCCCCGCCGGGCGCCGGGCAGGGCGGCGGGGGCGGCTCGGCCGGCGGCTCCACCATGGCTCAGCCTGCGGGGGAGACGGCGGTGAGCGGGGGTAGCGCGGGGGACGGGAGGTACCGGGGGGGGGGCGTTAGGGATGATGGGGAGGGGGCTCTGGGGTGAGGCGGGCGCATTCGGGCCCCGCAGCGCGTTTGGCGTCTGCCGGGGGGGCGTCCGGGCCTCGAACGAGGGCGCCCGCGGTGCCCGGGCCCGGCTCGGCGGGGTCGAGCCGCGGACGGGAGCGCCCGGGATGCGGACGAGGATGGGGATGCGCGATGCGCGGGCGGCGGCGGGTGCGGGACCGGGACCTCCCCCCGCGGCACTCACCGGGCGGGCGCTTCGTCTCGGTGCCGGCAGCCTCGGGGATCAGGCGGGCGGCGGCTCCTCCATGGCCCCGCGCGGCGCCCCCGGCTCCGGGGCGGCCGCCCGCAGGCTGCGGCGCTGCCCGCTGCGCCCCGAGCCGCCCCGCAGCCCCGGGCAGCGCCGCGGCCGGGAGGGGAGGGGACCGCCCCCCGCCCCCCGCCCCCCGCCAGGGGCCGGGCTGCGGCGGGGAACGCCCGGCCCTGCGGGCCCCTCCAGCCCCGTGTGCGCATCCCTCCATCCTTGGGCGCATCCCTCCGTCCCTGTGCGCGCATCCCTCCATCCTTGGGCGCAAACCCTCCATCCTTGTGTGCATCTCTGTGTCCTCATCCTTCCACCCCTCTGTGCGCATCCCTCCGTCCCTGTATGTGCATCCCTCCATTCCTGTGCTCATCCTTCCATCCCTTTGTGCACATCCTCCTGTCCCTGTGTGTGCATCCTCCATCTCTGTGCATGCATCCCTCCGTCCCTGTGTGCGTATCCCTCCATCTCTGTGTGCTTATCCCTCCATCCTTGTGTGCATCCCTCCATCTCTGTGTGCTCATCCCTCCATCCCAGAGTGCTCATCCCTGCATCCTTTGGTGCACCTGCCCCTCCATGCACACCTCCTTCCCTGCAGACCTTCCCCACAAAAGCAGCACTCTGTGCCCTCTGTTTTGCATCATGCCCACACACAAGGCAAGCCCATACAAATTTACAATTAATATAAGTAAAGATAAGAGGGGTGTAAGAGGGAGGAGGAGATGCTAACCCAGTTTTACAGATGGCAAACTGAGACACAGAGAGCTGAAGGTGCCCGCCTTGGGCTCCTTAGGGAATTCATGCACAGTTCTCAAATTTCAGTATAAAGCAGTTTCCAGCTGTGAAACCCTATACCCTTTAGTGCTAATGCAAGCTGTCGCTTGCAGCAGGAATGTGTCAGGACTGACAAGGGGAGAGCAGTGGTGTTCTAGGCAATACAGTAGACCTTTGCAGGTACCCTCTTTGAACATGCTAGCTGCAGTTACTTTGATAGATCTCCAGTTTCTACAGGGATCCGGGGCTCAATAGCCATAGCAGGGTTGAGGAGTGCCCTGTTACACAAACACTGTTCAAGGGAGATTGTTGCTGGCTGTGGAGCTGCAGAACATCTGTGCCCCTTAGTGGTGCAACTCTTATTTTGTCAGGCAGAGGACAGTAGTAGCAAATGCACCATCAGCTACTGTGTAACAGCTTCAGAGCTTTTCAGCAATTTCTCACTTCTACAGGCCCAGCTCAAGTCTTCTTTGCTTTAATATGGAAGGACATGGCGCTTGCTAAAGGACTTCCAGGATGGCCCAGGACAAGGATACAGAGCACAGAAAGACCCAAGAAAGGCCTAGAGAGTCCTTGGGAGAAAGCTGAAGAGCTGCAGGTTGGTTGTGGTTTCAAATTGTACAAACAAAGACTTTGAACGGTGCTCATCCCTCTGCTGATGAATGCACGTAGTAACGATGCATCCACAGCGAGTGGGAAAACTCCACCAATAAATCATATTGACTAATCTGATCTCATTCATTCATCATCATCATAGTCTGCAGGGGATGATTATAAAGCATGGTAATTAGTTATATGAAAACTCCTCAGCTCTCTGCTCTCTGAAGTGCCCAGCTCACTGGCTGTTGGGGCTAACCATTAATACCAGCTGCCGCGCCGTAGCTGTCAATCCGTAGCTGTGCTCCCTGCTCATGGAATATATTAAACTGGTAAGCGTATTTGCCAGGTAAGGTGTGAGCTGCCTGGGGCTTTTGGCAGGTTGCTGCTTCAGCCTCTGGAGCTGTATTCTCTGTATTTGGGCCTTGACCTTTCAGATTTCCCTGTGGATCTTTAAGACTCCCATAAGTGGTCCCCCAGATACAATCAGAAGGAGATTTCTCAGTAGATTTTAGAAGCAGCTGGATATGACTTTAGGAAACATTAACTCACACTATCCAAACATGGAGTCATATCCCTACCTCATAGAGATTGAAAGAGATTCGGGATAGGGCAGGAGTAGTTCTCTGGAGGACCTGAGGACCTCTGCTAGTGAGTCATTTTCCCCCATACAATTATAAAACCTAATTCTCTGTTGGCTAGAAATGTCTAGAAATATATGCACTCTGGCAGAGCAGTACTATAAGGTTACGCTCCTGCTTTAATAAACATTTTCCTTCTTTGCATTGCTGTTAATGATAGCAAGAGAAGCAGGGCAGTGGAAAATTTGGACTACAGATTGTGGGAGTGGAAATACTTTAATCACTTCAACAAATTCTTCTGTATGCTCTTCAATGCACATGTATTAATTACTTTATTCCTATACAACTTTAAAACTGGCCTTACCCACGTTTTTCCCTGCTCTCCTTATGAGAAGTATTTCACAACCTACTAGAGCTCATTGGTAAATTGTTATTAATTTCAGCTTCAGTTTTTCCTGGGTTTTTTTTGTTTCGTTGTTTTTTTTTCTTCTCTACTGAGTAATTTGCCCTCCCTCCAGCTTGGGTTTATGCCTTATAAATGTTTGTAAACTGTTTCCATATCCCCTTAGAGCCAAGGAAAACATAATGTCTTCACAACTCCCTGTAGCTGCACAACAAGCTATCACCTTTCTTCTGGCCTCCTCCTGGTGCGTCAGGCTCTCCCAGTAGCTGCTGCCCTGAACAGAGCAATGTGCTCCTGCCTAGCACTTACCTCCTTCCTCCTCTCTTGCAACTCCTCATGTCCCCTTCTCTAATTTGTCAGCTCTCCTAAGGTTTTGTCAACACAGTTTGACTTTCCAGAATTGTTCCTGCCTCTGCCACAGTGAATGTTAGTTGGTCAATTATTTATTTCCTCCTTGCTAAATAACTTTGGTTTTACAGGTTGAATCCTGTCTCTGTCTAGTTTGCAATTTCTACTCTTTCTTCCTCAGGCTGTGTTTACGCTGTTGTTGGGTGGACCCTGACCTAGCTATTGCATAGCTTCTCCAGCGCTCAGCCTACTCTCTCCTGTTTAGAGTCCTCCTGCTTCTGCATCAGAATATTCCTGCTCTTTCCTGAGCCCTGGGGATGGGGGAAGGTGACAGTCCTGGAGAGAAGTGTGTGCAGCCCTCTGACATAGTTTTTAGGCTACAGGCCGCTGGTATCTCCCAGGCACAGGGTCTTTCGCTTTCTAACTGCTGGTGGAGCACAGGCACCCAGCACCTTCCTGAGCATGTCCCTTCCCTGCCTGGAGGCAGCTCCTGCACCCCTCCCAGACATACCAGAGCCTTTCCAGCACAGCTTTCCTCTGTCAGCTGGATCATTTAAGAACTAGTTTAAAAGTTTAGTGAGGCACTGAGTCTAAGGTCTTACTGATCCCCATCCCCATGATACCCTTAGTCCCTTCCCTGTAAACAGCCCCCTATGACATGCCATAATCCTTTGTTTACACCCCTGCAGTCCCTCCACCCAAGTGATTTTGCAGCCCACCCTGAGCTAAGGGTGAACATGAAGTCTCAAGAGACTTTACATGCTGGGCTTGCCTGATAGCCAAGGACTGAAACCCAGCATGCTGAAAGAAGGAATCTCACCAAGAGGACACAATGAGGAAGGGGATAAGATAAAGATGATCAGAGGCTTCTGAAGACACAAAGAAATGCATACGAGAGTGGGTATGCTAATAAGTTCCCAGAAAAATAATGGGCATGTAAGAGTTTAATCAGCGTTTCCCAGAATCTATGAGTATGTATGTTTAACTAGTATAAGAGTCATGTAAGCAGTCTCAATCATTGAACACACTAGGTGGATTACCTCATGTGTACCCTGGCACTGTTTATTAAAGGAATACCTGCTTAATAATCAAATTGGCATTGATAATTGAGTTTGGCTTTCCACGCCATCAATATCACAATGCAAGTGTAGCAACCTGACAAAAGCTAAAGTCCTCCTCTGGGACATTTCATTCTTGACTCCTTTTATCCATTCCCATGCTTTGCCTTTTGCTTTTGTCATTCCCTGCTTCTGCTTTGTCCGCAGCCCTGGGACGGTCTGCCTTTTCCATCCTCCACAGGCAGCAGGATGGGCATTTGTTTTCTTACTTCTGCTGCCACAGATTGCCTGCCCAGGAGAAGCAGGCAAAGACTCCCTCCTCCCCTGAGTTGCAGGCACTGTTCTGACAAGCTCTTCCAGCGACTGCACAGCACCCTGAGTGACTTTAAAGTAGCTGCCCAAAGCCAAGCCACCATCCCCATTGCTCACAGCCCAGAGGCTCTGCTTAATGTTGTCATCTGTGGCTGGGCCTCAGCCACTTCATGAGAGTCTCTAGGGAAATGGAGCTTCTGTCTGGGGCAGATGTGCAGGGTCAGGAAGCAGAGAAGAGATGAGGAGCAAGGAGGTAGCTGGAGATGGTGACATATGTCAATGGACAACGCAGAGGGCTACTGCCAGAAGCAAAATGTTTGGCAGCCGCTGGGGATAGACTTGCACTACAAATACTACATTCTTCACTCTAATTTAAAGCTGGAGGACAAGCACGTGAACTGTGCCGATGGTGAGTTTTTTGTGTTCATCATGCCTCGTGGCACTAATGGCGTTTGCTGTTTGGTGTCTCATCAGAACCATTTGGTCCTCAGTAATGAAGATGTTTCATTAGTCCCTAGCTGAAAGGATCTCCAGACAGTTGGCACTCTCTGTATTAAGGGCTGGCAGCTGTGTTGCTGCACGGATGCTTTCTTGGGGTCTTGCTGAAGAGCTCTTCACTTGGCTTTGTGCAAGTTTGACACATCTGCAGTAGTCTTTATATTTGGGGTAAACCTATGCAGATACCAGGGCTGTCTGAAAAAATATCGTAGGCTGGCAGAGAGAAATTTGAAAATTAAGGAAAAAAAAACTTGTGACTGAATATTTCCGTGGAAACAAGTGTAGATGTGAGACTAGATTGTGGTTGCTTTGGGGATACTCGTATTCTGTTGTCATTGGTTATTTTTGAGAAATTAGAATACTGGGTTATTTTGGCCAAAATCAAATCTGAGATGCAGCTGCTGAACCCCACACACTCAGTTCTCCTGGTTAGGCTTGGCTTGTTATGGGGAGCTTGTGGGTTGTGAGCGAGTTATTGAGCCCTTGTACACAGTGAATCACGGAAGACAGTTATGGTCCCAGGGTTACAGAGCAAACTTAAGACGAGGTAAGCAAATACATGAAACAATTGAAAATTAGTATGAGGAAGTCTTTGTTATATGAAACGTGAGTATGCCATCGGAGTGACCTGTGCAGGACTACAAACTACATCTGCATGAGCTACTGTCCATATACAAATAGTGCAGTGACCCAGAATCATCTCTAATAAGCAAGTGACATTGAATGTAAACTCAACAGGAAGATTGCATGCTAACTCTAGTTGCATTTTAAAGCTCAAGCTGAAAAGCAATTACGTTCTATTCATTTACTTGAAAACTGTTGGTTTTGAGCAAATGATCAGTCTTGCATGCTGCTTCACTTTCCAAGCTGTGCTAGTTATTCTAGCACAGCCTGGAAATCACAACATGAAGTTATTGGAGAACAGTGGGAAATGTGGCATTGCTGGTGATACTCTTCAGGGGGACTGAAATGCAAAGTGTAATCAAACAGAATAAACTGTTATATTAAGAATGCAGATTTAAAATTATTTTAGTTTTAACTAATCTGGGATGTTTATTAGCTGAACAGTAAGAGATTCTTTCTCTTCTTGTATGATTTCTATCTTGACTGTGACATAGATTTTATCAGTTAGGTATTTTTAGGAGAACTGCAGAAATCTCACACCACTCCTCCTTCATCTGTCAGAAGCTGCACCAAAACATAGTTTTCCATGGTAGAGTATTTAATGCTCCAGTCTAAATTTGAGCTATTTTGCATTCCTAGGTTGTACTTGGTCTTGCCCAATGGTTCTGTGCCAAGGAGCTCGCAGACAGAAGGAAGAGATTCGCTGTTTTCTTCTGCTCTCATCTGGGAGTTAAGTGCACCAGAGGGCATGAGAGAGGGGTCAGGAGTTGGAAACTGGACCCTTCCTCTCTTTGTTTGCCATACTTGCATGCATATGGAGTGTAAAAGAGGTATTTGGGGTCTTTGCACTCAGCCTGCATTGGTGCACATCACGGCCTGAGGAGAAAGGCAAAGAAACCTTAAGCCCATAATGCCTGCCTCCTGAATTCAGGAGAATTGAAAGACAGATATCACACTCGTGGAGGCAGAGTGTTCACACACAGGCAGAGTCTCATCATCCACCCATGAAGCCGGCAACACAGTCACCCAGGGCTGAGTTACCTCTGCTGTTTTAACACTGTTTAACAATAACCTGAGCTACTGAGTCTGCCATAACTACAGACAACCCCCATGATGAATAATTCTGTTTGATTACAGGCTAATGTCTGCAGCTGAAACCTACTACTTACAATGATAGGATTACACTTCAGTTCCTCAAAAATATATCTATATATGTATGTTTAGGCTTTGAAGGGGATAAACTCTATTATTCATCTACAGCAAGAGCTGGGGATTCCTAGTTTCTTCGGCATCAAAAAGCATCCATGCTGAACCCTGGAGGGCATACCAGTTCCAGTGCAGTTCAGATCCTGTCATCTGAAGCCCATGTCATCAAAACCTCCCCAGGAAGGGAAACAGTTTTACCTGAAGAGTGAGAGACTGCAGCTGGAGACAGTGCCAAATAGATTTTTCTTTTCTGTTGGACTGGTATCTGTGAATAAAGCCAGCTGGAAGACTGTTGCAAGGAAATCTTCCTAACTCTGATCATATTTGCAATCAGTTTTTATGCCAGATGTTGCCTCAGAAGATAGGAAAGTCAGCATTTTTAACATGCAGCTTTGCAACTTGAAAAGGGATGAGATTTTGTAGAAAGGAAAGAAAATAAATATTTACTGCTTTCCCTGAGGTGTACAGAGTCACTGTATGCAGCCAAACAGTGCAGCATCACATGGAAAGAGTGGATGGGAATCCAAAAAGTTAACAAATATCCCATAAGAAAAACCTAGTGCGTAATAGAAAGGTTTTTACAGCTACCCTTCATTTTGAAGAAGAGTAAGTCAAGAGATGCCTGACTTCCTTAATGTGAGAATGAGAGGAGAACCCAAGAGTAAGTTGGACTGCTTTTTATAGAAGAACATGAAACATGAAGTTCTTATTGAAAAGACAGAATGGTTGAGGACAATGGCTGTTAGACAGGAACAGGTTCAGTTCTTGGCTTTGTCACTTTTTTTACTTAAATAAATGCTGTGACATGGTATCTTTGGGGATCTAGGCCTCCTTCTTCCATCTTTGAAGAGGAATAATGGCACTTTCCCTAAGTGGTGTATAGCCAATGTAATAATGAAGCTGTATATTAAATATATTAGCTAAATTTGGCAGCAGGAAGATCTCAAGATGGTTGGAAGGCAATTTAAATTAATCACAGGATTTTACGGTGAAGGAGATGTTGTCCTTCAGCCTCTTTGAAACAGAATCCTTCAGACAAGCAAAATGGGATTCCCTGAACCTCTTTATAGAGGCAATGATAGAGCTACTGTATCACTGAGCATATACTAAGGGGGTAGGGTGGGTATTTTCCCACAACAATTTTGTAGAAGTGGCATTTCATATATATATATATGTACATAAGTCAGATTCTGCAGTTTCTCTACTTACACCAACAGTTTCACTGGACTGAGTAATTTGGATTTTCTTGTGCCTTTTTTTTTTCCTGGCTTTTTAGCATAGCGTAGGGATGGGACTCATGAGATGGTGCTGGACAGGCTGGTACAGGTCCATGGCACTGTAGAACACCATGCTGAGATATCTGTGTGGGATGACTGCTGTACAAAGCTGCTTAACCCAGGCGGTTCATTCTGCTGGGATCTGTGTGCATCTCTCCTGGGTAAGGGATGGGGGCCAATTGCAGGGTGACTCTGAGTTATCCAGAAGAAGCAAATGCCAAGGAGGCCAACGTGATCTTCTGGTTTATTGTCAAAGTGTTTCTGGTAGAGATGAGGGAGTAAGTACAACACTGGTTTGCTAAGTATGGAGGAGACCCTGTCCTGAATGCTGCGTGTTATTCCAGCGTTAGGAAATCCTGCAGGCAGAACTCCAGTGTTAAGACTAAATGAAGTTGTAGAAAACAGGGCTAGTTAGGATGATCAGTAAACCTGTAAACCAGCCTTACAACAGAACACTAAAAATCTTCAATATTTGAGCCTGTAAAATGAAATTTGAGATAGGTTGTGGCAGATCTTTAAAAATATGCAAGAGACCAGTCAACTTGCTCAGCTAGTGCCATCAACGTATCCTGCATTTTGCTATGCTGACCCAGAGGCATGCCACAGTCAACCTCAGAAACGGAGGCTTTGAAGAAGCCGCTCCTGTGAAAACTGGTGTGGTTTAGTTGTTGACTTCAACATAAGCAAGACCTACAGGAAACTCCCTTTTCCTGGCTCTGAACATTTAGTCCTTAAGTGAAGTGGAATTAATACCATTGTGCTGTGTGGCTTGAATCTAGCACAACTGGAGCAGAAGTCAATTTGCTGTGTTTGAAAGAAAATTAATTAAAGCCTCGTTTGTTTCCCTCAGAGAGAAAAGCTCTGGGTAGTTTCCAGGAGATTTTTTTTTTTTTTTTCTGAGCTCCTTTGGTACACGCCTATACGTAGAGAACAAATGATGTACAACTTCAAGTCCCAAATGCCTATAAGCTCCAGGCTGTGAGCTGGGTCTTCTGTCTCCCACGATGGCGTGACAGCCCCAGTGGCTGCTCCACAACTGTGTGCTGCACTTCAAGTCACAGAAAGGGAAATAATCTCAGCACAGTCAACACTGGCGGTACTCCAAGAAGGGAAGTGCCATGGCAGGGATGATGCTCATAGTCTGCCTTAGCCTCACCTGTCCTTCATCAGCAGGCTATGAACTGCACATAGAAGGCTACAGGGATTTAGAAATGAGGGGCTCACCATCATCCACTCTGCTTCTGAAGTGCTCCAGCAAGGTGGGAGGGTGCATTGTGTGCCAAGATTTCCGTTTTACTGTTGTTTTTCTCATGTTACTTCAGTAGTCTTTTGGAGATGAGTTTCTCTGTTTACATCTGCTCTGAATACTAATAAGTGAGTAATGGCCTGCTAAACATGAAAAATGTACGTGGGTTCCAGTGATCCTGGAAGTGTAACAGGAGGCTGGCAGAACAGGAGATGTGTGGCAAAGGGAATGGGAGAAAACAAAGCAAAACAGGAGAGGTAAACCATACAAGGGGCTAACGGGTTGTGGAGATTTCAGAAGCACTTAAAAACTGATTTACTGCTGCAGAAATCTCACTTCAAACAAATTGCCATTGAAGAGGCCATATAGGTGTTATCACCAAGAAGGCAAAGAGGCAACAGTGTGTGTGGCTGTCATGTACACCCAAACAGAAGATGCCACTTGCTAAAATCATGCCTGGCATGCTGCCAACTCTGAGGATCAAAAGGCATCTCTGGTATGATGCCACCTACCTGCTTTCTCCCTAGAATCCTGGCATGGGGGATTGATGGAAGCAGCCAAAGGTGAGTATTTCACCTGTATCTTACTACTAAGAATTTCAGAGGTGTCTCACTAAGCAGAAAAGGTTTATGAGGTAATGCTTTGAAGCCAAAAAGTCTTTGGTGACTGAGCCGGGTGCTGAAGGGTCCTTATGACAGGTTGTTCTTGGAGTGAAGCTGCCTTGGGCTTTGGTCTTGCTGGCTTGGCCGCTCTGCTGAAGAGGGAGCAAATGGCATGGAGCAGGTACAGCACTTCCTCCTTCTCTGGAGGAGTATGTAGCAATGAAGAGGAAGATGTTACACAGGAAGGTAACATTATCAAGGCTCGTGGGCAAAGATGAGTTGCACCACAGCCTAAGGTAATGTTATCTCTTAGGTTGTTTTTCCTCCTGTCATAGTGCTTAGACTGTCAGGAGACCTCTCCAAGCTGAGCACTACAATCAGGAATTGTATTTTATCTGTGGCTTCTCTCTCAGAAGGGAAATTAACTCAAAATTGGAGTTGTGTTAGATATGTGGCACCTGGACAGGTATCGATAACCATTTACATTCATCATGGGATGGAAGTGATGTGGGCAGGTGCGTGTTTGAGGGTGAAAGGTACCATTTGATATCATAAGAACGTGAAGGGCTTTCAGCATGTTGAAGGGGAGGGTAAGAATTAATGAGTGGCATTAAAAATATGTTTCTTTTATATGAATAATCCAGTGGCAGGTCTGAATCTGGAGGGCAGCAACTGTCCCTAGGTGGGGGGGGAAGAGTGGACTACCAAGGTGTGCAGAATAGTGTGCATTCACTGCTTTAGGAACGATGCTTTGTATTGTTGTAAAACAGGTATTCTCCACAGGGCATGAGCAACCCAGCCTCCCTCATCATCCCACTGCTGTGGGTTTGTCTTGGGGACAAGGGCAAAACATGGCGTCGGGTGCCCCACCGCCCCTACATACAGGGTGTCCTCTTCCCCTGACCCCTGCCAGTGGGTCACAGCCCACCCTAATGCCCATTGGCGTCTCTGCCAGGAAGGAGCATATTGAAGGGCTTGTGTGATAGTCATGCTGCTTCTGCAGAATAAAAGCAACATCCATAGCCACTGGATGAGAAATTAATTGTTTGATCAGATGGGGCTGCACAAAATAAATGTGCTTCAGCCTTCTGGTGAAGTTCAGCAGCTTTCATGCTTTAAAGTTTATGCTATCCGAAATTAATATGTTTCAATGATTTATTTATTTTAATTTCCATTTAAGAAACCTGAAAGGCTTTGAACATCAGAAAACTGTGCCAAAATACCTGGGTTGTGACTGTAAGCTTTTCACTTGGGGTAGAGGTGCTCTGGTGGTGGCAGCTCCTGATCTTCCTTTATTGACACATGTAATAAAGGGAAAATATTCAGAACGTGGAGCCTACGAAGGAAAAATTGAACCAGTAGGTCACGGGTATGGGGCTGTGAAAAAGGAAGTATGTGTTTTAGGAGCAGTTCGTAGTAGTGTCTACTTCCTCTGAAGCATCAGCTATTGGCTGATACTGGCAATAGGATATTGCATTAGACAGATTAGGGGTCTGATGCAGGATGGCAGATCCTATGTGGAAGTCATCAGTTAATGATTATGCAATTCTTTGGACATATAAGGTAATCTGTAAATGCTGGTTTCTGTGATTCCACAATGAACAAAACCCAAGCATGTCACATTAATGTATCTATTGTGATAGGCCCCAAAGGAAGAAGCATAGTCATTTTTATTATGGATAGGTATGAATGAGAATCAATGAGAAAGAGTATAGCATAGAAATGAAAAAGTAGCTCAAAATAGTGAAAAACATTACCTGTTTGAACCCAAAAATGTGAACCAGCCCTGAGCGAGAGGCCATTTTAGTGAGGATTTCCTAGGAGTTGCATCTTTCTGTGTGTGTTAACTCAGCGGAGGGAGTAGCGTGGCAGCCTCCTCACAGCTCTTTTGTTTTAGAGCTGTGTGGGTTTCTGAACTTCCCCTCCAAGTCCGGGGGAGCTGCATCAACAGGTCAAACCAGAGCAAAATGTGAAATTGGAAGGGACAGAGTGAAAAAAATGGCTTGTGCCCAAGATGTCACAAAAAGACCAGCTACGTAAATTGGCAGGTTTGTGTATGGCTCCAGCTCCCACTCTTCCTTCCTGCCTTCAGGCAGGTTTTCCAGAAGACCATGTGTGTTTTTCCTGCTTTTGGTTTTGAAGTGCTTACAGGGGGAGTAGGGAATGTTTTTGTCATGTACTGTATTCATGTCTTGCATCCAATCAAGTGATGTTAAACTGTTTTTATAGCATATTATGGGTTCTTTACTATAGATGATCACTGCACTATTGCAGAAAAACAGGAAAAGTAAACTTCCTTCCACCTTTCCAACAGAGCTACACATACTTCCCCCGCTGTATAAGAGGGAAAAGAGCTCACTCTCCATAGCAAATTATTAATAATGCAGCAGATCTGTGGAAGGTGTTAACTCAAGAAGAGAAAGGAAAGTAAAGAGAGAAGTCCCTCTTGATTCCCTGTATGCTCTGTTGGATACGGAAAAGTTGTCCTGAGAGAGGCCATAAATAGCAGATCATAGAATCATAGAATAGTTTGGGTTGGAACGGACCTTAAAGATCACCCAGTTCCAACCCCCTCCCATGGGCAGGGACATCCCACAAGATCAGGCTGCCCAAGGCCCCATCCAACCTGGCCTTGAACACCTCCAGGAATGGGGAAGCCACAACTTCCCTCGGCAACCTCTGCCATTGCCTCACCACCCTCATAGTGAAGAAACTCTTCTTTACATCTAGTCTAAATCTGCCCCTTTCCAGTTTATACCCATTGCCCCTCGTCCTATCACTATAAGCCTCTGTAAACAGTCCCTCTCCAGCTTTCTTGTAGCCCCTTCAGGTACTAGAAGGTCTCTATAAGATCTTCTTTGAGCCTACTCTTCTCCAGGCTGAACAACCCCAACTCTCTCAGCCTGTCCTTTTATGGGAGGTGATCCAGCCCTCCGATCATCTTTGTAGCCCTGCTCTGGACCCATTCCAACAGCTCCATATTCTTCTTATGTTGAGGATTCCAGAACTGGACACAATACTCCAGATGAGATCTCACAAGAGAGGATTAGAGGGGCAGAATCACCTCCCTCGCCCTGCTGGCCACGCTTTTTTTGATGCAGCCCAGGATACGGTTGGCCTTCTGGGCTGTGAGCGCACATTGCCAGCTCATGTCGAGCTTCTCATCAATCAGCACCCCCAAGTCCTTCTCCACAGGGTTGCTCTCACTTACATCATCCTCCATCCTGTATTGAAACTGTGGATTGCCCTGACCCAAGTGTAGCACCTTGCACTTGGCTTTGTTGAACCTCATGAGGTTCTCACAGGCCCACTTCTCCAGCCTGTCCAGGTCCCTCTGGATGACATCCTGTCCTTCTGGTGTCGCAATTGTACCACTCAGCTTGGTGTCATCAAACTTGCTGAGGATGCACGCAATCCCACTGTCTTTATCTTTGATGAAGATACTAAACAGCAGTTGTCCCAACACGGACCAGATGAAGAAAGAGGAGGTGGCAGTAAGGTGTGAAATTGTCCCCTACACTTGCAGGCTCTTCTGTGACCTCCAACAATGGCTCAGCAATGGACCTTCCAGATAACAACCTGTCTCTGCTGGTGCTGAGCAGCAGGACAAAGCAAGGCACAGGCTGTGTTTCCACAGGAGTGGCTGGGAGGGGAGCTGAGGGGGCTGCCAGCAGGAAGGCAGAGGACAGGCGGCAAGGAAAGGGCTGGCAGATGGACATCTTCTGAAAGAGCAGCTGCTGAGGGGGTGCTCAGCACGGCTCCTGTGCCATCACCATGGGATATGCCATTGGAGAGTTCTGGTAGGGTTCACAGCAGCACTGAAGGTGATGGGCATGTCCCTGGGAGATCATAGAATAGAATCATAGAATTACTAGGTTGGAAAAGACCTCTTAGGTCATCGAGTCCAAACATTCCTATCTGCCACTAAACCATGTCCCTGAGCACCTCATCCACCCAGCTCTTAAATACCTCCAGGGATAGTGACTCAACCACCTCCCTGGGCAGCCTGTTCCAGTGCCCAACGACCCTTTCTGTGAAAAACGTTTTTCCTGATATCCAGCCTGAACCTCCCCTGGTGCAGCTTGAGGCCATTCCCCCTTGTCCTGTCCCCTGTCACTTGGGAGAAGAGGCCAGCTCCCTACTCTCTCCAACCTTCTTTCAGGTAGTTGTAGAGAGAAATAAGGTCTCCCCTCAGTCTCCTCTTCTCCAGGCTAAACAACCCCAGCTCTCTCAGCCGCTTCTCATAAGACTCGTTCTCCAGCCCCTTCACCAGCTTTGTCACTCTTCTCTAGACTCACTCCAGAGCCTCAACATCCTTCTTGTGGTGAGGGGCCTAGAACTGAACACAGGATTTGAGGAGCAGTCTCACCAGTGCCGAGTACAGAGGGAGAATAACCTCCCTGGACCTGCTGGTCACACCGCTTCTGATCCAAGCCAAGATGCCACTGGCCTTCTTGGCCACCTGGGCACACTGCTGGCTCACGTTCAGTCTGCTGTCAATCAACACCCCCAGGTCCTTCTCCTGGCAGCTTTACAGCCAGACTTCTCCTAGTCTGTAGCACTGCATAGAGTTGTTGTGCCCCAAGTGCAGGACCCGGCACTTGGCCTTGTTAAACCTCATGCCATTGGACTCTGCCCAGCAGTCCAGCCTGTTCAGATCCCTTTGCAGAGCCTCCCTACCCTCCAGCAGATTGACACTTCCACCCAGCTTAGTGTTGTCCACGAACTTGCTAAGGGTGCACTCAATGCCTTCATCCAGGTCATTGATAAAGAGATTGAACAGGGCTGGACCCAGCACTGAGCCCTGGGGAACCCCACTTGTCACTGGCCTCCAGCTGGAGTTAACTCCATTTCCCACCACTCTCTGGGCCCGGCCATCCAACCAGTTTTCCACCCAGGAGAGTGTGCGCCTGTCCAGGCCAGAGGCTGACAGTTTCTCAAGCAGAATGCTGTGAGAAACTGTGTCAAAGGCTTTACTGAAGTCCAGGAAGATACATCCACAGCCTTTCCCTCATCCAGCAGGCGGGTCACTTTGTCACAGAAGGCATGCAGACCCCGCTGGGTTTACGGCACACGGGGAACGCTCGGCCCTTGCAGCTGGAGGACGGACCGTCCCCTCCTGCCGCCACGTGTCCCCTTTAAGACTGGCCCCGCCCCCTGGCCCGGACCCGGCGGGCGGGGCGGGGCGGGCGAGACGCCGGGGCGGCCGGGGCGAGCTGCTGCGACCTTCAGCCCCGGCGCCCCCTCGGCCGAGGGACGCGGAGTCTTTCGTCTCGGAGCGAGGGAGCGGGCCCGGCCTCCTTCCCCGCCTCACCCCGCTCCGCAGCGCCGACCCCGCGCGGGGGTCTCCCGGGTGCGAGGTCTCTGCGCCCGATGCTCCGCGGTGCGGGGTGGATCCCCGGGCTTTAAAAAAAAAACCGGTTTTTTTTTTTGTTTTGTTTTTTTTTTTTTTTTTTAAAAACCGGTGCGGGGAACCGGGCGCTCGGCGCCAGGAACTCGGCGTCCTCTTCGCTTTTCTTATTTCGCTTGTTTCGCTCCCCCCGGCGGCCGCGTTTACACGTGGGCCGAGCCCGGAGCGGAGCGAACCTGCCTGGAAACCTCCCCCGAGGAGCCGGAGACCGAAATAAAGCCCCGCCGGGTTTTTGGGGGAATGCGGAAGCGATGAGTGAGAAACAAAAAGCGGTAAGTGCTGTGAGCATCGCTGAAATGCGGCGAGACGCAAAGAAAAGAAGCCCCTAGAAGTATTTCTAATACATCTTCGCAGTGTTCTTTTAAACAGATTAATGCAATAGTTCCTAGTGGGCTTATTTTTGGAGATGGGCTTGATCTCGGTGACTTTACGGTGACACGGGTTTTGTTGGGTGGAAGGAGGTGAGAGGAAGCAAAACGTGTAAATTGAAAATATCCGGAATTCGTCTTTGGAGTGGTCAGGAGCTGAGCTGAGCTGATGGACAGAGAGGATTTTGCACTTGTCTGGTTGCGCTTCCTAGTGGCTTTTTGTGCGTGTTCCCATAAATGCTATTATGTAATGGTGCTCCTCTTGGCAGGAGTCTATTGTCGCTATAATTCCTGAGGTTTCTGGAGCAATGCAGCTTGTGCAGGAGTGTCCGAGTCAGAACAATGCGAAGAAAAGTTCTTAAGAGGAGGTTTTAACCTCTTTAATTTTTCATGGGGTAGGACTAAGCTCAAGACATCTGGATCTGTTCCAGAGTATCCATACTGTATTCCGTTGTTCAGCTTGTCTTTCTCTTCTCCTGGACTGCACTATAGATATCAGGCACCAGTTTGCTGTTTGCGTCCTGCATCAAAGCTGGAAAGGCATCACCTCTCCTTTAACGTAATGATTCTTTTATACTTCTGGGTTTTGTTGTTTTCTTCTTCCCTTTTCCCTCTGAATGGAAACAGAGGTGATATACTTATTTTCAGAGCACTTAAGCGTTGCTTAGAAAAAAATACTTGAGGTTAATGGGAAAGGGAACTCTTCCTAGTCTGCTCTCTAGTTAGAACTTGCCTGTATACATCAAAGGGAGGCAGAACACCTAAGCAGAGAGAGAATTTGCGTATTAAATGCCTGTGATCTAAGGTTCAGTGCTTCTGCGTCTGCAGTTTATCACTGATTTCATCCTCTGTCTTCTCTTCAGATGTCTGTTAAATCTCTTTGCAAGTCTGCCTCCTTTTCTTCTTTTTGTACCACACTATTTTTTGTGGGTATATTTCTATGCAGAGAGTATAAGTCTGTCCAGTATTGTAATCTAGTGGCCAGTTGTGGCACTGGCAGTTTTTACAGATCACGCTTCTGTCTTTTTGTAACTTACATGTTCTTTATGGTAAAGATTCTGTAAGCAAAATCTGGAATAGAAAATAACCTTTTTTTTTCTTATTTAGAGTTTTATCTGCCCTCCTAAACTGGCTTATTCTGTTATATAAATGGGTGTTTTATGGACCAGTAGAAAAGAGAGCACTGTCTGAAAGTAGGAATGTTTGTTTCTTTAAGAGGCCACCAGGATGAAAGAAATGTGCCTGAAAGACCTGCAACCTAATCTAACAGAGCTTTTAAAATTGAAGATGATTGTTATAGCTCTCTGATGTAGGACCTCATTGTAGAGCAGAGTAGCACCTGACAAGGGAGCCCTCAAGATGCTCTGAGACAAATAGTCATGAAAACCCAGGTGCCCTCATGCTCCTACTTAAAAGGTTTTTTTTAATATGCAGATGCTTCAGTAAAGTCCATGGTCTGGAAAAGTACTGATCTGGAGGCTGAAATTTCCAAACTGCTGTGTAAGAGACTTGGATTCTGTCGCCTTCTCTCTTTGTGTCATGCAACTTGACCATCTGTGGTCTTTGAGGACGGCCCAACTCCTAGAGTTGCTCGGTGCGCCATAGTTCTGCTGAAAGTTTCCAGACAGTTATCAGCAGAGTTTATATTTAGTGCAGCGTGTGAAGGTGGAATGAAATGGCTGCTTGAGCTCAGAAGCTGCCTGGGGAGCCACCAAGCGATAGTTAGTGAAGTCACTAAACGTGCATCCTGCCTGTAGTGTATTGATTTTGATGGGATTAGGTCTGTCCTGTGATCATGCTTGTTTTCAGCTATTTTATTCCTGCCTGGAGAATTGTTTCAGCTCTCAGAGCAGTCTGCAGTGGTCTTAACCTCACCTGCTCAGCTGTGCAACCTCTTAGCTGCAGACTTGGGTTTCTGTGTCTGCAGCCGTTCCTGTTGCGTCACTTCTCCTTTTTATCAGCGTACTTGCTTACTGTACTGCCCAAATATATCTCTTGCTTGTTCTGCTTTCCTGAGAAACCAGATTGAAGCTGCACCCAGACTCTGTGTCAGGCCGCTGCTGTCTTTTTTTGGTGCACTCTTGAAAGTTGCGTCTCTTCTTGGTAACCTGAGGTCCTCCTGGAGGAGCCCATTGCTTGCTGAAACCTGTGTGAAAGGTCAGTAGCTTGGAGGTCTTGCTCCAGTGTTTCCCAGCCTGCATCCTGTCATGCAGTCTGCCTGGTGCAAGGACTCCCTGCAGCTACTCTGCCCTCTGAGCCACTTGTCAGCTGCTATAACCAGATGATCGCAGCTGAGCAAGCTTAGCTGTGGGAGAGGTGATCTTTCACTGGCAGGGCTGGGCCCGATTGCCTGAAAGTCTGGAGCGGGGAGGAGAGGCAGCAGGGATTGAATTCTACTTTAGGACTATGTAAATAGAAACATGCAGGCGTTTCCTAGAACAGGAAAAGGGAAAACTTAACCCATACATAGCAAAGATATTCCCTCATAATGCGGTATCAGTTACAGTAGATTTCTCTTGCCAGAAATACAGTAGTCTGTAATTACGTTTATCCAGCCGTCACAGCAAGTGTCATGTCTTTAGAAATACCATTACACGTTTGATCTCTGTTATGAAGCTTTTGTGATTAGAAATTGATTTACTTCAGATGTAATGATTTAACCGCCAACACAGGAGTGTCTAAGAGCAGTCTGCAGTGGTCTTAACTCCTCAGCTGTGCAACTTAGTTGCAGACTTGGGGTTTCTGTGTCTGCAGCTGTTCCTACAGGAGTAGTAGTTAGGAACAGGTAGATCACTTCAATGAAGCACTCTGTCTTTACATGTCCTGTGTAATTCATCTGTAGTTATGCACACTGTTTTCCTTGACTCTGCTAGCAGGGTCCTTTGGGCAGCTGCAAAAATTGATTTTAAGTTTAACCAGTGGAAATGCTTCCTATGGATTTCAGGAAGTGAGCTTTTGTGTGTAGCAAGAAATATTTTCACCCACCGTTCATATGCTGTTTGTTTTGTTACTGAGCAGTGGCAGCTAGTGCTCTCTCACGGGAAGCTTAGTGTTCTTGCACAGCTTAGTGCAAACAGGGTATTTTCAGACTGAGCCGAGCATCCGGCGGAAGCCTAGCCTGTTGTTTGCTTGCTAATTTATTTTCAACTGATAATATTTTTGTGTGATAATTCAAGACAGTTTATGGAGGAAGCTCACGCTGTTGAAAAGCTGCAAGACAAGAAGTGAGAGGTATAGAACTACCTCTTCCCTACTGCTTCAGTTGTTCCCCTCCCCTGGCTTCTGGCTTTCTCTGCCAGTGTGAGGAATGACAGGCAGACTCTGAAAGCAGAGTCTCTCCACAGCGCAAAGGATCGATCTGTCTCATGTGGCTTTGGTGATTCCCTGAAGGAAACTGCTATCCTGGCAACCAGCCTACCCAGCAGTAAATTTACTTCCTGATATAAGTGAGTGTTACGTGGAATGGATTGGTCATTGCCTCTGTGGCAGTAACCTTGTAGGCAAGGTGAAGTACTGCTTTTGGAGCTGGTAGAGCAGGGTAAAGGGAAACTGGCTTCTGGAAGCACTTTTATGTGGAGAATTAAGCACTGCATCATATTTATGCTATAGACTAGAATGGCTTTCAGTCCAGCAGCGTAAACTCACTTGCCATGGTAGTGACTTCCTTGTAGAAGCTTGAATTTTGCTAGGCTGAAATGTGCACCATTTTAACCTCATGCTCAGAAGTGAACCAGTTTCAGTTCTTTGTCTCTGCGTGTAGTTTCTTTACCTTACCCTTTAAAACTCCAGAACCATTTTGAAAATTTTAAAGCTGTTTAGATTTTCCCTTAACACATTTTCCTCTTGCGTTTGTAATCAAATGTGTTGTGGTTTGCTGCTGTTCCTGTCGGTTTTGTTGTTGGGTTTTTTTTTTTTGTTTTTTTGGGTTTTTTTCTCCCCTGCATTGGTTTAATGGGTTTTTTAATAAGTGGGAATTGAAAGAATCTCTGATCAAAACCAAGTTTGTGTCTTGGTTGGGAATGAAGATAGATAAGAAGTTATGTTGAAATATTCGATCTCTTTCTACAAGACTCTTAAGGGAGCATAAGTCTTAAGAGGGAAATGCTGTTGATACATCAGTCTTATTAAAAAACCCAAACAACCAAAACAGAACAGCCCCAAACCCAACAACACGCTCCCAAACCAAACCCAAATCTCCAATTTCTGTAAGTGAGCTTGAGATTGATGATTTTATGCTATATAAAAATATAGATCTTTCAACATTTAAACTTGCAACTTGATTTTCAACAGTAGCCGTTAAAGGCAGCTTTCTTTAAAAGGAGCTATAGTTTATATGTGTAATTGTGTAATTTTAACTCTATAGATTAGTGAAATGCTTGAATGTGTCTGACTTAAGTTTGTTTTTTTTTCTTTTCGTTTTTGTTAAATAACTTTTGGAAAGTCTTTAAGAAATAGGCATTGAAGCAGTCCACGCAAGTACAATTATATTGCGGGATGTGCAAGAATCTCCTTTGGGTATTGGAGCCTATTTGTGTCAGTCACTCTCACAACACATTTTGTTAGACCTGGTAAGGTACTGTAATGTTAATTAAAACCCCTTTAAATGAGGGGCAAGGGGAAGATAAAGATGCATACTGGGTATGTGTTGCTCTCTAATGATCCAGGAGGCAAAAGAGAACTGATGTGCAGTGGAGAACACTTAACAGTAATTTGTCAGCTGTGTGGGGTTGCATTATACTTGAACACTAAGACAGAAACTGCCCCAAAGTAGCCTGTATAGGTTATCCTTTGGTGTTGGTACACAGCCTGAGGAGAATCGCTTCTGTGCCAAAACACAAGTCTGGAAGGGCGATTGACATCTCTGCTTCTCAAGAGAAGTGTCAAAATTGCAGAGCATTGCTCAGAGGGCAGGAAAGCTTCATTTCTCCATCTGCTGCCGCTTATGCCACTGGTGACGCATTGGCCATATGTAGGATCATCCTGAAAGCTTTAAACCCAGCTCCTCTATGAGGGCCCCTCGCTCCTTTTGAAAGTAAATGTTCATGCTGCTTGCGTCAGGAGAGGGAGGCTTCTGTTCTCCCCTTAGGAAAATCTAGTAGCGTGTCTTTATGAAACTTATGCATTATTGCAAAGAGCTGTGTGATCCTGAAGTGCTGCAAACTAGTTCTGTGATGTGCAACAAAAATGTGCTGAATGCTTTTTATCGCAGGCTTTGTGAGCAGAGACTATAAACACATTGAAGACTACAAATACAGATCCATTAAAAACCATTTGTGGGTATAGGAAGCAGAGTTGTATGATGAAGAGTTGTGTCTTTTTGTAAGCATGTGATTATTTAAGGTGAATGAGAGACAAGAAGAACAGTTTGCTGGGTTTACTTTAAATTTCATTAGCTGTGAGAAAGAATCTCCATCTCTAATCTGTTTCTGGTTTGCTGCCTTGCAGGGCTTGCACACTACCGAGACTCAAAAAGCTGACATTTAAATGTGACAATGAAATCTTTAGCAACAAAGGAGATCTTTAAGGAGGCTAGACCTTTCAGTTGCATAGCTTTTACTTTCACTTTTGGATGACCAGTTTGCCCAGTTCTCAGTTGATTGCTGTGTTTTCCAAAGTGGAGAAGGTTACCTTGTTAATAATCGTATTTTCTTTTTAAGTCTTGGAATTTTTAGTATGAATGCTGAATAAAAAGGGTGTGCCAGGGAGATAACAGACAATAAGGCATAGTGGTGTTTTTTGGCACCTCGGAAGTGAATTTCCTCTCTCCTGTGCTTGTTCGGGAAGTATGCGGTGTTTGTAGGAGTGTATGTGTGTATCTGATGGCCAGGCTTGATGTGGAAGCTTTTGTCCTTTTGAAATAAAAACTTAACAAAGCTTGAGTGCTGCTGAAAAATGTTTTTGGTAACACTCTACTATGCTTGAGATTTTTAAATGGAATGTGTGAGGACAGTTTTGAGTAACTTGTGCGGTATTTCTCCAACCCAGATCTGAATTTTGTGGCTAATGTCTATATATGAAGTGTAGGTATTTGCGTGTAATAGAGTTAACCCTCAGCCTTCTGGCTCTGTTATGTGTCAGAGTGCCCTTCTTATCCCCTATGTATTCACAATTTATACTTACTTTTCTGTGCATTCATAGGTGTGTGAATCAACTCGTTGTCACTGAATCATCGCTTTAATCATACTAACTTGACAAACATTGTATGCCAGCTTGTGTCAGCATCAGGTAAGATGAAAGCTAATGCCGTTATTTATTTTTCCTTTTTCTTTGGTTTTTAAACCTGCATTTTGTCCAAATGCCAGTGATTTTTCTGTCAGAATGTGCCGCCTTCCATGTCCTCCTGCAGCCAGACAGCCACGTACTGTTAGCATTGCTTCCTGTTTAGAAAGCTGGTCTTCCAGAATGCCCTTAGGGTCTGTCTCCTTTCTAACCAGGCCTTAGCGTTTTCCTGACACCTCTGTTAACCGTTTTTTTTTTTTTTTTTGTGGTGTTCAGATGCCACAAGCTGTCTTTTTCCTTGTATTTTTCACTCCCTTACCACTCCTTACTTTCTGCTGTAGAAACAGAATTAAGCATAGAGTGATCTGTACTATCTGACCTTTTCTTTTGAACAGAAAATGTATTGGTTTTGTTTGTTTGGGTTTTTTTCATGTCTGCACCCAGATGATACCTTTGAAAACTTATGACAGAAGGAAATTGCTTATGTGTTTTGTGTTTTAATGCTAAAAAACTACCTGAATGTGTCTTCCAGAGAGCTAAATGTAAACCTCTTTTTTGGAACTCACCCTTTTATTCCCCTCTAGAGAAGGGATATATTTTTCGGGAGAGGAAAAGAAAATCCCTCCAGTGCTTTCCATAGGGTTATTATCCAGTACTCCAGGGGAGTCCTAGTGCTGACGAAGTAATGTGAGCCTTTGTTCTGATGCTAATTAGTATAGAGATAATTCCTGGACTATACCCTCTTCCCCTCAGATCCCTCTAGCAGTGATGAGGCTTTAAGCTCCTTTGCTACCACTCCTCTTGCTGTGCTGGCCTGTTGTTCTTGTTTCCTTCAACTGCTACCTTGAGCGCAAAAGCTTGAGTTTTGAGGGGTCTCATTAGAAGCGTTCATTTAAATCTTTTGAGGGTTTTTTTTGGTGCTCCTGAGTGGTACCTTGTAAAATTCAGTTAAATAGATACATTGGTGGATGTGTCTGTGTTTATTTTTTTTATCATTATAGAAGAAAATACCTTTTTGTTGATGCAAGACACATTGGACTTAAATACAGTGACATCTTTTGCTACATGTTTGGACAAGTAACTGAAAGAATGCAAGTCTGTATTAGCTGAAACTTACCAAATGTTTTTCCTTCTGTCTCTTTTTTTCGTCTTTCCTTGGCCAGAGCAAGCAAATAGTTTCTCACATGCTTTTAACTACCCTGAAAGAGACTAACTTCTGATCACTAGTCCAGAGAGCTCTCAAAGTTTTCTAGGATGAATGTGTATGCAAACTATGCATTCTTTTGGTTTATGTAAATGATTTCAGGATCTAAAGATGAACTGCACGGGGGTAGAGAGGAGCTTGAAGCCTACATATATAGTGAAATATGACCTTGCTTATAGTAGAACACAAAAATTACTTCAGTAAAACCACATCTCTTCATTAAATCTTGTTTGTGTCTGGGGGGAAAGGGCAGGGGTTGGTGGTGAGGAAATGAAGAAGGGAAGGGGAGAAGTGTGACGAGTTATCCTCTTTAGCCTTTCCTTGGCAGTATGAAGCTGAGAAGCTCATCCTTGTGCTTCTAAATGCAGGTTTCCTGGTATAGCTGTTTGGTTTGTGATAGCGGATTTTCTCAGGATAGCTGGTGTCAATCCTCTGTGGATAATCTATCCCAAGTCCGGCTGAGCTGGCCTTCTGATGAATTTGTAAGGGAGTTTGCTATCTTTCACTAAGGGCTGTTCTCTGCAGGGTGGTTGGAGACCCTCTTTAGTATCATTGCAGAATAGAGGGACAAGAAAGATTTAGGCAAGCTAAAGAACTTCTCTAGAAGACAGAGGTTGACTGATTGCATCTGTACGGCTAGCATCTGCCTGTCTGTGCAGTGCTCTCAGTGTTTAATTTTGGGGTGTTTTTTCCTAATGCAGAATTGGAAAAGGCTTGCAGTGGTGTTACTAAGATCTGATCTCTTTGCAAGCTGTACAGTTTTTGGCTGAGTAGACATAATGTGTAGGTGACACGAGCTCAAAAAGCCTGTGCAAAAAGGTACTGGGGAGGAGGGAATAGGCATCAGAAAATGCCCATCTGAGGAGACTGATTTAAAGGTTTTTGCTAGTGACTGCACACGGGTGGGGAGTGCATGGAACAAAGGCTGTCCAGCGTGGATCCTTGATGTGAACCTGCATGGAAATATTACTTGCAGAAAGGGATTTATGAGCGCTTCCAAACAGTGACTGTTTACTTAAATATTGATTCTGTTGGCAATATCCTGAAGAGACATTACTAGCACATGCAGAGTGACACATTTTACGTGGGTAAAATTATGAGCCAGGCAGTTGTTAAATCCCAGTAAATGCTCATTTTCAGGGTGGTGATTGCTTTTATGACCTGAAAATAAAAACTGGAAGGCGTATGTGTTGTTGGTTTTATCTTTTCTTTACTCTCGATTGGCATATGCAGAGCATTTCCTACAAATGAGTTATATTCTGCCACTTTTCAACATCCTGCTTATTTTTTATGATTTGAAATGATTATCCTGAAATGGAGTCTGTATGTGTGTGAGAAAGACCACTAGAAGCTGCAGTATGGAACAGAGGATTCCTCTCTCACCTGTTGTTTTTATCCTGTGCAGTGAGAACAGGAGGATAGCAGAAGTGTCTCTGAACATCATCTGTGCAAAGCTTCCCATAAAACCTTGAAGTTTTCTAATGTGCGATTTCTTTTATGTTCCCCCCTTGTCTGCTTGAACCATTTGTGATGTGGGAATTCTAAAATCCAAGTCCTTCTAACAGTGGTGTCCACTCTGGGGACAGCCAGCATTCACCTGTATCCCTTCATACATATTTGGGTTTCTCTTTTGTGTACGTTCTGATTTATTTTTTTTTTTTCCTCCCAGGTTAGTTTTTCCTTTTCGGGTGGTGCTGTAGCATGAAACTCCAGGGGCACACAGCATTATTGGTATTAAAAGTTAAGGAAGTGGTACCAAATATTCAAAATTATCTGGTTTTTATCCCCAGGTATTTTTTTTCTGCTCCACTAACTGGAGGTGAGAGAAGACTTCCTCTGCCTGTTTTTTCATGTATGAACTGTAGGTTTGTATTCTAGATGAGAGCGACTTGGACTCTTAGCGGTTTTGGTTTTGGTGTGTGTTCTAAGGTAATTTGAAGACCAAGTTAACCGTTGTGCCTTTGGTTCTATCTCTGGTAGACAGGTAGGAAGGTGGGTTTTCAGCAGCAACCATGTCCTGGAGACAGTTTATTATTCCATTTAAACTACGTCAGTCACTTTTCTCTACCTCTTCCCCATGTTCACCATACCTTTTGTGGAACAGGCTCTTGATTTTAATTTTTCGCCTGTATTTATCTCTTACTGTGAAGCTAAAGTTTTTAGCATAGCTTACTTAGAATCATAGAATCATAGAATAACCAGGTTGGAAGAGGCCCACCGGATCATCAAGTCCAACCATTCCTATCAAACACTAAACACTTATTCCTATTCAGCACTTATCAACTGGTGTATTGCCAAAAGGCTTTTTGACTTTTCATACGACAAATACCTTGCTGTGTGAGAAACTGGGAAGCACATTCCTCCCGGATTGCTTCCTGGCTGATTCCCCTCTGCCTCCTTTACCTTGAGAGCCAGTTGTGTTCATGGGTAGAGCTTGGTGCCTTGAGAAGTGCTTGGGTCAAACTAGCTGGTGATCAGGTATCTCACCTGATGCTGGCAGGGCAGGTTGGAACTCAGTGTCACTTGCAGGTGCTGTTTCCCCTCTAGTAGAGGATCAGGCTCTGCCTACTTGATTCTTAAACAGGAGTTGCAGTGTGGCAGTCTGGGTTCACACAGGATGTATATATGTTGTAGTACTTTACAAGGATGGTTCTTTCAGGTGAAAATGAAGGTGTGCCTGGGGGAAGGATGTTGTTAATGTCCTTACTGCCACTGTTTTCACTTGCTGAAATTCTCTCTTTTCTTTGCTTTTCCAATATGAAGGGCTCTGCAGTTTGTGACAGAAAGCAATCTTCTCTAATTCAGTAAATCTGTTCTAAGAGCCCCAGGAAAAGACAGCTATTGGTAGCGGGCATCAGAGGCTCACCTCCTATTGGCAGAGTGACAGTTTTATGGCAGCAAGAGGCTGGGATGAACTCATCAATGAAATACTCGCCTGAACAACTTGCTACAGAATCTCCTGCTCTGTCACCTGAAGATAGGCCTGTTGCAGAGTAAGATGAAATCTGTCGGTGCATCCGTGTTTTGTTTTAAATGATTCACAGAAAACACCTATGTTCTTCAGAACAGATTGGGTGTTGTTTTTTCACTTTTTTAACTGAGAAAAGACTGCCCTGCATAAAGTGTGAGGCAGCATCAGGAGGCGTGTATTGTACTTGCAAGACTTTTGAAAGGGCTCGAACACTGCAGTCGGAAGGAGTTAAAGCATTTGAGCTGCTACTTGTTAACAGTTGGCACTAATATGCTTCTGACCTCTGGTAACGTAGCTGAGAAAATACTCTAGGTTGCTCCTTGTAAATTAATCTCTATTGGCTTGATTAATCTGTGTATCTGTGCCTGGTCTCTTGCACCATCTCTGATGGTGTGCTGGTGTGCTAGTTGATGCTGACTAAAGAGGAGGACTTGAGTCAGAAATACTGTTCCTTACGGATGATGCATATGCTGCAGCCTCTCCAAGCCTTGTTCCAGACAAGCCTTGATGAATTCAAGATAACTAATAACTTTTTTTTTTCCTGAGGTAGTTGGTGGCAAGCAATCATATTTGCTAAAGCAAGCTGGTATTTTATAGTCCTCCTGCATTGTGCATTTAATTGCTGCATAACTGATTCCTGCTGTCTCAAGTGTACATTGATTTTTCTTTTTTTTTATGCCAACTGTTTAATAGGCCCCAGTACATAGAGGAATTTTGCACCCACCTCCTACGTAAAGGAGTACTTGGAGCCGTTGACAGATACTTAGCTTAGACAATACAGTACTGTGTTTTAACAAGGGCACATGCATATCCTAAATTCTGTGAAGATGTAGCTGGGCACAAACTGCTCAGAGAAGTTCAAGGCAGCACTTTCTTCCCTTTCAGCACCTCCTGCTTGGTGATCAATTTGTTTAATCCCCACTAGTGGTGAATTTTCTAGGATGGATACAGTAAAGAGGGATTTGGGATTTTTTTTTTTGTCTTCCGAGCCATGAAGATCAAATTCTATCTAGATTTTTTTTTTTCTCTAGGACTCAGAATTATCTTAGCCTTTCTTGTCTTCAGTGTCTTCTCTGTCTTCTTTTTGGATGTGGAGCCAAAAATGTATGTGATGATGGTAGAATTTGCTCTAAGTGTAGAAGGCAGCCTGTTTTTCAAGTTGAAGCAAATTTTTGGTGGTAGGTGAGGTGAAGGAGGAGCCAATAAGATATTATAAGCAGGCTTTTTGAAGCTGGCTTAACTTATTAGTTATACTGGGATGAATCTGTGAATTCAGCAGAATTATTTCAGACTTGCACTGTGAAGGTGATTGCTCTTACACTCTCTGCTTGGTGTTTGAAAGACTACTGCAGAGATTCTCTCCCTTTTTAGAGAAGGGAAGGAAAGTAAGAATTTTGAGAACAGAATATGTGGAATCCCTTGACAAGTGTGACACTGCCTGCTACTCAGGAATCGGATGCTGAGAAAGGTAGTTGACTTTCACTGCCTGTGAGAACAGACACCTCTGGAGACTGAGGCTATATTATCCTCTCAGGAAAAATAAAACCAAACAAAACAACAAAACAGAGGAGGTTAAGAAAGGTGATTAGCATAGACAGTGTTAATGCAGGCTTTGTATGGTGCCATGAATGTTTTGAGGCCCAGGCAGCTACTACAGTATGTACTTCCTGCCTATCAAAGCCTCTAGCATCATCAGGACATGGAGCAGTGAGCTAAATGAGCTGTCTTGATCACATGTGAATTTTTGCACACCAATATGGGTGCAGTTTTTGAGGGCAGATGAGTTTCCTCAGCTATATATCTGCCTGTAATTGAGTTGTTATCTGCAGTGTGCTATGTGGTGCTCTCATGTGGGGACACAAATTGCAATTAAAGGCCAATAGCATGCAATGGAGGAAGGCAGATAAAAAAAAAGTATAGAAAAATGTAACTAATTAAAACTGAGCTAGGCTGTTTCTTTTATGTGAAGCTGCTCTTAGGAAGGTGATGATCTGAGTACATTTTGGAAGACAAACCTCTCAACTATCCACCAGTCTCCTGGTGTCCAGGAACTAGCTCTCAGAAGAGGAGATGTAGCTTAGCTTTCTGGTGACAAGGAATAGCTTTGAGCATGAAAAGTCAGTGTAGTAAAGGTTGAACCTACTGTAGACCCAACCTCCAGCTCAGAGCAGGCACGGCACTTGGGTTATTCAGGTCTCGATGTCTTATGTAATAGTTTAGGCTATATGTAGCAGCTGAGTGTCTCTCATGAGACCTTCCCCTGAGAGAAATGCTGTGCTTGGTCCCCAGCTAGCAAATCACTGCTGTTAGCCAGAAAACAACATAAGGCTCAGAAGAACATTGCAAAGGCATCATTCAAACCCGTGTATTTAGGTGATATTCAGCTTGCTACTGGGGTCTGGGCTTGGAGGCCCTCTACTACTATTTCTGTCTTTGTAGAATGTAGATGTAGGAAGAAGTGGTAAGAGCTTGTAAGTGTCCTCTCAAGAGAAGTTGTTGCATTTGCTTAACATAGGGGGAAGGTCTTGTATAAAGTAAAACCCTATTTGCCCATGCAAATGTGACAACCTCTCTCCCTCCCTTACTGGCATCCTTCACCCTCCGATGCAAGCATGTATTCCAGGACACATATGTCTTAGAACATTTCCATCTTTACAAATGTAATGTGTTCAAACACAATTGTAGTCTCTCATATTGTCAATTGTACTCTCTGGGGTATGGGTATTTGGCCATAGTTTTTTGCCTTTAGGCTGTGTTTGGCAAAAGAAGTTTTAAGTAAATTCAGTTTACTTTGTACTGATATTAAAATCTTAAGCCACATTGTTTTTCTTTGATATTCTGTGGAGAGGACATTGCTGGGGTTAAACTTAACACTGGGATAACTTGGCTGTGTGTTACGGGTAACTCTGTAACACTGCATGAGCTTCTCTGGTGTCTTCTGGAACAAGAAAAGCTAAGATAGCTAAAATAGAGAAACAAAAACTGAGTAAAAATGATACGTGGATTTACTTCCACTATTAATGACAGTCTCTAGTGTAATAGGGCTTAATGCATGGCTGCTGCATGCTTTGTACTGTGGTGTGCAACTTCATTATGTTGTGGTTTTCCCAATGTGTGACTGGAAGTTCCAATCTTTGGCTCTAGCCAAACTTTTAGCTGCTGGTGTAGGTTTGTGCCAGCCACGTCTGGCACATAGGGAGGTGATGACCTTATATGTGAGGAAGATTTTTATGTATCTCTGTTGAACAAAAACCCAAGACACTTTGTCCTGATGCCTAAGTTGGAGAGTGTACTTGTCTTTGTTCTAGGGAAAGAACACAGGATGACCTGGGTTGGAAGGGACCTGCAGGGATTATAGAGTCCAACTCCTATTCCTCATATCTCTGCAAGATGAATTTGAGGATCTCTTCCCGCAGTAGCACTATGCTAGATCTTCTCTCCTTTTGCATCAAATGGAAGCACTACCTTGCCAGGCTTCATTGGGCCAGGGAGCTGAAATACTCGGTGTTCAGAAAACAAAAAAAAAAATCCTGTAGCACTGGGGTTTCTGAATGTCTAATGCACAGTGACTCCCTAAAGGGATTTGGTCAGCTGGGAAATCCTACCTTTGTCTGAAAAATTCTCTAAATCTGTTTATGTAAGATTATGAGAAAGTTCGTGGGGTGAAATGTTACTTTTTCCTTTCAGATCATAGTGAGGTCATTGACATAGATGTGGTTATTTTGATATCCCATGGAATAAATTTGGTCCTCACTGATTTGAAGGCTTGTCTGTGCTTCTGTTCTTCTCTGTACAGCATGAGATAATGAGCAACTAAGCTGTCTTGAGCTTAAAGTTCAGACTATGGTGGAGGAATTTGGGGGCATCTCTAATATCTAAAGCTCCTTTTAATTTATGGAGGGGGAAAAAAATCATTTAATTACTGAATAGATGACAAATACGAGGATCAAAATCAGACTTTTGAGACAAAGCTTAGCTGTGTGTAAGCTGGAACTAATCATGGCTCTCCTTGCTAGTGAAGTTTAATGTTGGGATTGCAGACCTGAGAAGGCAGACTTGGGAAAGGGGATTGTAAAAGACTTATTTTTCATCTGCTCTGTGAAATACCAGCCTTTCCCCCTCAGCCTCCTTATCCATTGCAGGGGATTGGTGCCACGTGCAGAGTCATTTGGGCCACTGCCACTTCTTGCAGTCCTGTGTGCTTGTTTTGGGGTCGCCCGTATAACTGCTGTTCAGCTCTAACCTGTTCTTCTTGGACTTGTATTGTTTCATACCCCAGAGTGCAAAGGGGACACCACATCCAGCTCTGGATTCAGGTGATCCTGAAATGGATAGGCTGTCCCAGGTTCCACACAGGAAAAAAACGGATTTTGTTTGTCTCCACAAAATCTGTGTTTTCTGAAAACGGTAACAAGCTTGTTCTGGTTTGATCACTGTTAGCCACAAGCAGAGTCAGTGATAGTAGGCAAAAATACAGCCTAGATATATTTGTTACGGAAGCCCATATTTAATCTCTCCCAGTGACCTCTGACTTGCTTAAAGCTGTGCTACAACCTTTTTGATTTCCTAAACTATTGATAGCCCGCTGTGTCTGAAAATGATTTTCATTCTGTGGTGCTTCTTGTTTGCAATAGATCTTCCATTTCACATGGAAGAAATGCAGACTACTCCAAATCAATTCCTGGCAAGATCTATAACTTCTGGTAGCACGAAGAATCTTAAATAAGAATAACATAAGCCAAGTGCTGAAGCCTGACTTGCAGTAAATACTTACCCTGGCAGTAGCTAAAATTTGGATATTGAAAGTTTTTCCCTCTGACACTTTCTGGCTGTGAGGTTGTTAACCGGATAGTTGCTGTCTGTGCCTTTTCTGTGCTGTAGTGCTTTTCCCCTTATTGCTTGTGAGGAGGTTGTCTCAGCATTGCTGTCTCAGCAGCAGACTTGAAGTCCACATGAAGCTATACACCAAGTACCTGGGAGACTGCCTTTTTGTCTTCCTGGAGGCAAATGCTTGATTCTGCTGGAGACCCTTGTGGACTGCTCTTTGTGTAAGTGTTCATCTCTGGGTTTCTTGCCTGAATTCCCTTTCACAGGCAGAGAGCAAATACGAAGTGAGATGTGTGGATCAGAGAAATGATATACTTGGTCTCAAACTGGAGTGTATTAAAGGGACAGAGAGGAGAGACTGGGAGATGTTGTGTGGGAAGTAATATTGGTACTGGTTAATCTTGTCTGTTACTTTCCATTTTACTTACTCCTGGCACTTGCTTGTCAGAGTAGACTTTTACATTGTGTTCTCTCAGTGGCTTAGGCAGCTCAGCACTGCTG